>NC_077228.1:495060144-495360144 GCF_027887165.1 Monodelphis domestica | reverse complement strand
AAGAGACCACAGTCATTCTTTCCTTCCCAGCCCCAACTTCTTGCTCATAACCCTGCTGCAGAACACAAACTTCCTCCCTGCTCTATGTCCATGTCTTTCCATAAGGCCTCTGTAGTAGACCTGTTCAACATGATCCAGGCTTTGCTCTCATTCTTTTACCACCTCAGGGTTAATAATGTACCAGTCAGGCTGTCCTTTTGTTGTTTCTAATTCTTAATGCATGACTGACCCACTTTTTTTGGGTTATACATAGCCTCGATAATACCTTTTAAATCTCTTCAAGAGTACAAGTCATTATTGGTAACATGCTAAATTCAATACAATCCAATCCAGCAAATATTTATTACATGCTTATTATATACAAGGCACCATGCGAGGTTTTGAGGATTCCGAGACAAAACAAAATAACTCCTGTCTTCAAGGAATTTATATCATACTAAGGAATGAACAAACAAACAAAAAAACATGAATTAAGTGCTTATGATATACCAGGTACTGTGCTAGGTGCTGGAGATAAAAATACAAGACAGTTTTTGCCTTCAAGGAGCTCATATTCTTTTTTTTTTTAACCCTTATCTTCTGTCTTAGAATTGACCCTAAGAATGACTCACAGTAAGGGCTAGGCAATTGGGGTTAAGTGACTTGCCTAGGGTCACACATCTGACACCAGGTTTGAACCCAGAACCTTCCATCTCCAGGCTTGGCACTCTATCCACTGAGCTGCAATGGTATCTAGAGGATGCACACACAAACACACACACACATACGTATATAGCTAGATATAATGGGACTTCATCCATGGCTCCAGGTTGAGTTCCAAAGCCCAGTGACTTAGCTCCTCTGGTGACTGTTCTCTCCAGATCCTCTTTGGAGGGTACAATACCACTGGTAGGAAGATGGCTCTGGGTGAAGCATGGTTGGAGACAGATGGCTAATCAATAGATGCTTCATCGAGGGAAATATAACACAAAAAAAGGCAAATATGAATAGAAATTAGGCAGCTAGGAGATACCATAATATACAGAGTTCTGGACCAAAAGTTAGGAAGATCTGTATTTAAATGCAGCCTCAGATGTTCACCAACTATATGACCCTGGGCAGGTCACTTAACTTTTATTTGCCTTAGTTTCTTCAACTGTAAAATAGGGTTAATAATAAAACCTAGCTCCTGAGGTTGTTATTAGGATCAAATGAGACCATATTTATAAAGAGCTTAGCACAGTGCCAGGCACAGAGTTGTTGCTCATTCTTTCTTTTCTGAAAAGGGCCAGTGACATCAAGGAATGATGCATTGACTTGGAAGGGAATTTAAATTTAAGTGACACAGAGTAGGTGATAAATGTTTGCTTTCTTTCTCTTCAAATTCCCTGCCTAGATAGTGTTGCTATGGAGATGGAATTCTCAATCATCAGTATCCACTCCTTTCCTCTTCCACTCTTAACCCAAGAAATGTGTCTCTTGACTCTCTAAATGGATCCAAACCTCTTTTTTAAATTTCATTTTGTGACATCATTAATCATACCAGACAAGGATTTAACTGCTATCCAATTTTCTTTGTTTATATTCAAACTCAGATAATATTAAAAAAAAATACAAATGGGGCCCGGGAAACCAGATCACAAAGTAAACACCATGAAGAAGCACTAGTCTTTTGGGCTGGGGAAGGGAGGAGGACGACTCCTCTACCTCTTCCTTCAATCTCACCAATGAAGAGTCTTCTATCATCCATCTAGCTAGTGTCACAGAGAAGATGAGCAGAGGAGTTTGGTATTTAAGAATTAGACATGGCTAGATCCCGCCTGTAGCATTTCTGCCTAAATGGTGCAAGATGGACCTTCTAACTAATCTCTTCTAGCTTCTTCTTCCCAAAAGCCTCTAAAGCCATGTTCAAAGAGATGTCACCAAACCAGTAAATTCTAGGAGAGCATCTACTTGAGTCTTCCATTTCCTTAATAATATTATTGGGGCAGAGATACCAGAAACCCAGGCTTGTATATAAATAATAGTTTTAGGAGGAAGAGAAGGAACAACTAAGGAGATGGGTAAGGTTTTTCAAAGGAGTTGGCATGTGAATTGAACTTTGCAGGAAGCTAAGAATTTTAAGAGACCACAACAAAGAAAGAATAGACTTTAGCCTGTGGATTTGGTGGTCAGAGATGGAATTAGGGAAACTGTAAGTAGGTCAGTTTGGCTTCAAAGCAGGGTGTGTGAAGAGCAGTAATGTGACATGCTTGGGAAGGTAGGATTGAAGACATTAAATGTCCAAGATAAGGAGTCTGTATTTTGGCCTTTTGGCAATAGGGAGCCTCAACAGGTTTTTGACCAAGGAAATGGCATCCTTAGATTTGTGAATTAGAAAGATTGGTTTTCTAAGATTGGTAATCTTAGAAAGATTAGAGAGGGGAGAGACTATAAAGTGAGAGCCTAATTAGGAGGATGTTGCAATAGTCTAGGCAAGAAGCGATGAGGGACTAAATGAAGGTGGCTTTGTGAGTTGGACAGGAAATTGTTGTTCGCAGTGGAAGTAGAATTGAGAAGACTGGACAATTAGATGGAAAATGGAGTGTGAAGAGAAAGAGGGAAGTCTTGAGGACAACTGAGGTTGTAAAACTGGATAACCAGTAGGCTAGCAGCTCCCTCAACAGAAATTAAAGTATGAGGAAGGATGGATTAAGGGGAGTAATTAATGAATTCCAATTTGGATATATTGAGTTTAAGATGCCTACAATCCTTGCCCCGGTTGGAGGTTTCCAACCAGCAGCTGATAATGCAGGACAAGAACTCAGGAGAGTCATTACAGCTGAATATATAGAGTTGAGAGTCATCCGCAGAGAGGCAATGATTTAACCCAGCAGATCTAATTAGATTGCCAAGGAGAAGAGTATAAAAACTTCAGGGCAGAAAGTTGAGTTAAGAGATAGGACATCAAGGCTAATATAGCTACCTCCTTACAGAGGGGCTGGACTTACGCAAATTGAGATTTGCTGGGATTTGTTTTGCTTGGCTATGCATATTTGTTACAAGGGTTTTCTTTTTCTTTCTTCTGCAGGGGAAAATACAGGTAAAATGGGAAGGAGAAAAGGTGGAATTTACTTAATTGAAAAAAATAAAATTAGCTTTCCATGAAGAAGGCATGAATGTAGAAGGTTGAATGTACTAAGATTAGAAAGGAAATATTTAACTGGGGGGGGGGGGGGGGAGAGAATCTTTGTAGCAAACTTGCAGCAAGGTCCTGTTTCCAAGATATATGAGGAACTGTTTAAAATTTATAAGAATAAAAGTCGTTTCCCAATTGATATATAGTCAAAGGATATGAAGAAATCCCAGCTATTAATAACCTTGTGAGAAAAGCTCCAAGTCACTAATAATTAGAGAAATGCACATTTAAAAAATAAGGCTTTGTATACATGTCAGACCTGTGGGAAGGGAAAGACTTTAAAACCAAGCAAGACATGGAAAGAGTCACAAAATGTAAAATAAACAATTTTGATTACATCAAATTAAAAAGGTTTTGTACAAACAAAACCAATGTAACCAAAATTAGAAGGGAAGCAACAAATTGGGAAACAATCTTCATAACAAAAACCTCTGACAAAGGTCTAATTACTCAAATTTATAAAGAGCTAAATCAATTGTACAAAAAATCAAGCCATTCTCCAATTGATAAATGGGCAAGGGACATAAACAGGCACTTTTCAGCCAAAGAAATCAAAACTATCAATAAGCACATGAAAAAGTGTTCTAAATCTCTGATAATCAGAGAGATGCAAATCAAAACAACTCCGAGGTATCACCTCACACCTAGCAGATTGGCTAACAAGACAGCAAAGGGAAGTGATGAATGTTGGAGGGGATGTGGCAAAGTGGGGACATTAATTCATTGTTGGTGGAGTTGTGAATTGATCTAACCATTCTGGAGGGCAATTTGGAACTATGCCCAAAGGGCGATAAAAGACTGCCTGCCCTTTGATCCAGCCATAGCACTGCTGGGTTTGTACTGCAAAGAGATAATAAGGAAAAAGACATGTACAAGAATATTCATAGCTGTGCTCTTTGTGGTGGCAAAAAATCGGAAAATGAGGGGATGCCCTTCAATTGGGGAATGGCTGAACAAACTGTGGTATATGTTGGTGATGGAATACTATTGTGCTAAAAGGAATAATAAAGTGGAGGAATTCCATGGAGACTGGAACAACCTCCAGGAAGTGATGCAGAATGAAAGAAGCAGAACCAGGAGAACATTGTACACAGAGACTGATACACTGTGGTACAATCAAACATAATGGACTTCTCCATTAGTATCAATGTGATGTCCCTGAACAATCCACTGGGATCCAGGAGAAAATAAAAACACTACCTTCAAGCAGAGGACAAATGGGGGGGGGGGGGGGAATAAAAACACCGAGGAAAGGCAACATCGGAGGAGAGGATATGATTGAGGAGAGATTCTAAATGAACACCTTAATGAAAATACCAACAAAATGGAAAAGAGTTCGAACTCAGGACACATGTGATACCCAGAGGAATTATAGCAGTTCGACCAGCAGTTGCTACATAAAGTATTTCCTTAGTGGGTTTTAACTTGAGAAGGAGAAAGGAGTCGGAGAAAAATGGATGATAAATCAAGAGACACAGACAAGTTAATTTATATGGGGAGCGGCACTGTGCTCCTGCGATGTTTTCCTGGAAAATTAATAACAGGAAAACATGAGAAATAAGAGAACACTTGGAAGTAAGAATTCCTAGATAGGAATGAAGAAAAGAGAATCAAAGTGATCAAGGGGGAGAATAGGAATCCAAGAGAAGGATCAGCTCTGCTTTATGCAGGTGTGGATTGGGAGGTGTTCAATGAATACATAACAAAGCATAGTTGATTGACATTGGTTGAAATGGTAATGAAGACAACTTCTAGGTGTGGATAAATCTAACCTGCGTTTTGCAAATGAATTTGGCTCCGAGCCAAATGTTAATGAGTTTTCCTTGGACAAAGGCAGCATGGCCAAGTCAAGCTTACACTGCCCATCCAGAGGTCTGACCATGGGTTTGGCAATACAATATCAATACATCAATCATATTTCTTAGGTGCGAATATGCCTGGAATGCTACAGGAATCACGCATCACCATTGGGAGGGGTGGGGGGGGAAGAAAAAGAAAATTATCTTTGTTTCTAATTAATAATGTTTGAAAATGACCAAATAAAATAATATTTTACATTAAAAAAAATAAGACTCTACCTTATGCTTTTCAGAATAGCAAAGTTGACCAAAAGAAAGGGAAAAAGACAAATGTTGGAGTAGCTATGGAAAAAATAGGCACATTAATGCACTTTTAGTAGAGCTGTGAGTTGATCTAGATATTCTGGAAGCAATTTGAAATTATGGCCCAAAGTTTCTAAACTGTGCATACATAGTCTTTAACATAGCAACATTGCTGAGTAGGCTTATACTTCAGAGAGATCAAAGAAAGAGGAAAAGGACCTTTGTATACAAAAATATTTATAGCAACCCCTTTTGTAGTGGCAAAGAACTGGAAACTAAGGCAGTGCCCATCAACCAGAGAAAGACTGAACAATTTTTTTTGTATGAATGTGTTGAGACATCACTGCATCATAAGAAATGATGAAAGTGGAAGATTTGTAAAAAATGATATTTTGTCGTTTGTCTCATTTTCTAAGAGGACCAATGTCATCACAGGTGATTTTTTCCCTTTTAAGCATTATTTTATTTGGTCATTTTCAAACATTATTCCTTGGAAACAAAGATCATTTTCTTTTCCTCCCCCCCCTCGCCCCCATCACCCCTCCCATAGCCTACCTGCGATTCCACTGGGTATCAGGAGTCCTTTATTCGAACCCATTTCCCTGTTGTTGGTATTTGCATTAGAATGTTCATTTAGAGTCTCTCCTCAGTCATAACCTTTCCACCCCTGTAGTCAAGCAGTTGCTTTTCCTCGGTGTTTTTACTCCCACAGTTTGTCCTCTGCTTGTGGATAGTATTTTTTAGATCCCTGCAGATTGTTCAGGGACACTGCATTGTCCCTAATGGAGAAGTCCATTACGTTCTCTTGTACCACAGTGTGTCAGTCTCTGTGTACAATGTTTTCCTGGTTCTGCTCCTCTCGCTCTGCATCACTTCCTGGAGGTTGTTCCAGTCTCCATGGGATTCCTCCACTTTATTATTCCTTTTTAGCACAATAGTACTCCATCACAGGTGATGTTTCGACTAGCTCATGAATTGGATTTAAGTGAGACAGAGCTGCACAAAGTCATTAGCCTCACTCTCTCTTCCAGAGTCATTGAAGTCCAATGGCAGGACAAACATCAGGACAACTGGTGATGCCCAGGGTGCAGTGGATAACCTTGGCAACTTTGAAAGCTCCTTAGCACTATACAGAGTGCTTGCTTCAGCTGTTGGAACAAATTGTTCTCATCTTCCAATTCCATGGAGGGGACTCACCACAAGCTTGGGATAGACATACTCCTATCTCAACCTATAGTAAAGTGGGCAGAGCTAAGGGAAAATAATTTATACAATAACAATATGATAATGCAGATAGTGGAGAAGAAAAAATAAATGCTTTTGAATTGAAAAAGCAAAATCCAAACCAAAGCAAAACAATTCCCTTCATAACCTGAACCTACTCTACCTTTCTGGTCTTCTTATACTTACTTTCCCTCATTGTATTACAGTTCTCACAAGTCACTTCATCTCTCGACTGAATTTTTCTTTTCTTTCTTTCTTTCTTTCTTTCTTTCTTTCTTTCTTTCTTTCTTTCTTTCTTTCTTTCTTTCTTTCTTTCTTTCTTTCTTTCTTTCTTTCTTTCTTTCTTTCTTTCTTTCTTTCTTTCTTTCTTTCTTTCTTCTTTCTTTCTTTCTTTTTCTTTTTTTTCTCTCTTTCCTTTCTTTCTTTCTCTCTTTCCTTTCTTTCCTTTCTTTCCTTTCTTCCCTTGCCTTGTTTTAGGATCAATACTGTATTGGTTCCAAGGCGCAGAAGAGTGGTAAGGGTGAAGTATTTGGGGTTAAGTGACTTGCCCAGGATCACACAGCTAGAAAGTGTCTGAGGCTAGATTTGAACCTGGCTCTCTATCTGCTGAGTCACCTAGCTTTCCCAAGAAGCCTTTCTTGCTCACTCTTGATGTTAGTGCCTTTCCTCAGAGATTTTCTCCAATTTATCCTCAATATATCTTGTTTGTATATAGTTTTTTTGCATGTTGTCTCCATTAAGACTATGAGCTCCTTGAGAATAGAGACTCTTTTTGCTTTGCTTTTTATTAGTATAATTTCTGCCACATAGTAGGTAATTAAAAAATGCTTGTGGCTGGGCTTTAAGAGTGCTTTATTAGGTGCTGCTGGGAATGTCTCATCTAAACTTTGTATTTCTTCTACCACCTAACATAATGCTTTATAATACACATGGATTCAGAAGTGTACTGGTAAATGTTTAGTAATGGTCCTTTTAAATAAGTGTACTTGCAATACATTTTAAAGTTCGATATTCATTATTAACCCTTTATCACTTTCTTAAGTCCAGATAATTAACAAAACAATAAATCAAGTCCTGATTTCTGCATTTACCAATTTCCCAAGTGCAAATGCTCACACTGAAAATTTAACAGTGGGTTCCTTCAAGCTAGTTTGAGATGGCTTTGTTGGGTCATAACTGAACTTTAGCAAAATATGTTGAAAAAAGAATACCAATGAGGAAGGGATCACTTTTGTTGTGGGTGATCAGGGAAAGAGGTAAGAAAATGATACTTGAAAAGAGACAGAATTCTGATAGGTTCAAAGGAATTGTAGCAAAGTAGATAATTGACAGATTTTATGAGTTGCTTGTGTTAAAAGTATAATCAAGTTATATTTTCAGAAGAGTGAAAACACCAGTCTGTTCAGAACAAAGGATTTATCATATAGGAGAATTATGGGACATATAGAATTGGAAATGTAGGTTGAGATCAGATTAGAGATGGCTTTTGAATGCTAGGATAAAGGATTTAGACTTTATATACTGTAGGTGATTGGGAATCATTAAAGGTTTATAAAGAATAGAGTAGCACGATGAAAATAGCCATTTTGGGGGAAATACATAGGATGAAATGGAAGGGAGAGGGACTAGACTCAAGGAGAGCAGTAAAATTGTTATTGTAATATTATATATTACAGTACAATAATATTGTAACATCATGTAAAGGTATTAGGTCCAATTTTGGGCAGTGCTTGTAAGCAAAGGAAAGGAAGTAACTTTGGTTTATTACCATAAAAAGCACAACAGTTCTTGGGCATTGACAGCTGACTATCCTTTGAACTCCCTCTGATTATTCTAGCTCCCACTTTCCTTTATAAGATCTATCCTTTCTATGTCAGATCTTTGAGATCAATAGGATCCCTAGTTTTATTCTCCATTAGATACAAAGCCTTAATTGTCTGACCTTTCTCTGGGTGCTTTGGAAGCATGGAATGTTGCTATACTTCCTGTAGGAGCCCTTGGTGTTTTTCATATGAGTCACCAATAACAGGCTCTTGGAGTGGGGCAGTGATTTTTGCTACATGGCAAAAAGAAAGTATGTGGCCTTATGGGCCCTGGTAGAGTTTCTTTTGATTTCTCCACATTCTTTCCTTTCCATTCTGTCTGGAAGAAAAACTATTTAGCTGCCATGTTCTGAACAGCAGGTGTCTGGACATAAGAGCCTGGGGGATGTATGCATGTATGCAAACCACTAAAATAGATTTTTCTACTCTGGTCCGAAAGGGAAACTGAGGCTCAGGAATGAGAAGGGATTCATCCAGTGCATTAGGATCTAAACTGGGACTAGAATCCAGGTGGCCTGGCTTGCAGCCCGTTTGATCACACAGCTTAGGTGAACCAACAACAAACAATCCATTGAGCAACTACACAACGAGTGATCATGGCAAGAAATAGTCAGGAAGCAACAGCAATCTACATCATTCCCTGACCTCCAAATTGCCAAGGAACCCTCTGATAGCATGATTAAGCATGAAGACAATGGGATTGACCAGCAGCTTAACCTAGTATTAAATCTGGGCCTTTTTCAAATAAGGTTTCTATAGCATCTCTTTTTGGGATCACATCCTCAATTTGTAGGTCTCTAGAAGGTGATCTGTCTTCTACTACTATCAGGAGTCTAGGGGGAATCCTGAGGATTGAAGTTTAAGATACTATGCCCCTACCTGTGTACTTTCTGTTAATTATCAGCTTGAGTTAATTGGCTTTTAGAAAGGGTATTTAACTAAGCAGGTATAAATAACAAGGGCATTTGCTATAGAAACCTCCTCCAGACCAGGAGTACATGTTCTCCTTGCATTTACAAGACCACAGGGGAGAAATGTGTTCAAACAGAGGGTACTCATAACTTCTAGTTACTGAAATTATTCTTTTCCTTTTCTTGTTATTGTTGAATTGTTTCGAATTTTGTCCAACTCTTTGTAACTCCATTTGGGGTTTTCTTGACAAAGATACTGGAGGAATTTACCATTTCCTTCTCCAGTTCATTTTGATGAAAGTCACAAAGCTAGTAAGTGTCTGAGGCCAGATTTGAATTCAGGAATATGAGTCTTCCTCACTGAGGAGTTTCCTTCTTTCCTTCTTTCCTTCTTTCCTTCTTTCCTTCCTTCCTTCCTTCCTTCCTTCCTTCCTTCCTTCCTTCCTTCCTTCCTTCCTTCCTTCCTTCCTTCCTTCCTTCCTTCCTTTCTTTTTCTTTGTCCCTCCATCTTTCTTTCTTTCTCACTCCCCCTCTCTTTCTCTCCCTCTTTTTCATTCTTTCTCCCTCCCTCCATCTTTCTCTTTCTCTCTTTCTTTCCTTATCTCCTTCTTTCTTTCTTTCTTTCTTTCTTTCTTTCTTTCTTTCTTTCTTTCTTTCTTTCTTTCTTTCTTTCTTTCTTTCTTTCTTTCTTTCTTTCTTTCTTTCTTTCTTTCTTTCTTTCTTCTTTCTTCTTTTTCCTCTTTTTCTTTCTTTCTTTTCTCCCTTTTTCTCTCTCCCTCTTTTTCTTTCTCTCTTTCTTTCTCACTCCCTCTATCTTTCTTTCTCTTTCCCTCCCTCTCTCTCTCTTTCTTTCTTTCTTTCTTTCTTTCTTTCTTTCTTTCTTTCTTTCTTTCTTTCTTTCTTTCTTTCTTTCTTTCTTTCTTTCTTTCTTTCTTTCTTTCTTTCTTTCTTTCTTTCTTTCTTTCTTTCTTTCTTTCTTTCTTTCTTTCTTTCTTTCTTTCTTCTTTCCTTCCTTCCTTCCGGGTCTTTATGTAATTTCCCTTAGTTGTTCCTTTTTTGGGTAGCTTCTGAGCAATCTTAAAGTTGCCTTTTCTTATCATGTCCTCAGTGTGTCTCTCAGCTCTGAATGCAGATACAGCACTACCATGAGCCACTGCTACCTTGGAGTCATTGCAAATAACACAACTCTAGCCTTTTGACTTTTTGGAGGTTCAAAGTATACTTGACCAATGGGTAGGGGAAGTGGGAGAAAAAAAGAAAAAAAAGAAAATACCCCTTCCTCCCCTCCCCTTTCAGATTTCTCTCAGGTGTCCTTTACTGCTAGATTCAGCCACAACTTAACTTACCTGATACTGAAATGTGCAATTCCATACTAGCTTGCTGTGTTAGGAGGTATGTGATTTTTTTTTAGCCAATTGCAAATTACTTTCTATATATGCCATCTTTTATTCAATGATCACAACATTCTATTCCTTTCAAATCAATTAGAGACTTGTTTGTACTTAATTTTTATACTTTCTACACTTATACAGAGAACAAGATGTTTCAAGCTACAAGGGTAGAGAGGTTGTTTCTGAGGCTGGCCTGGAGATTGATATTCTAGACCTGAGTTCTAGGGGCTGATACTATATAATTGAGAATTAGGACAGTGAAGCACCCAAGTATTATGTTTTGGGGGGCTAATCTTTAAAGGCTGGAGAGGAATGGGAGACAGTATTACATCATTGTAAAAGCCCTGATTTTGGTTTTGGAAAACCTGCTGGATCTGTCAGTCCCTACTTGCAAAATCTTGGGGAAAGTCACATAATTTCTCTAGTTCCCTAATCTATAAAATAAAAGGTTTGTGCTAGATGACTGTCAAGATCCTTCCAGCTTTAAATCAATGTTCCTCTCCTATCCTGTCTAACCTCAGGATTTAGTATTCAATGCTCCCTAAATAGATCATTATATGATATCTGATAGCATGCCAGAGAAGTTCCCCACACAAAGTTATAAATCCAAATGAGATTTACTGAAGGATACAGGTACATCCTACCAATTCTTAGGTGAAAGAAGAGAGCTAAAAACCCAATTACAATGGTCTTCTTGGTTTCTTTTATAGGGGAGATATATGCTCATGGGGCTCTGTAAAATATGCCCCATGCCAACCATGGGCAGCCACACAAGTACCAATGTCCATGCATAGATAAATAAATAATCAATAAAGGGGCTGATAGGTGGTTCAATGGATAGAAAGTCAGGCCCAGAGACAGGAGGTCCTGGGTTCAAATATGACCTCAAATACTTCCTATGGGCAAACCACGTCACTTGCACTACCTAGCCTTTACTATTCTTCTGACTTAGATCCAATACATAGTATTGATTCTGAGACAGAAAGTAAGGGTTTTTAAAAAATCAATCAACAAACACTTATTAAGCACCTATTATATGTCAGGTACTGTGCTAAGCACCAGAGGTCATAGAACAGCACCAGCACTTGTGCTACCTCAGATTTTAGGCATTTTTTTTTAAGTCTGCTTTTTGGAATTTTCTGTTTCCCTGTCTTGCTTTGTAGTTCCTACCATTTTAACTAGTAAGAAGGTAATGCATTATTTGTTACCTTCTGTTTTCAAACCTATACTCTAGATCTTTGGGATGTATGGGGTGCTCAGGGAGGGGTAGTATCTCTGGTGTGGAGGGCTTGTCGTGCCCTCCTAGGGCAGCTCTACAGCCTCTGACCCCCACCTGACACCCAGCTCTCACTTGTGGCTCCCAGTAGCTGCTAGCATGTGGCAGCGGCCACACCCTGGGCAACGGCTTCGACAGGCCGGCTAAACCTTGTGAGGGTAGCCATCCGGTCGTCGACCCCTGGTGAACCAGGGCTTTGCTCACCCAGCAAGTGAAGACTGCTTCGGCTGAACAGACGGAAGAAACCAATAAAAAGGTTCAACGGCTGAGAGGGCGACACAGCAAAACACTGTGGAGTGCTCAGGGCGTGTTGGAGCACAAATGACAACACGGCCATCCAATGCAACTGAGGAAGTCTCCAGACATAACAATTTTTCGTGCCACTGGAGCCAGGCTTCCAACACGGAGAGACTGGGACTGTCTCTGTGTATCGGCTTTTCCACTTAAATCTCTTTCACGCACAAGTATCTTTGTGCACACTGCACAAAGACAATAGTCATTCTCCATCACCGAGAGACTACCACTACCACTACCACTACTCTAGATCTTTATGGAGAACAGATGAAGAAGGGAATAGAGGAGGTTGTATGGGCAAACTTAGATTAATTTGATC
Organism: Monodelphis domestica; assembly: GCF_027887165.1. Lineage (NCBI taxonomy): Eukaryota > Metazoa > Chordata > Mammalia > Didelphimorphia > Didelphidae > Monodelphis > Monodelphis domestica. The sequence continues at coordinate 495,347,647 of NC_077228.1, read as the reverse complement.
ACTGGATCGTGGGGTGAATTGCTTTCCCGTTCTGGGAGATTAATTATCTCTATAATCTGTACTTCTTTAGAGTGTTAAACCTTGGAAGAAGAGTGTCTCATAGTTCAGAAATGTAAGGAGTCCATTCAATCAGACACCCCCCACCCCAATCTGCTTATGACTCAAGTAAATGTCTTAACTCTATTGAGCCAGAGTCTCCAAGCCTCAAAGCTTGGTGTAATAAAGATTAGAGGGGTGGAGAACAAGCATTTATTAAACACCAACTAAATGCTTTACAAATATTTTACATTTCAATTAATTAATCAATAATTTAAATTCACGGTTAATTAATTAATAATTATAGCTTAATTATTTAATCCTTATACAACCCTGAGAATTTGGGACTTTTTCACAGGGAAGGAAAGGAGTGCAAACGACGTAATAAACAAGCTTCGGTCCACTCAGGGATTTCTTTCCTCCAGTATTTCTTTCACTGAAGTGCCCCAAATTGCTAAGACACGGAAGGAAACTAGAGCAAAACTCCTTTGCTTCAACAAACTAACAAAGCTTGTACCCCGGGGGACCTGAGAGTTAACCAGTCCAAGTCCGCCTTAGTCAGGCGGCGCCCCCCCCCCCCCCCTTCCCCCGAGGTAAGACTGGTTTAAGGTTTCCTAAACTGAGCTGGCTCACCACAGTTTGTCTCTTTATTCATTTATGGCTCCGTGTAAAGCTAGAACCACAGTAAATGCTTATTGACTAACTGTTGCCTGAAGCAGATGAGTTTCACGTAGTTTGACTGGAGACTTGCATTCTGCCTTACTTGAACATAATTGAGGCAATAAACACTAAATGAGCGTGAAAAACTTAAGCCTGGAAGTTAGAATCCTAGGACGGCGTTTGGAATTCCCTTTGGCATGACACTTCGCATCACCAAGTATTCCTGAAATGCCCATTTGTGAGCTGCGCTGTACGAAGTACTAGTCCAAGGTGCCCACCCTGCCGGAGCTAACTCTGAAACCAGGTGGATCTATTCATTAGATGCATTAAGTAATGAAAGGGCCAGGGAGTCTTGGGTCTACTATGGGGAAAAAGAAAAGGTTAGGTCGGGACGGGGAGATCAAGACAATTTAAGAGGGGATCTACACCTTCTCCCTCTTTTCCCGAGCCCTTTCTTGCTCCCTTCCTGACCCCCTCCTCGAGTTCCAACTCGGGGCCGCTCTGCCGAGACCAATGGGCAAAGAGGGATAGCCGGGCCTGGCGCTGGCACTCCAAAGAAGTGAAAAAGGAAAGGGGTCAAGCGCGGGTTAACTGCGAGGCTGGACAGAGGCGGTGGCGGCGGTGATCGGGGATAAGGGGCGGGGCTTAGGAAAGGGGCAGGACCGAGCCGGAGGCGGCCTCGGCCTCGGCCGCGGCGGCCTCAGCGGCTTTAGGTGTCACTATCAACCCACTCCGGCCGGAAACAGGCGCCAGTTTCCGGCCGGACGGTTGAGGAGTGGCCGCTCCAGGGCCAGCCGCTGGAGTCGAAGTGGGTACCGGGCACAGAGAAAGCGGGGAGTTGTTTGTAGTAGCAAGTCCGGACTATCCCGTGCGGAGCTGCAGCCTCTGGGGCCGGGTCGGAGGTCGGGGGGCGTCTCTGGCCGCCGCGGGTTGAGGGGAGGCTGCGGGGCCCCGTACTCCGCCTAGGCGGCCTAGGGTAGCGGAGCCCTAGTCCCCGGGACGCTGCGCGCGGCTTCCCCTCTCCTCCCTCCGCTGTCGACCCCCGCCCACCCCTCCTCCCTCCCCTGTGTAGGTGTGTGTGGGTTGGCTTTCAGGGATCCCCCGACCTTCGCCTAGGGGGCTGGAGCTTCTCGGCCTCTAAATTGGTGGAGCTGCCCCGTCCAGCGCCCCCCAGCCGCGCCGCTTCGGGCCCGGGCGCTCTTGGCAACGAGCAGCCCGCTCCGGTACACAAACCGGGGTCCGGAGCCCGGAGCGGCGCTGGGAGCGGGGCCTTCCGCCCGCCTTCTCTGCCTTGGGCCGAGGGAAAAGTTACCCGAGAGGCTGGAAACTTGAGAAGCGAAGGGGTGAGTGAGTGGCGGCGCCTGAGCAGCGCCTCTTCCCCGCTGACCACGTCCACGAGGCGGCCCCCGCAGCTTGTTTACTACTGGCCCACGGTATTTTTAGCACGATTTCATCCGGGCTCTGGTCTGAAAATCTGACTGGTTGTTTAAATTGGAGGAGATTTGCCGGGGGGCTCCTCCCGGGAGGTTTTCTACAACTCTTCCTGGAGTTTTTGTTTCATCCGATGCCCGACCCCCAACGGGAACTTTAGAGCCCTGCAGGAGGTCCCTGGCATCAAAGTGGAGCAGGAAGAAGCTGCTCAACTTTATTTTTGCTTTTTTTTTTGGGGGGGGGGGTGAACACCTTGTGTAAAATTACTGACCTTGAGCCAGTCAATTATTGAGAGTGGTGGTAGACTCCTTTTAAATTGTATTCCGGAGATTTCTGAGAAGCAAGTAGACTTTTCCACAGTTGGGAGAGTAGTAGAAATGTTCAAGCAGTTCTTAAGTCACCACCTTCATCGGTGGTGGGGTACAATGGGTACGGACAATCCAGAATGTTAATTCCCAATTTGTTTATTTTTAGTTCTGGATTTTTAAAAGGTTTTCCTATCCGACATTTAACTTGGTTTTAATGAGAAAATTCATTTTTATTATTGACAAAGACTCATCCACCAATGGAGTTGGGAGAGCAGCCGGCTAGAATGTCTAGAGGGAGCATGCTGGTAGTTTAAATATGTCCCTGGGCATAAGCCACAAGTTAATAACACCAACAAATTATTGAGTTAACTGTCCTGTTTATCCTCCTTGTTTCTTAAGTAGTTGATAATTGAACTTAAGCAGTTAGCTCACCCTCCTTCTGTTTTTTCTAATAACACCAACAAACTATTGAGTTAACTTTACAATTTATTCTTGTTTCTCAGGTAGTTGATAATTGAACTTCAGCAGCAAACTCACCCACTTTCTCTGTTTTTCCCCCCATTATGGAATAAAGGACAGCAATAATAATGCCACAATATAATTAATAATAGTAATAATAGCAATGAAATGTAGCTTGTTAAATGAAATGTGGACAGTTCTAGAGCATGTCTGTGGTTTTTCATCTTACATCTTGGCCACCTCCATATTTAACAATTGATGGGTATTAATCTATATTAATAATAGCTCAAGGAAAACCATTCGAAAAGGGAATGATATAAAAACATTCCTATTTACCATTTTGCACTCTCACTGCCCTTATTCCTTTTTAATAGCACGAATGATCAAGAGTTGACCACCCTGACTAACTTGGCACTTTGTTCTGGAGTGAGGAAGAAGAGTTGGGGTGGGATCAGACTATACTAGAGCTGAGTCTGTTACTTACATTTCTGCCTAATTGAGCTTGTAAAGTCTCCTATAAGAAAATGTAAAATTTCTGGTTACAGATACTATTGCTTTTCCTACTATACCATGTTGCCTCCTGGTCTTCTCTAGTCTCTGAAAGTTAGCCCTTCCAACCCAGAATATTTGGACACTAATCTATCTCAGACCCTAGAATTCAAATCCACAATGAAATTAAAACTTTAGAAAGAAACTTCCCTATCCTTTTTAGAAAGATACTTTATGCTTTTCTCATTATGATTTAGGGTAATTAGTTGGATTTAGTTGGATTTTGGAGATGTGATCTGTTAGTGTCATAGGTGTTATTTGGGTGAAGTGAAAATAAGGATGCCTAGACAACCTAAAAATGATTTTGAAACTCCATTCTTTTCTCTCCTGTTCCACAAATAATGTTTTGAGAAAAATAATATGGGGAGTGCACAACATAGTGGAGTAGAGATTAGTAGTACTCAGATGCTTCATTTTTCTGTGTATTTGTTAGAGTCAGCTCAGTTATTACTGACAGGCTCCATGTTCTATTTATAATTGTGGCAGGACAAAATCCTCTGCTTGAAATACTTGTAGTTTGAATAAGCCCCAAAAGGACAGGGAAAGAATTAGGATAAGGCTAGGCATATTTCTTACTAACCTGATTCTGAGATAATATTGTTGGTAAATTCTACAGAATCCAAACAAAACAGAAAGGTATACCTGCCCTTATGGGGCTTTTGGTTTATTTGAAGAGGCAGACTTTGTCTTAATGCTTATAAAATAGCACATGAACTGGTATACTTTAAGATACTGCAAAGTGCTGAGAGAACTCATAAGGCTTAATGAGAAAAGGATAGCTTCTTGGATAAGATACATTTTTGCTTCGGTTTTGAAAGACAAAACTTGTTAGAGAAAAAAGGGAAGGGCACTGTAAGTAGAGGAAATGACATGTATAAATGAGTGAGAATGAGTAAGGTACATGGGAGGAATGGGGGAACAAGTGAGATTGGTTAAAATGGATGGTCTGATGGTATTCATAAGAGGTGGTACTGAGTTGTTAGCAGTCGGGGGTTTGGAAGCCAGACTGACTTTGGATTTTTATATTGGATAATAGTCTTTGTAGACCTTTGAGCAGAAGAATGATTTACTATAGATAATCTAGTGGATAGGGTGTCAGGCCTGGAGATAGGAGGTCCTGGATTCAAATTGACTTCAGACATATCCTAGCTATGTAATCCCGGGCAAATCACGTAAATCCCAGTTGCCCAGCCCTTACCACTCTTCTGCTTTGGAATTTATACTTAAGATTGATTCTAAGACAGAAGGTAAGAGTTAAAAAAAAAAGTTCTGGTTCATAGAAAGAGGGAGGCAGATACATTAGGTCCCATCTCTTCCTCTCCTGAACTAGTTTAGCTGCAGGGAATCCTGGCTAGGGCTTCAGGTTTCTCTTTAGAAGCAGTTGTTTGAAGTAGCCTAATTGTATAGATCCTTCTATACCTATTTCAGAGTGGTTTAACATATGGGAGATCTTAAAGTTTATAACTAAAAGTTCCCCACATTCTTGTGGCAAGCAAAAAAGAGGCCCATCATCTTTGTATAATCAGTATTCAGTCTTCCATGTTAAGATTGTAGGGGACCAGTAGAACTGGCAGTCCAGAACTGAATAGTTCAAAAAGCAATTGGAAATGTATTAGAATTAAAAACCCTAACTGGTTCATCTTTTATTTATGTTACTATTAAATTTTTAATTACCTGAGCGAATAACCATCTAATATTATACCCTTTTTTTCTCTGCCAAATATGTTGAGTCTTCCAAAACCCAGGCTAAAATTTATCTTATCCAGAAAGCTATCTTTTTTTTACCGCTCCTCACAGTAAGTCCTTCCAGCATGGCAACATCCTGAGTAGCCTAGTAGAATTAGCCTGGAATTTCCAGATTTGCTTTTTAATGGTATAAAATAAATCATCAAACTTGTGGATAATTGAAACTTAATTATCCTAAGAATGTTGGTGAGGTACTCTTTGTGACCTCATTTGGGATCTTGGCAAAGATGCTGGAGTGGTTTCCTTCTTCAGCTCATTTGACAGATGAGGAAACTGAGGCAAACAGGATCAAATGACTCACCCAGGGTCACACAGCTAGTATGTATATGAGTCCAGATTTCTCTTCCTGACTTAGTACTCTGTTCTCTGTGCCACTTAGCTGACCCACATATTTTGTGCCAAATTCATTTTAGGTTCCATACTAGCCTCTCAGCCTTTTAGGCCCTTGGGTTATTCATATATGTGATCAGAGTGAGTGATTTAGCCACAAGTGTCTAGAGGTCCTCTGAATTGCATTAATCAGATGAGAATTGAACTGGTTCTCCACCCCTCCCCCAAAGACTAGTATCTAAAAGAGGGATTAGAGATAACCAGATTCAATCAAAACTTATCAAGTCCTTTCCTTTTGGAATAAAATTATTTCAAAATTTTTTAAAATTCAATTTTTAGAAGGGAAAAATTAGTTCCTTCAAATTAATAAAATACTGTGACCCTTCTTTTACATAAAAAAGTTGGCCTGGACATACCTGACCTCATAATTGTTACCAAAGCTATGCACTTGTGATGTCATTAGTAAAAGATTATGATATAGCTCTTGGATGAGAAGATGGTCATCTCCCTTGGACTCTGGAAATCAGAGACTGAAAAGACTGGGTTCTATTCTTTCCACCTACTCAGGATCATTTTTAACTGTGTGTGTTCTAGGGTTCTGTATCAGCCCTTTTGTTTTTTTTTATCAGAAATAGTCTGCTTTCGATTATCTGCTAATAGAGGGGAACAAATCAATCAACAAATATTTATTAAGTACCTAATTACTATACACTGATTGTGTGATGTGGATAGGAGTACAAGTATAAGATACTTGTATAAGATAAAGTCCCTAATTTCAAGGATCTTATCTAGTTTGGGAGACAAGACAAATATACATGAAACTAATAATGGGAGAATATTCAATTGAGTGCTAATTTTTTTGCCATAGACTCTAAATATTGAAGGAATTTAGGGTAAGGATAGGTCAGGTGAGGCTTCTTGGAGAAAGTGGAATTTGAACTAGACCTTGAAATAAATAGAATTTGGATTCCACAAAGGGTGAACATTTTTGGTAAGATGAATAATTTAAAGAATTTATGAGATGTAACAGACCACAAGAGAAGATGTGGAAGCAGAAATTTGCATTGCAGTTAAGAAATTGGCATCTCCTTAGGGTTTCATTTGGATATCATAGGGAAGTAACTTTATCTAGATGTGTTGGTTGGGTCAGTATTATTGGGGGGGAAGGAGAGAGAGAGAGAGAGATGAAAACCAGGAGGTTAAGATTGAAAAAAAAAATTGGTAGCAGTGATAGAGAAGAATGAAGTGGTTAGGGGGATCTGGTTTAGAAGGAAAATGAAATCAGTTTTGGATGTGTTGAGTTCAAGATAAAAAGTATGACAGTTAGGTGAAAATGTCAGTAGTTAGAAATATAAACCTAGAGAGAATAATCAGATTGATAAGTATTGATTTGTGAGAGTCATATTGAAGTGTTGGTTGAAGCCATGAAAATGGATGAGTTTTACCTAGACAGAGAAGAGCAGGCAATGCTGATAAAGTCACATACTGAAATATCTAGAAATTATGTTGATTTTGATGTGCATTTTGTGATTTTAAAAAAGTTATTTTTATAGAAAATTTTCTTCTTAATATTTGGCTCAGGCTGACAACCAACTAAGATTTGTTAAAATGGCATTTGTGTGCCAGGAATTGTGCTAGTCATAGGATACAAAATAATGAAGTATGTTTATACTTCTTTATGCATATACTAAGTTGTCCTCATGGTCTGGGGCAATGTTAGGAAAATCAGATATCAAAGTTTGGCAACAATTGAACAGTTAATTGTTAGAGCTGGAAACCTTTTCTATTGTGGCTTCACTTTAAAAACTAATAGTCCATGACCCCTTTTACTCAAATCCTGGGGTTTTCCTGGCCCTAATCACCTCTCTAGAAAATCTATACAGTTATAATAGATTCTTGATTGGTCTTCTGCTCCCAGTTTTTCCTCTCTCCAAAACAATAGACCTTAGGCACAAATCCTACTGATTTTGTGTCTCCACTTGGTAGCCATCAATGTCTTCCTGTTGCCTCAGGGACAAAATATATACCCCTTGGCCTGTTATTTAAGGTCCTTTAAAATTTGACTCCAATTTACCTTTCTGTATTCTGTAATATTTCTTTTCAATGCATTATACTTTAGCCTTTAAGGCAGGGGCTGGTTTGTTTTTATATCCCTAAATTCTTCACAAAATAATTGAATGTTCTCCCTTGCACTCTTTTTTGTCACTTTAAATCAGTCTCCCTATTATTATTATTTTTTTATGAACACAACCTTAAAAATACTTTGGTTTGAAAATAATCTTCCCATCTCCTTTGGTTTAACCAATAGAGAGGGAGTAAGGAGTTCTTCCTATCCTGATTTAAAATTCAGTTCAGCAAATGTTTGATTGCCTTATGTGTGCAGTAATAACTCCTTTGTACAGTATTTTCAGATTTACAAAGCACATACGTAATTATAATCCTGGGAGGTAGGTTGTGTAAGAATTGCTCTTACAGGGAGATTGTTGCTATGAGAGGTTAAGTGATTTGTTGGCAGTCACATGGCTAAAAAAGGGACTGACTTGGGAATCAAACTTTTGTCTGTTGATGTTTCTTGCCTCTAAGTCTAATGCTCTTGTACCTTTCTGCCTCTTTTGTGCTGTCCTGGGTGTTATACAGATGAATCGGGCAATGAATCTGTTCTGAAAGTGCCTATTCTCTAATAGAAAAGATGTGTACAGATGACTAAAACTGCTGAATGTGAATATGGTACTATACACATACTTTGGAAGTAGAGTAGGGGGGGAATCCGGGATGGCTTCAAGGGAGGAGGTGGCATTCAAGCTGGACTTTGAATGTTGGTTAAGATATCAATAAATGTAGGGTAGGGTGCTGTTGGAAGAAAAAGTGTTTGCTGAAAGTATGCCTGATGCAGTTGAGAGGACTGTGGTAAACAAAGGCCCAGAGGCAGGAAGTGCAAAGCATCTTTGAGGAACAGCTCATTATGTGTTTACTGGAGCAGAAGGTACTTAAAAATGGAAAGGTGAGGGGAAAAGCTAGAAAACTGGGTTGGGTCTAGAGCCTTTAAGGGTTGTGGGTGGTGATATCTGCCTAAGAAATTTAGTCTTTATTATGTAGGGAGTGGGTGAGGTACAGAACATTTTTGAGAAGGGAAATAAAAATGAATGGTATTGCTGACAGTTGTGTATAGGTAGATCAGTTAGGAGATAGCTGTGTTAGTCCAGGACTTAAAACTTCATTACTTTATGAAGCACCTGCAAATGTGCAGTGCTTGTTCTTAGAAGTAAATACCATGTTTGGATAAGAACTCCCTGAGACACAAATAAAGGTAACTATAATAGAATGTTTATAACAGGGCAAAAGGGGTATGCAGAACCAAGTACAGTGTGAAGTCAGAAAGGGAAGGAGACCTTGGGAAGTTAGGAATAATCACTGGCATCATATTGCTTAAGGTTTGTAAAGTGCTTTCCATTCATGCCCATGAAGATATCTCCATGGCTTCAATTCCCATCTCTCTGCAAATGACTCCCAGATTTTTATCTCCAGCTCTGACTTATTTACCTGAGCTCTGGACTCAGGTCTAATCACTTAGTAGATGTTTTTACCTTTATTTCTCTCCAGCACCCCAAACTTAATATATCCAAAATCAAGTTGATTACATTTCTCTCCAATTTTGCCTTTTTTTTTTAACTTTATTTTTGACAGTGGTGCCTCCCTCCCATTCATCTGGTCTCCCACATTAGAAATCTTGGAGTGACTGTTGACTCTTTTCCCTTGTTTTTCTTATGTATCCAATTAGTTACCAAGTTCTGTTAGGTTCACTTTCTTGATATTGCTCCCACCTCCTCTGTTCCTATTTTCTCTACCTAGTAGAGAGCTTCATTAGTATCTATGTCTACTGCTGTAGTCTCCTTCCAGGAATTCTGAGTGTCAACCCATTGTTCATACTGCTGCCAGATGAATCTATGTAGGCATTTCTTCTGTTCAATGATCTTCACTCTCTTTGTAGAAGAGCATCAGTCTTAGTAGCATATTCCTGTGCTCTGATTTCTTTAATGTTTCTTCTAGACTATCAAAATTCTCCTTGGAGAAGGGCTTTATTTTGGAAACTATCCATTTTGATAGAGTTGCCAATTCCTAATTCTTTCTTAAGTGGGCAAGGGTACATTTTGTTTTTGAGAGAGAGAGAGAGAGAGAGAGAGAGAGAGAGAGAGAGAGAGAGAGAGAGAGAGAGAGAGAGAGAGAGTGTGTGTGTGTGTGTGTGTGTGTGTATAAAGGGGATGGTTATAGGCGGTGGAGAATAGTTACCCAGAATGAGTCATTCTCATTTATAGATAGTTACAGAATCCTTGGCTTTGTTTAGAGTACCCCAGGTATATGTAGGAATGATGGTTCTCATTTTTGTTGAGATAACTGAGTTGAGGTAGAAAATAGGATTCCTAGATTTTCATTTTGGTTAATCTCTTTTGTATAGATCTGAGTACTAGATATTAGGCTAGTACTGGGGAAGGAGGAAGTGAAAGACTAGTAAAGAGAGATACTGTGTCTCTAGTCTTCAGGAGATGCATACCAACTTGAAAAAGAATACACATAAAGCGGTGTCAGTTAGTGCAAATAGTAGACCTAATCCAGGAAAACTTCCTGGAGAAGGTGAGGCCAAGCATTTCCTAGGGGGATGAAAGACTGAAGCTAAGGTTATTAGGGATTTAGCTGGGAAAGCTGATGACATCACCCCATGGGGGAGGGGAGGGGAGGGAGAGGGAAAGAGAAGGGAGGAAAAAGGGAATAGGTAAAGGCTTTTGGGACACTTAAATCTGATTTTAAAATAAGAGTCACTCTCTTAACTTTTGCTCTATATGGCCCTAACACTTTCATTGGAGAGGAGTTATTTGTGCTGAGAAAGTCAAAAATTAGCATTAAAAAAATTGCTGAGAATCAGGAGTCAGAATCATGATCTTCTAGAAGGTGGTTGAGTACATATTTCTGCTTGTATACAGCTATGCTTTTTTCTTTAGAGAACAATCTAGATTGTCACTCAATAAAGATATTGTGAAGATTTAAATTCTGATGCATTGTATCTCTAATGTTGCTATCTTATTGTAAGGAACCTTTTGGCAGCATGTGTGCTGAAGTCATCCTAGAGAAAATAAAAATAAGTATAGATGACTTAATTATTGGAAGGAACAGAGGGGAGCAATATAAAGAACTTTAAAATAAACAACCTCAATTTCATTTACACTTTTGGTTTGGATGTATCATTATTTAAAAGAATAATGGCAAATTTATTTTCCTAATTGTTGGTCAAAACTATTAAAATTAGGATACATTTATTAACAATGTACAGACATGGGGGCAGCTGGGTGGCTCAGGGGATTGAGAGCCAGGCCTAGTGATGGGAGGTCCTAGGTTCAAATTTGACCTCAGACACTTCCCAGCTGTGTGACCCTGGGCAAGTCACTTGACCCCCATTGCCTAAAAAAAAAAACAATGTACAGACATAATTTTGGGTGTAATGTGTGGGACTGGTTGGTATTCCATAAAATACTGGGTTGGCAGGCAAGACTGCAATTGAACATTTATTATAATACAAAATAGTTAAGAATTGACTAATGATTTTTTCAGAGTTTCTAGTTGGCATGATTATTCCCTCGTGCCAACTTCTACTCTTCTGTCTGCTTTTGATAGGTTGAGGTGCTACAAATCATGGAGAATCTTGCTTAATGTTTACTGTGTTTTCTGGGGTGGGAGTTGGGGGGGGGGGAGGGAGTGTGGGTTAGACAGGAAAAAGAGCCTAACAGTCTTAACTCCTTGTCCCTGACTAGATAGAGACTTTGGCTAGACTCCAAAGCTGATTTGAAACCTAAAGAGAAATCAGTAGAAATGAGGGAATAGGGATCAGAGACTGAAAGGACCATGGCAGAATAGAGATTTGGAGGGGGAAAGGAATAGAAGAATATTTCTAGGGTGGCATTGAGGGATCAAAGGCCTGGATGTGTTGTAGAGTTGGGTCATACTTGGAGATAGATTTAGGTATGAAAATGAAAGAGGTTCATGAAGCCTAGTTAATTCCCTCTTTCCAAACTTGGCTTGCAAATTTGACAAGTTTTCCAGGACACTATTAACTTCACACTGTGTACTTTGATTTTGTAGTCCCTTTTTATAATTATACCACCTCCACTTGCAAAATCCATCAGACAGAATCCTGGCAAATTATAGTTTTTAATTGATCTGATTGGTATTATAAAAGAATTCTTGCTTTGAAAAGATGAGGTTCTTTGGGGAAGTGCTGCTCCTGGCTTGGCAATTTTTAGTGATAATTAGCTACTGACAAACTAAATGCTTAAGGCTAAATTGTTAGCATCCTTTGCCAATTTGAGGGATTTGTGATCTGATCTTGCCATTTACAATTCTTCTAAGCCTTTTCATTCTGTGTAACTTTTCTCCCATTCTTTCTGCAAAGGATCTATTAAATTCATCCAATCCTTTGAGCTTTTATTAATTGCTTAATGTATGCAAGGTATAGTGAAATAGGCATTAAGACTGAAGAAACAAATTGAGGAATAATTCCTTCCTTTAAGGAGTGTAAAGTCTACAGTGCAGCCAGGTACCAAGTATTTATGAAGCACCAGCTATGTGCCAAACCTGTGATGAGCACTGATGATACAAGTACAAAGAATGAAACAATCCCTCCTCACAACATGGAAACAGATAAGTATATATAGGATCATTTTTGGAAGAGAGATTCCATATGTGAGAAGGTTATTCAATTCAGCCATGGGGGACAGCTATACAAAAGCTTGATGGGATGTTTGAGGAATAGCAAGTCAGCTTGTTTGACTGGGACACAGTATCTATGTGCTGTGAAATAAACCAAAAGGGGTAGACTAGATCCTGATGGAATGCCAGAGGGGACAGCTAGGTGATTCAGTGGATAGTGAGCCAGGCCTGCAGTTGGGAGGACATGAGTTCAAATTTGGCCTCATATACTTCCTAGCTGTGTGACTCTGGGCAAGTTCCTTAATTCCAGGTGCTAGTACTGCTCTTCTGCCTTGGGACTGATACAATTCCAAGATAGGAGGTAGGGTTAAAAAAAAAAGCCAAATGGAGGGGTTTATATTGTATCCCAAAGGAAATGGAAGTCACTTGAGGCTTTTGAGCAGGGGAGTAACGGTCACACTTGTGCTTTAGGAGGATTATTTTGGCAGTTTGTGTAGAGGATAGTTTGGAGATTTGGAGAGGGACCCTGTAAATGGAAAGTTCTGTTAGAATATTGCAATAGTTCAGGTAAGAAGTGAGAGGGGCCTTAATTTGGGTGATGACTAGGGCCAGATAGGAAGAGATATGAGTCAGAGGTAGATCTGGATGAGGGCCTTCCTTTAGATTTCTTGACATTTTTTGGAGAGGCAGCTACCTCCTGCTCTAATTGTGGCCCTGTATCACTCTAATGACGACTTTTACATTGTTCTCACATACATCTTTTATGTTAATTATTCTTATTTATCCCTTCTATGGGCCTCTCCATTGCACTTTGGGTGATTTAAAACTCTTTGTACACATAGCATAGAAGATAGCTTTGGAAAGATGACCCCTTTTTTATGGAGAACCTTGTGGGGCTCAGAACACTTAAAAGCATTGTGCAGTTTCTTTAAGAGAAGTCAGTCTGCTCTACTCCTATTCAATTCCAGACTCACTTTAGTCTCTTACATACACAGTATCTATGTCCAATTGGCACTCAAGTTTGGAGTTGATGGGTGCATAGGGTTTAGCTTTTTGAAGTCTAATCTAACCTAATAACCATATTTTAAGTGCCAGCTATGTTGGGGATACTCGGGCAAAAAGCTACTGCTCCTCAAGGAGCTTACATTCCTTTTTGGGAGGGAAGATAGTATAAAAAAGATAAATATATACATGATTATTTGAGGAGGGAAAGAGTACTATGAATACCTTTTCACCAGACTACTTTGGCACAGGGAGGCCTTTCATTTATGGTAATACAAAAATATCCTTGAAATGATTTTATGTTGTAAAGAAAGAGAATGTTTCATTTCTTAGGGAGATATTTTCTTACTGTATAGAGCCTTGCTAAATCTAAATATTTCATACTAAGCATATGCTATGTACATAGCCTTTTAAGTGACAATCTAGGACAGGACTTAACTTTTTGTTGTATAATGAAACCTATAGAGCACTGGGCCTGGAGCCAGAAAGATGGGAGTTCAAGTTTGACCTCAGACAGTTATTTGCTAGCTGTGTGATCTTGGGAAAATCATTTAACTTGCCTTTGCCTTCATTTTCCTGAACTCTAAAGTAGGAATAATAATAACACCAATCTCCCAGGTTATAATGATCAGATAAAATAATATTTGTAAAGTACTTAGCACTGTGCCTTAATACTTAAGATTCTTAATGTTTTTAGAGATTTTTTTTTCTTTCCTTCCTTTGGCGATCTGGTGAAGTTTACATACCCCATCCTTAGAATAAGGCTTTTAAATATATAAAATAAGATGCAAAGAATTACTGAGGAAATAAATATATTATAATTATAGTTACCAAAATATAAAAAAAAAAAGACCTCATAGATCCCAGGTCTGAGTTATTTCTCTGGAAAGATAAAGGAAATACTACCATTAAACAAATATATAAAATAAATAGATGACATAGTCCCTTTGGCATATAGAGTCCACTGAGCTACACAGAAACCAAAAATAAAGTATATAAAAACAAAGAGAAAAATATTTTCTTTGTATATGTAAACACACGAATATAGATTATACATAGAAACAGGCAAATGCTACAATTAGAATTTTAGAGATAAAAAGGAAACAGAGACTATGGTTCAATACTTGTAGTTATTATTTTTTTAAAACCTTTACCTTCTGTCTTAGAATCAGTACTTTGTATTGGTTCTAAGGCAAAAGAGTGGAAAGGGCTAGGCAGTGGGGGTTAAGTGACTTGTCCAGATTCACAGCTAGGAAGAGACTGAGTCATATTTGAACTCAGGACCTCCCATTTCTAGTCCTGACTCTCTATTTATTGAGCCACCTAGCTGTCCCATTTAGTTTTTTACAAATCAAGAAACTGATACCACCCCTCCCCCCATTTGCCCATTGTCATTGATATTTTTAAAAAATAACATTTTTATGTTTTCTATTGATAAGCATATATTTTCTGTCTTCCCCTCATTTGAAAAAATACAATAAAAAGAATAGCAAAATCCTTGCAAAAAACATGCACAGTTAAGCAAAACAAATTTCAGCATTTGCTGTGTCCAAAAATAGATGTTTATTCTGAATCCTTAGTCTATTAACTCTCTGTCAGGTGGTAGGTATTATTCTTTATCACTGGTCTTCTTGGATAGTGGTTAGTCATTGAATTCAAAGATCAGCATTCTTAAATCTTTCAAAGTTGTTTGTCTTTACCATGTATAAATTGATGTTCTCTTGGTTTTGACTTTTACTCTGTCTCATTTCTTACAAGTCTTCTCAGATGTCTCTATAACTATCCCTTTCATCATTTTTTATAGCACAGTAGTATCCTATGACAATCATATAGAACAACTTTGTTCAGTCTGTCTTTGATTAATGATCATATCCTTAGTTTCTAGTTCTTTGCCATTACAAAAAGAGTTTCTATAATATTTTTTGTCTAAGGGTCCTCGGAGTATAGGCCTAATAATAGTGGTATTGATGGGTCAAAGACTATATATATATATATATGTATATATATATATATATATATACGGTTTATTAACTTTTGGCCATAGTTCCAAATTGCTTTCTAGAATGTCTAGACTAATTCATAACTCTACTAACAATGCATCTATATGCCATTTTTCCAGAGTTCCACCAACATTTGCCATTTTCCTTTTTTGTTAACTTTGCCAAACCAAGGTGTATGAGGTGGAAACTCTGAATTGCTTTATTTTTATTCTCAAATTTTTAGTGGAGGTTTTTTTTTTTTTCATATAGCTATTGATAGTTTGGATTTCATTCTTTGAAAACTACTTGATCAAAGCCTTTGACCATTTATCAATTGAGGATCCAATGTCATTGTAATTAACATAAAAATCAAAGGATTTTAAAGCTATAAGCAAGGTTCGTTTTTATAGGTTACTTTCTTAGAAGGTGCTCACCTTCTAGAGCATTGTGCTAGATGCTAGAGATACATTGAAGCAGGTATAAGACTGAATCATCTTTGCCCTTAAGGAACTTATAGCCTACTTAAGAAAACATGGAACATATATAAAAAGATAATGCATTTTGTTTGGATTAAATGAATGCTACTTACAAGTAGATGCTACAGCAGTTCAAAGAAGAGAAGGATTTTTTAATCAAATTTATCTTCCCATGCAAGGAACCTGCTTATAGAGTGACTGGTAGTCAACTTCTTTTGAGTAGTGTTTGGGTTTTTTTTTTTTTAATGTTACTGTTGTCTGAAATGAGAGAACTATTTGCAGGGAAAGATGTTCAATTTAGATATTCTGAGTTTGAGGTGACTAATCTCCATGTGGAACTGTCTAGAAGTTGGAAATGTGTGGTTTCCTCTTAGGGCATAACAGGGTTGGCGATATAAGATATATGGCTACCTAGAAGTGGAGCCAAGATGAAAGCTACAACTTCTTATACTTGGACCATATTTTCTTCTTCATTATATTGACAGAAACATAAGTTAAAAACTCAGTGTGTCTGAACAGAATTGTGTCTACTGCTAAGTAAATGTACAGAGATTTGAGTCCAATGTTTGAGAACATGGAGCATATGCTTGGAAAAGGAATTAAAGATCACATTATGGTGAAATTTGAACACAAACTTTTGCCTTATTTCTGCACATTTTTTCTTTATACTTGGATGCTGCATATATTCGTGTCTAATTATGTGAATAAGAGATGCTCAGCAGCACTCTTATGTTCCTAAGGGTCCTCTTTCTCTGGGTTTTGCCTCTTATTCTAGAAGTAGTTAATTCTCTATTAATACCTGTTCTTAAATATTAATTCTCTTCCTGACTTATATCTCCCCTCTCAGTTCCAATTTTAATGCACAATGGTTTTTTCCCCCTTTATATAGTTTTCTATCAGATAGGCTATTAAGGTTGTCACTAGCAGTAGGTACCCCTCTGAAGCTTGGTAAGAACATTTGAGGCATGAATGACTGCTAGAAATAAAAGGAAGGTTGGTTGCTTATTTACTTTTTGTACCTCTTATCACTTTTATTAAGCTTTTATTAAGCCTTGGAGGATGGAATGTCCTCAGGTTTACTGTTCAGCAGCAGCAAACCAAGATCTATCAACACCAACCTGCTTTTTCAGCCTTCTTTGACTTTCTTTATCCATATATCCTATATTTGAACTAATATGATTATTATCCCCTTAAACATAAACCTGATTTCCTGTCCTTATGCCAGTGCTCTGATTTAAATGCCTTTCTCTTACCAGTTCCATTAGCCTTTTCCCAGTTCTTATCCACAACTTTTTTTTTTGCCACATTTGACATTAACTGTCTTCTTTTTTCTGAAAATTTCTTTTCCCATGGCTTCCATGGTACATAATTTTCCTGCTTCTTTTCCTAGTTTCTGGCCATTCCTTCTCTTTCAGTAGATCACTCTTCTTTCCCCTGATGCCTAAACATTACCATTTCCTAGGGTTCTGTTTCCACCCTCTTTTCACACACTCTTACATGCCCACAGTTACAACTGTCATCTTTGCACATCATCCTAAAATCTACACCCCTAACTTTTGATCATTGCCCTAAGTTCCAAAACTGAATTTCTAGTGGTCTGCTGGATGCCTATTCCTTTGATAGTTCACTAGTACCTGACACTTGATTATATCTAAAATCAATTTACTATCTTTTCCCCTAAATCTATACTTTTTCTTCACCTCCCCATTTTTATTCATAGTACCAACTTCTTTACTGTCACTCAGGAAGCAATTCTCACTTGGATTCTGTCTGATCTGTTCTTTGCTCTTCACATCTAATCAACTGTCAAAGCCATCTTACTCAAAATTCTGAATTCTTTCCATTATACTAACTACTTTCTAGGAAATGGGATGATTGTGCCGTTCATGATAGTACAGCTTTCAGTAACTCAAAAGTCATCTATGTATGGCTTTGGAATAGTGTTAGGCTCTCACAGCAAAAATATCAATCTTCCCTAGACCTAATAGCTCCCACCACAGTTTGGGCAATGTGAGGAAGAAGGCTTCAAATAATATACAGTTGATAGTCCACTTATAAATATAGTTGACAGTTGTCTATAAGTATGTTACACACACATGCCACACATGCACATGTGTGCACACACATTAGGATGACAACCTTTGTTGAGTGAATGACTGTGGTTTTAGAACTAAGAGAATGTTGTTCTATTTCTTTGACTTACTGTGTATTCCTAATCCACTTGCAAGTTGTTTGTTGTAATACACTGGTGAGTAATATGTCATTAACATTGTAATGCTATGATGCCAGTCAAAGTGTTTCATTTTATTGTCCCCCCCCCCCCCCCCTTAGTCCTCTCTGTTTTGATTGTGTGCTTGTATGTAGACTCTGATTAGATAGACTGGCTTATTGCTGCTCATCCAGATCAAGGTGGATGGCTCAGTCTTCTCCTGGTATACAGTATTCAGGTAAATGGAAAATAGTTTCAGGGACTAGAGGAAAGTTCCCGACCTCATAACCCCTGGTGAAGTTTTCACCTTTGCTGTTGTTTCAAAGCTGCTTGGTTTATCATTTAACCTGTGGGTGCCAAGAGAATAGATTCTGTCAGACCTGAAGGCAATGACCTCTGTGGTCTTAGACTCACTAAGCACTCTGCCCAAGTTGAATGGATGCCAGCTTCTGGGAGGAGACTCATGAATTGTGTACACTTTTCTTCTGAGCACTCATTTGCCTCATAGAAAGTATTTTACATTAGCCAAGTTCTATAGCAGGAATGTGGAAGCTTAGGAATGTCCTGCTGCCATACATAGTCAGAGCCTTTTGGCTATTGTCATTGGATTTCCTTAGGGCAGTTGCCTTATGTTATGGGATAGATATTTACTAACAACACATTATATATAAGGTATTATCCTAGGTGCTGTGGGGATAATAAAAATAAATAAAATCTGGTTTATATCTAGAATGTCATCACCATAACCTGTTGAGCCAATATGGCTTAGCCTCCCACACTATGAATAGACTATTTTTAGAAGGAATCTGTGATTGTGTTTTGCTGGAATGAGTCTCTCTACCCAGTTTGATAAGATCAAGTGCTTAATCTACTGGTAATGATGGCTTAGGCTACCTATAACTGAGACCCAATCCAATTGTCTTTGCTTTCTGACCCTCAGGTATCATGAGATGGCTGTTTATAAAGACTTTTTGCCTTTTTTCCCCAGTATTTCACCTGAATTTCACCTAAAGGGTAGGCATGTAAGTTCTCTCTTCATTATCACAAAAGTTTATTTCTCAGATCATCATCAAGACAAATGCTTCTCAACTTTTTTTTTCATATAATATAGTATTTGACATGACTTGGCACACTGAATATTTTAAATTGGTAACACTACAGTAGGGATACTAGAACATGCTTTTGTGATTGCAAATATAAGTTCTGTCCAATTAAGGGTGGCTGCCAGATGCTATTGCAAGTTTAAGTTCTCTACAATTCATATCACACCTGGTGTAGTGGAGTCACTCCTTAAGAAGCACTAAATTTAAGACAAAAGTACTTGTGTCTGGGTGGGATCATCCCAGATGTCAGTGGAACATTTACCAGATGGTCTGTAGAATAATCCTTTTTTTTTCTTGTACTTTTATAGAGGTGAGGAAAGAAAAAGTGCTGGCTGTAGAAGCTAGTCTAATAGCCTGGCATAAATGAAAATTTTCAGGGTGTATTTTGATGACCTCTTTATGATGAAAAATTTGAAGAACACCATATTCTTTCTCTTGGAAGCTCAGAGCTTTATATTGAAAGTATGCTTATGCATAGAAGTAGCTTGTTGTCTGGATCTTTAAATATAAAATATGAAGTTTGAGGAGAGTCTTATTTTTACATATGAAGAGCCTGAGGCCCAGGGAGGATAAGAGCCCAAGAACACATAGCTTGTTAGGGTTAGAATTGACAGTAGGACCAGTCATAACTAGAATGATACACCTGTAGGTATAGGCTTTTGCACACAGATAAAACAAAAAGTTACCAATCCATAACATTGTTTGCTATGTTTTCTTAGATACAAGAAAACTATTTTGATTGAGGTGGGGGATTAGGTGCAGATTTAATATTATCAAAACCTTTTATTCTTGATTACCATGTAGCATGGTGCCTGGCACATGGTAATGTGCACATGATGCTTAATAACTGTATTCTCATTCTCTTTCTCCCTCAGGGAAGGGAACTAATGAGATATGTAAAAGATTAAATTAAGTAGTCAAACTTTAGAATTTTTACCCTATAGAGTTTGATAACATTTGTGTCTTTTCTCTTCTACCTCCTTTAGGATTAGCAAAATTCTGCTGTATTTTCTAGTAGTGGTAGAATTGGCATTAACAGAATGTTCATAAGGAAGAAAGCTGCATCTGGGTCATTGTAACCTTGTGTTTTGGGTTGTAGAGTTCCTTCTGGGAAAGGAAATAAGGGACTTCGTAAACCTCAGAGTACCATATATATGCGAGTTGTTAAATGTTGATTGTTGCTCTCTATACCAGTGAACAGATTCTGTGAATGTAGTAGCAAGGACTTTGGCCCCTTCAGAGATTTTGCCATTAGGTTGCTCAAGAAAAATCACATTTTTAAACTTGATATTTACTTTTTTCTCTTTGTATAGGTATATTGAATTGGATTGTAATTTGAAATTACATGTAATTTGAAATAGAAAAGAAAATATTAAAACTGACTAATATGACCCATAGTTTTGTCCAACTCTCTTCACTAAAAACAACAGAGCACACAACTGACCTCAGTTGTCTTTGGTAAACATTTAATGATTTTTTTTGGCAACAGATTTTCCTTACTCTGCCTTGTTACTGCTGTTAAAATGAATTTTGCTTGTTTTGAATACATTAGTTGATATCAGCAAAAGAAGGCTGATAGGTTTTCTGAGAGGTAAGGAGAAGACAGACTGGGATTAGAAATTTATGAGAAATAGACTATAATGGAAAGAGCACTGGCTAAGAATCAAGAGATTTGGCTCTGGCTCTAACAAAATACATTTGATTTTTGCCATGTTATTTAACCTTTTGGGCCTCAGTTTCCCCCTCTATAAATTGAAAGAATTGTATAAGACAATCAGGATCTGCAACATTTTAAGGAAGAAAAACTATTTTTGGTGGTCATCATAGAATATAATTTTTTAGCATTAGGTTATATGCATTCACATGTTCATTTTCATTGCTAAGAGGCAACAACCAAGGGAGAGGAAACACAAATAGATTAGCCTAGTAAAGGCTCTTTCTGTACTTTGATGGTTGGAGGGAAGGTGAGAGAGATATGAGAAATCTAAGTTTAGGTTAGAAATTCAGAATTAGTAGTCATTATTACTTGAAAATTAACACATAGGTAAAAATTGATTTATTTGGTCTAAAACTACTTACAAAGATGTTTGCAGCTGAAGATCTCCCAGGATCTCCCTAGCTCCTTTGGGCAGTTAGAGGCTATCATATGGCACAGAGTACTATTCTTGGAGTCAGGAAGATCTGAATTCAAATCTAGCCCCAGATGCTCACTAGCTGTGTGACTCTGGGCAAGTCACTTGACTTATATCGGCCACAATTTCTTCATTGGTAAAATAGGGATAAAAACAGTACCTTCCAGGATTAGGGTAAGGATCAATTGAGATAAGTCTAGCATAGTGCCTGGATTATAGTAAGTGCTATATAAATGGTTTTTTTTTCCTTTCTTCTTTCCCAATTGCTGAGACCTTGATTAGATGATCTTTAAGGCATGTTGTAGCTCTAAAATTCTCTGGTTCCTAAACAGACTGACTTTCTGCCAGGACCTGGGACATAGTAAGCAATGCATGTTGAATAATTAATTCTTCCATCCCAGCATTCTGACACATAAGTAATACCTTTAATTTTTGTTGCTTTCTAAAATTTTTTCACATTCACTGTCAATCAGCCAATAAGTATTAATTAAGCATTTCCTGTAGATCCTGTGCTCAGTGCTGGAAATGGAGATGCAGAACTTCCATTGGCAAAAAGTGCATATAGCACATATACACTAAAGTTAGAAAATGAATTAACACAAATATGTATAGAATACTGAAATACTAGTTTATCTCCTAACAAACTTGGGAGGGAAAAGGACAAGTATTTCTCCCATGGTAACTTAGAGAATTAAGGCAACTTGATTAGGATCACAGTTCTGATTTAGCCACCCTTCAACCCAGGGCTTTTGCTTCTGGTGCTTCTTAATATTGTTATTAGACTGGAAAAGATAACTAATGAACCTATGCAAATAAGAGCATGTCTAAAGGCCCAAGTGCTATTGGACAAGTGGCTTCTGCCTTTTTACCCCAACTTGAGAACTGACATTTACAGATAAGACCCTTATATTTATCTGTGTAATGCTTGATAGCATATAAAGTGTTTTTAAGTACATCATTTCATTTAATCTCTTCAACATTCCTGTGAGTTAGATGAGGGATAGGGTGGTGTTGTCCTCATTTTACAGGCAAGAAAATGAGGTTATTACATTTAAGTGACTTGATCAAGATTAGTACATTTAGAAAGTGATAGAGCTAGGGTTTGAACTCCGGTTTTCAGGCTCAAGAATTCTTTGTTATACTTGACTCTCTGGTATTCCTGTTCCATGAAGAAAAGAATAAAAATGCATCTGATAAGCTGGTACCTTGGGCTAGACCCCAAAATAAACATTAACCCAATATCTGTTTCTGTCCAGTTTGTTGTGTCAACATCATAATAACAAACTTTCCCTCTGGCCTTCACCACACTGAAGCTTCTGAAGGTCAAGACCCATTGTGCAACCCATCCAAATTATTAAAATTTCCCAAATAACTGCATTCAAAAAAACTTCAATCAGCAGCTTTGAAAACACAGTTGCCAGTACAAAGAGCTTTCTGTCTACCACTCCCTTTCTCATTCACCACCCCCAAACCCCCTGTATTCACATTTGACTCATGGGATATAGCAGATAGACATTTGCTTTGCTATTTATGAGCTGAAATAAACCTAGAAGCATTTAGAAAACATTACCTCTTCCCCTCCCAGTTAAAGGAATTGCCCTTCAACTATTGGTATTGATGGAACGCTGAGTATAATTAAGACTCACAAAATTTGAGAATCAGAAAGTGCCTTAGCAGCCATCAAAGCCAACCCAGGATTTCAGGATAGTGTTAGAAATATAGTATTGTCTACATATCCAGTTGAAGGAATAAAACACCTTCCTTTTGGATGTTTTCTTTTCAGGGATCTTCTTTTTGATGAAGCTAGCTAGTCCTCAATCTCAAGGAGCTTACGTTTTACTTGATTGACTGAAATAAACTCTTCACTATCCATCTATTTCTGTTATTGGGATATTATATATGGCAATCTTCTTTTCATTTCATGAGGGTCCTATTATCCAGTAGCACACATCTAGACCATTTCCTTCTTACCTTTTTGCCACACACTCACTGTTGGCTGCTATGTTTAAAGGATATAAATTAATTTTAATAGCAACCTAAAATAAATATAATTATTATTTTACTTCAGTTAATTATTTGTTGTTTATTATTTATGTTATATAGAATTAGAATTTTATTTTATATTTATAACTATAAATGAATATAGTATAATAATATGAATAAATTAATATAACAAAATTTCTTCAAAAACTATTTGAATGCAATTCAAAACCAAATAGATATTATTTTTGGCTCATCCACTGTTCAAGGTCCGGTTCTAATTCTATCTTTTCTGATTTTCTTTGTTCATCAACACAAGACAACAAAAAGAACTAGATCTGAAGTTCAAGGGTTTGGTTTCAAATCCAAGCTCTCCCTCTTGTAATCTGAGCAGCCTTGGGAAATTCAGGTCCCTTATAGGACCCTTTCTAGAAGACCCAATGGGTTGGAAAGTGTGAGAGTTAGGTATAGGTCACTTTAGGTTGGGATAGAATTCATTTGGAACAGTAGCATTGGTGTGAGGGGATCTTGAGGAGAGTTATTAACTGTGTAAAGTACTAGAAGAAAAGGGTTGGAAGTTGAATGATGGGTCCTGGAGGGAAGAATTAGGAGACTTAACCTTTATCTCAGTGCTGTAGCATTTTAGCCGGCTCCCTTAATAATCATTAATATTTATATAGTATTTTAATGCAGCTTGGGTGGCATAGTAGATGGGGTACTGGGCCTAGAGTTAGGAAGACTCATCTTCCTTGACTTCAGATTTGGCCTTAGACACTAACTGACCCTTGGCAAAGTCACTTAATCTTATTTGCCTCACATTTCCTCATTTGTCAAGTGAGCTGTAGAAGGAAGCAGCAAACCACTCCAGTGTCTTTGCTTAGAATTGCCCTAATGGTATTGGAAACAACTGAACAACAATAAGTATTAGTATTATCATTACCCCTACTATCCCTACTCTACAGATGAAGAAACAGGTTAAGGACTTGCTTAGTGTTACATATCTATTAAGTGTCAGACTCAGAAATCTTGACAAAGTTTTCAGGAGGTACATGTATCATTCCATATATGAATGTAAGCAGTTTAACCTTATGCCTTTATGATTTCTCTGTCATGTTTACTTTTTTATGCTTTTCTTGTATTTGAATGTTGTATTTTCCATTCATCTCTGATCTTTTCATTAGGAGTGCTTGAAAGTTCTGTTTCATTGAATATCTTTTCTTCCCCTGAAGGATTATATTCAGTTTTTCTGAGTAGGCTTGTTATTGGTTGTTTTCCTAGCTCCTTTGCCTTCCAGATTATCATATTTCAAGCTCTCTACTTCTTTAATATGCAAGCTGCTAAATTTTGTGTGATCCTGACTGTGGCTTTATGATATTGAAAAGTTTCTTCCAGGGTGTTTGCAATACTTTCTTCTTGAACTAGGGAACTTTGAAATTTGGTTATAATGTTCCTAGGAGTTTTCATCTTGTGATCTCAGGAGGTAATTGGTGGATTCTAGTTTACCCTTTGGATCTAAGATATTGGGGTAATTTTCCTTGATAATTTCTTGAAATATGATATCTAGGCTTTTAAGTCATGGTTTTTAAGTAGCCTACTAATTTTTAAATTCTAAAATGATCTTTCCTCAGTGTTTTCTAGATCAGTTTTCTTTAAACTCTTACCTTCTGTCTTAGAATTGATGTGAAGTATCTGTTTCAAGGCAGAGCAACTAGAGAAATTTATTAATTTGGAAGTCATGATGAGAAGCTGGGGAGACAGTGTGCAGGTAGAGCACTGAGGAGATGTGTTCTGGGATTTATATATCCTTTTGACAGCAGGGTCTGTGACTAAAGAAAGGATGATGATGGCCTGTTACTGGGTCTCTGGAACCCAAAATGAATCGTGGTTATATCCTTCCTATGCCTCAGTCAAAAGGGGGCAAACTGTCCAGTTTAGAGGATAATCAGATATTTGGGGTATGAAATAGATGCTTATCAGGAGCAAGCTGGGAAGTGCCTATCTGTGCTCATCAAGAATGAAGGGAGAGTCCAGAGTCACTTTCCCTAGCATTGCAGGAATGTAAGGAAAAATGAATCTTTTATGTACTCTTCATAATCTGGGGTGTTGGTGTGTCTAGGGGAAGCCTGTACCCTCATATCACCAAGGCCTCCCTTCTCTAGGCCTGGCTCTCCATACTCTGAGACACTTTGCTATTTCCAGTGAGATAGAAATATTTCACATTTTCTTCTGTTTTGTTTTTTTTTGTCTTTGTTTTTTGATGACTCATGGAGTCATTATCTTTGACTTGCCCAATTCGAATTAGTTTCTTCAGTACCTCTTTTTCCATTTGGTTAGTTCTGCTTTTGAAAGAGTTTTTTTCTTAATGTGACATGGAACTGAATTCAGTCAGAGAGTTATAGAGATATTAAACTCTTGGGTACTGATGAGGTTACCAAAAGTCTAGACATTGAAGAGAACTAGAGACCCTTTTGTTTACTTTTAAAAATGCACCCAGAGGGCAACTGCATAGTTCAGGGGATTGAGAGCCAGGCCTAGTGATGGGAGGTCCTAGGTTCAAATCTGGCCTCAGACTCTTCCCAGCTGGGTGACCCTGGGCAAGTCACTTGACCCCCATTACCTAGCCCTTACCACTCTTCTGCCTTGGATCCAATACACAGTATTGATTCCAAGACAGGAGGTAAGGGCTCAAAATAAATAAATGAATAAAAATGCACTCAGCACTGAACACAATACTAGAGATGTGATCTGAGTAGGATTAGCATGTATTAAGACTTTAACACTATCACTAAGAATTTCTACATCTTTTTCAGTTAAATGATCCATGCTTCTCCATCTTGTAGTCATGAACTTGTTTTTTAAGCCTAATTGTAACTTAGCAATCACATTAGACATTCATCACTATTAAATTTTTATTACATTAGATTAGCCTAATCTTCTAGCCTGTCAGGATTTTTTTGGATATCATTTAATGTGTAACTGTCCCTCCTGATTTTGTGCTGTCTGCAAATTTGATATGCATACTGTGCCTCTTCATCCAAATTACTGATAAAAATGTTAAGCAAACTGTATCTTGGTCTGTTTGAGCTCAGGTCAGATATAAAAATATTAAACATCATAAGGCCAAGCAAGTACTCATTCCTGGGGACACCAAGGGACACATCCTTGGTGAAACTGTAATGTTTTTCTTCTTTCATTCAGTTCATTAAGCATTTATTAAGTGCCTATCATGTGTCAATCATCATGCTTTATGCTGGGACCACAGAAACAAAATTGAGTCATTGCATTGGGAAGACATAATTTTAGCATAGGGAGGATTAGCTCTATTAGCCTTATATAGGAAGCGGTACCATAACTGAATCTTGAAAGGGAGCCGGGAATTCTAGGAGGTGGAGGTGAGAAGGAAGTGTATTTCATGCATTGGGGACAAGCTATGGAAAAACATGGAGGTAGGAGATAGAGTCATGTTTGGGAAATAGCAAGTAGGAAAGTTTGTTTGGACCACAGAGTGCTTGAAGGAAGTGAAACCTTAATGCCTTTTCAAGTTGCATTTCTCATTATTAGGATGTAATTTTGCATGAGCATAGGAAGGTACAGAGAACCTGGATTCAGATTCCTGCTTCTGATGTTTACTACTTGTGTGACCATGGGCAAATCACACCTTTCCTAGGCCTCACCTTCATCCTACGTAAAACTTAAAATAGATGTTTCTGAGGCCTTTTCTAAACTCTAACTCTGAGTAATTTGCAGTTTGCAAAGGTAGGCAAGAGCCATATTGTTAAGGGTGTTAAATTCCAATCAGGACTTTGTATTTTCTTGTAGAGGTACCAGTGAACTACTAGACTTGTTAACCAAGAAGTCTCAAAACCTGAGCTTTAGGATGATCAATTTGGAGAGTAGAAAATTTGTAAAGCAGGTATATATGAATGAGAAGGATATGACAGTAGTCCAAGCAAGAATTGATGAGTGCTTTAGCTAGGGAGGTAGTTGAGTGAGGAGAAGGGGACAGGTGTGAGAGATTTTGTAGAAATAGAATCAATAAGATTTGAAAAGTGATTGAAAATAAGTGGTGAGGGAGAGAGAAGATTTAATGACTTTGTGGTTGTAAAACTAGATGAATGGAGGGATGTTAGTGTTCTCAGAAGAAATAGGGAAATTAGGAAGAGGAAATATTCTGTAGGACCGGAGTTGAAGGGAATTTAAGGCAGAATTTATAGATGGAAGAGTTATCCACATAGAACTGATAATTGAACCACTTCCTTTTCTAGCTGCTTTTTAAGAATCCCTTTAATGCTATATTTAATAAGTTCCCCAAGAATGGACATTCAAATTTCCTGGCCTATAGTAGCAAACTCTCCTTTTAAAAAAAAAAAACAAACCAAACTTGGTCAACTTTTGTCTTCTCTAGTGCTCTGATTCCTCTCTTCCCATTATGAACAATTTTTCAGAAATGACTGATAGTAACTTAGCAATCACATGAGACAATTATTTCATTACCCAGGAATCTAGTTCATTTGGGTTTGGTACTTTGAACCAGTGGGTGCAATTATCAGAAGTGGATCTTATAATACATATACAAAGAATTTCACTGAGAAAAAAGGGAAAGTTGTTTGAAGAGACTCATAGCTATGCAAAGAAACTTATCAACTTGCTCAATTAAGAAACTATGGTCTGAAGATGAAAATTCAGCCAGACAACTGAGAATGAATTAAGAAAAGAGGCATAATTTTGTAGGATTCAGATTTGTTAAACCTCAAAATGATTTGAGATTTAGAATACTTATTAAGGAAGACTTAAGGGGAAATAGACCACTGGTTGAGTTGGTTAGTCTGATGATGATGATGTCTTTATAGAGAGAAGGCAGACAAACTCAGCTGCTATTTTGCTTTAAAATATTTTACTTTTCTTTGCCAAAGTCAATGATTATCAGAATGGACAAAA
Organism: Monodelphis domestica; assembly: GCF_027887165.1. Taxonomy (NCBI): domain Eukaryota; kingdom Metazoa; phylum Chordata; class Mammalia; order Didelphimorphia; family Didelphidae; genus Monodelphis; species Monodelphis domestica. Next base: position 495,319,613 of record NC_077228.1, on the reverse strand, counting down.
ATAGTTAACAGAAATTTGAATTCCAGCGTAATTAAAGAGAAGTGATAGAGTTCCTGGCTTCACTCTTCAAATTTTAAATAATTGAATTCCCTGAATATGATGCAGTGGCTTGAGTGATGGATGTGGAATCAAATAATCCAAGTTCAAGTCCCACCTCCATCTCTTATTAACTGTGTGACTATGAACTCTAGCCTCTCTGAACCTTAGGTTCCCTCATCTAGAAAGGGATAAAAATGTCCCCATTAGCTAGTTCCTTCACAGGATTATTGTGAATTCAAATGAATTAATGTGAGCCATAATACTTTACAATCAGTTTTGACTATTTTGATATTTTGAAGAAATTTGCATATGAAAATAAAATTTAAAACTGTATTAACTAGCTATTATATGCAATGTGCTGTGCTAACCTGGGCACTGGAAATTTAATACAAAGTCAATAATGAATGATAGGGATACCTACTCTCTAAGATCTTATGATTTACAGGGAAGATATAACATATAGTGTAGATACAAAATAATTTTAGGAAGGGAGAGCCTACTAAGAATAGGCACCTCACTATCACAGATTTAGAAGTGAAAATGATCAGAAATGATCAAGAAAGACTTTCTGTAGATTGTCCCATCACAGATCAGACTTGAGGAAAACTAGGGATTTTAAGAGGCAAAGAGGAATAATATGAAATAAGATTGGAAAGGTATTTGGGAGCTAGTTTATTGAAGGTTTTAAAAAAAATTTCTGGCTGGGACAATAAGAAAACTTTTTAAAAATCTTGAAAATATCTGTGTAGGAGAGTGACATAAACCTATGTCTTATGAATATTAAGTTGGCAGCTGTGAAGATGGATTGAAGAGGAGAGAGGTGGGATGCAAAATTAATTACAAGGCTACTGTAATAGTTCAGGTGTGGGAGGGAAGGAGAAGCCAGTGAAGGCCTTGGCTATGTGAATAAAGAAAATGAGATAGAGCCTAGAGATATTGTAGTGGGATTGTTATCCAAATTTGGCAACTGATTGGATGTGGCAGGACTGGGAAGATCAGGAGGATTTTGAGGTTTTGACTTAGATAACTAGAGTGGTGGGATCTTCAAAAGAAATGGGAAAGTTTGGAGAAAGGGTGGATTTAGGTTCAAATATGAGTACCATTTTAAACCTGTTGAATCTAATATGTTGATATATCCAGTCAGAGATTTCCAAAAGGCTTGTTGATGTGGGACTGGAATTCAGATGATAGAGATAAGAGTTGGAGATATAGTTTTGGGACTAATCTGTATTGAGATACTAATTGGCCCTATTGTAGCTGATAGATCTCTGAAAGTGTGTAGAGAGAAAAGAGCAGTAGGACCCAGGACAGGTGTTTCTCATTTGAATAGAAGCAGTGCTCCCTGATAGGAAATAAATGAATAGTTTTATTTTCAAAACTGGAAAGAATGTATATTATTCCAAATTATAGACTAATTAATGAATTTGGTTTAGATTATTGACAGATGTCAAGAGAATTGTGAACATGTAGGGGAAATGGTAATCATTACAAGATATTATGGAGTTGATTATCATGTCAAATGAATGTCATTTATTTTTTGACAGGCCTACTAAAGTGGTATATTGGAGAATGTTATAGATGTATGGATTGGTCAATCTCATGACATTCCTGTGGACAAGATGAAGAGGTCTAAATTGGATGATAGAAAAAAATTATATTGATTTAAAACTGAGGGAATAACCAGATGCAACTAATTGATGTAAAAATGAGAAGTCTTAGAAACTATATCAAAAAATCTGTTATTGACCTTGCTTGTTCATCATTTAGATACAGATAGAATACTTATTGTATTTTAGATGACATGAACTTTGAGGAGATAGATATAATATAGATGGAAGAATTGGAATTCAAAAAATTCTTAGGACATTCTAGGATATTCTTAGGATCATTCTAGAATAGAAAATGGACTGAATCTAATAATAAATTTATTTCTGTGCTTCTAAGATTTGTGATTTCATTAGTGTGGGTATCCTCTCCATTTCCATTGCTCTGTGCTTTAGTAGGACAGCCACATGATTTATTAAGACCAAAACCTTCACTTGGTTATGAACCTTTGAGTGATGAATTTCTCTTGACTTAGTTGGGCTGTTCTTCCAACAACAGATGGCACTTCTTGGTAGGGCATGTCAGAGGCAAATGTGGCATAACAGGAAGAATATTAAGCTTGGAGACCCTGGGTCTTGCATTTATTATTTACTGATTATGTCTCCTAGAGGCAATACAGGTACTTAACGTATCTGAGCCTCACTTTCTAGTTTGTAAAATAAGGTTATTTGAGATGACTTTTAAGATTTTTTCCTACTCTAGAGCTTGTACTTTTTTGGCATAAGACTGAGAACCCCACATAATCTCTAATTCTCATAGAGGCATCTGAGAGATGAAATTTAATAAATGTAAAATCTATAGCCCCAAACCTAACAATACACGTATAATAAGATGGGGATATAGTTGGCTATAGTTCATGTGAAAGAGACCTGGATTAGTGGGTAGAGCCAAGAAGGTGTAGTGATAAGTAATATAGTGAACTTCCTTCCACAACTTCTCCAAACAGATCCCAAAAACCAAACCTGATGGAGAAAAACAGAAAAAAATCATAGTGAGTCATTTGTCCAGCCCAGCTTGACACAGGGAGACAGACACAGAAGTCTGTGGACACTGGAGACAGAGCCTGGTCAGGAGCATACTGCTCTGAGCACAGGGAGAAGCTATAGACCACAGCAAGAAGAAGCCCCAAATCCACAAAATGGATAGTCAGAAGCAGCAATTTTATGTGGCTTGTATCTCTAGCTCAGTACAGTCTTACTTCCAGCATCTTGCCAATCCTGTCAGGGAATTACCAAGGTAGGAATTCCAGACCAAAGAGAAAGCTACGATGCTATTTGAACCAACAAGGCTTTCCAGCTGGTTGAGAGGAGCAGAAACCACCAGTAGACTGCTCTTGCATAGACCCAAACTTGAGTTAGGAACTTAGGCCAGGGAGCCTAAGTCAGCAAATTGACCTTGGATCAATCCACTTTGGGAGCACTGAAAGTTCACGGGCCTCTCAACCTATCCTTGAGATCCTGGAATAGCATGAAAATAATTTCCCTAAGAAAAATACATAGCTCTCTTCCAGACCTTTCCTCTAGAAGTACTCCAGAGGCTAGCTGTAAAATCAAGTCCGAAGTCAGGAAGTAGGCTGGAATAGTGATCAAATGGGGGGGGGGGGAAAGAATCACACTCTAATGAACTATTATGCTGACACGGTCACGTTGTTGGTCTTTCATTTCAAAAAGGACCAATGACATCATAGGATGAATTGGATTTAAGTGAGGTTTATGGTAATACAGAAGTTTGGATGACTGGAGATGACCTGGATAGAGGGAGGGCAGTCTAGTCTTTGATGTCTGTTCAAGCTCTAATTGCTCCACAATACCTGCTTCAGCCACCTTCTTGGCCATTGGAACAGATTTTTTCATCTGCCTATTCTGCTGGGGGGGAAGTCTTTGGTGTTGGCATCCTCCAAACTCAACAGACCCATTTGTTTCTCTCAACCTGATTTAGCCCTCCTGTGAAGATAGTTTTATCAGAGTGGGGCTGCTGTGTATGCCATAGCTTCTTTGGAGCCACAAGTGAGAGTTAGGCGAAAGGTAGACACCAAAGGCAAATGAATAGCCCTAAAAACGGTTCAGTAAGCTCTCACATCAGAAGTGCTAGTCCTCTTTGAATACTTCATACACATAAAATGAATGCAAAAGAAGAGAATGACTCAAAAACATCTATAAGCAAAGCCTCAGAAGAAAACACAGCTTGGGCATAGATTCAACTAGAATTCTTGGAAAAATTTTAGCAAGAATTAAAAAAGCAAGTTAAAAATGTTTTTGTAAATGGAATAAAAAATGCTTAAGGAAAAAATTGGAACAGAAATGAGAGCTATGGAAGAAAGAATTGTTAAGGGAAATTAATATCTTGGTGTAAGAAGTATATAAATCTTGCCTAAGCAACAAACTCTGGAAATTAGGATGGACTAGTTCTGAAGCAACAATAAATATTAAAACAAAATTAAAAGGCTAAAAAAATAAACATTTAAGATATCTCATAGGAAAAACAACTGACCTGGAAAACACATTGAGGAGAAATATTTAAGAAACATTGGATTATCTTTCTGAACTTTGTGACCAAAAAAAGAGCCTAGACATCAGATTTCAATAAATCTTAAAAGAATATTGCCCAGGTCTCTTAGGACCACAAAGCAAAGTGGAAATAGAAAGAATTCAGTGGTCACCCTTAAAAGAAACTTCCAAATGAAAACTCTCAGGAACATTATATCCCAAATTCTGAGTATCTAAGTCAAAGAAGAATGCTGCAAGCATCCAGAAAGAAAGAATTCAAGTACATAAAGGGCCACAGTCATGATCACAAGTGATTTAGCAACCACATTATAAAGGAGCAAAGAACTTAGACTATGATATTCCAGAAGGCAAAACATATGCATTTAAAGCCAAGAATAACTTACCCAGAAAAACTGAGTATAATATTACAGAGGAAAAATAAACTTAATGAAATAGAAGACTTCTGAGTATTCCTGATGAAAAGATAGGGTTAATTTAGAAATTTTGAAGTATAACATCAGAGTCAAGATTAACATAGAAAAATGAACATGAAAGAACAATCCTAAGGGAACTAACTAATGATAAAGATATATTATATTCTTTATATATATATATAATATAAGATAAAGATAACTTATATTCTAATATGGGGAGATGATATATGTGTCCCCTCTGAACCCTATCATCATCAAAGGTCATAGAGGGAGTCCCATTAGAGAAGTCTTGGAAGTGTCTTTGTATTAAAGATTTTAAGAAAGGAATGGAAATAGGAAGAAGAATATACTGGGAAAGGAGTGGGGAACGAAAAGGACGATAAGGGAATATTATTTCCCAGAATCAGAATGCATAAGTAGACATTCTTGTTCTTTATAAACAAAGAAGGAAAAGTGGGGAAAAAGCTGACATTTGAATTTTGCATTCATCTGAATCAGTCAAAAGAAGAAATTATACACATACACACAGCTGAGTACAGAAATACATTTCACTAGTACATTTTTCATAGGAGGGAAAGGGGAGAAGAGGATAGAGTAAATTTAAGAAAAGATTAGTTCCAAGCAAAACAAACTCTAAGGATATACAAAAATATAACTTTGAAGTGGCTAAGAATGAGGATCTGAGGAGAGATGCCTATAAATTGGGGAAATGGATAAATAAGTTATGGTATATAAATGTGATGAAATACTGTTGTGTTAACTCTTATCAGCATATGACCAACTAGGATTCTGGATGACTCATGCTACTCACCCTCCTGATAGACAAAGGACTTAGACTGCAGAATGAACCAAATTTATTTTGGATGTGGCCAACATAGAAATTTGTTATGATTGACTATATATGTTTATAATGAGTTTTGTTTTTTCTTGTGCTATCTTGGGGGGGGGGGGGAGATGGTGTGGGAAGGTGAAAAGGCAGATCTTGGCTGATTAAAACAAACTAAAAAACATTTTTTAAGAAAGAGGTTTGGACTACAGATTCACTATGAGCCAAAAGTGTAATGTGTTAGACAAAAGTTAGTATATTTTAAGATTGCATGAATACTAGTGCTTGTTTAGATCATAGTAGGATGCCTTATTTTAGGAAAAACATTAACAGCTTTGAACCAGGGTATTGCTTGAGTTGGTGAGAAGGAAGTGAATGTGAGAAAGGTAGTGAATATGAGGATTGGTTGAAGGAACTGGGAAGTTGGGAGGGACCAGTAGGCACTAAGAAGGTTAGTTTAGATGAACTAAGATTAATTTGATGAAAATAACATTAGGCAGCTAGTTGATGCAATGGATTGAGTGGTAGGTCTGGAGTCAAGAAGACAACTACCTGAGTTCAAATATGCTCAGACACTTACTAGTTTGTATGACCCTGGGCAAGTCACCTAACTTTGCCTCAGTTTCCCCATCTGTAAAATGATCTGGAAAAGGAAATGGCAAACCATTCCAGTATCTTTGCCAGGAAAAATCCCAAATGAGGTTGGCCACTAAACAACATTTATTAAGTACTTATTCTCCCTAGTACACTATGATATGTGCTAGGGGAAACACAAAGTTCAGGTAAGATAATGGTTCTTTTCTAGTAAACCCTATCTAGTAAGGGAAGGAAAACACACACATGTAGATAATTGCTATAGTACATGATCTCAGCTAAACGTGTATATATAAGTTATTGGAGAGACACAAAAGAGTACTATGTGAAATCTGATGGAAAAATTATCACTTTTAATCCCTTCCAATTAAATTTGGGTTCTGTCATTCTAAAAATGTATCATTGTATCAGTTAGCAAGTGTGTGTCAGTCAGCAGATATCTATTAAGTGTGCCTTGTGTGCAGAGTACTACACTTTTTATTTGATAAAAATCTATACTTTACAGTCTTGTATGCTGGGCAGATTCTTAGTGATATTGTCACTTTAATCAGTACCTTAGACATTGGCTTGGAGATTCCTTTTTGGAATTTGAGAAGTTCAGACCAGGTGTTATGGTGATGTAACAAGAGCTGCCATATATATCTTCACCTGTTGGGCTGAGATGGGAGTTGGGGTGTAATTCATGATGTATATATATACCTAGAGCTGAAGGATTGGGAGAGGAAAGACAAGTAAATTTGACCAAAGTTCAGTTTGGGACTTACAATGTTTACTAGTTACATTCTGCCTTTGGTGATGACAAAGTCCTAGCAAGAAGTGAATTGTTTGGAAATGAGCTGGGGATGGAAAGGATAGAAAGAGAGTGGAGTATGAGATACCTATGGGAGAGGGTAGAGTTCCGAGTTCTCTTTCTAGCTGATTCTAAATGCCATTCCAAGTCCCCTGGTTTGTTGGGTTTTTGAATTTTGTTTTTGGTTTATACTTCTAATTCATAACATTAGGAAAATGCTTTTGAAAAGAATCAGAAAGAAATAGCAGTGGATGAAAGTTGTAGGGAGGCAGATTTAGACTTAATATAAGGAAAACTTTCCAACAATAAAAATTATCCCAAAGTAGAATAGGTTGCCTCAGAATGTGATGAGTTCCCTCTCCCTGCCAGATGTGAAGCATATGCTAGCACTTGTTGAATATATGGTTGAGTGAATCCTTGGGTTATATATAGAATCAGGATGACATCTGAGGGCCCTCGCCATGTAGAAATTCTATGATTTTTTAAAAATTAATTAATTTAGAATATTTTTCCATGGTTACATGATTCATGTTCTTTCCCTCCTCCTCCTCCCTCCCAGAGCTAAAAAGCAATTCCACTGGGTTTTACATGTATCATTGTTCAAAACCCATTTCCACAGTTCTTTCTTTGGGTGTAGATAGCTAGATAGCATTCTTTCTCACAAGCCCCTCAGAATTGTACTGGATCTTGGCATTGCTGCTAGTAGAGAAATGCATTACGTTCGATTGTGCCACAGTGTATCAGTCTCTTTGTACAATGTTCTCCTGGTTCTGCTCCTTTCCATCTGCATCAATTCCTAGAGGTCTTTCCAGTTCACATGGAATTCCTCCAGTTCATCATTCCTTTCAGCACAATAGTATTCCATCACCAAGAGATACCACAGTTTGTTCAGCCATTCCCCAATTGATAGACCCCCCCCATTTTTTCCATTTTTTTTTCCCATGGCAAAGAGCGTGGCTACAAATATTTTTGTATAAGTCTTTTTCCTTACTATCTCTTTGGGGTACAAAGCCAGCAGTGTTATGGCTGGATCAAAGGGCAGGAAGTCTTTTAAAGCCCTTTGGGCATAGTTTCAAATTGCCTTCCAGAATGGTTGGATCAATTCACAACTCTACCAGCTTAGTGTTCCAATTTTGCCACATCCCCTCCAACATTTATTACTTTATTTTGCTGTCATATTGGCCAATCTGCTAGGTGTGAGGTGGTACCTCAGAGTTGTTTTGATTTGCATTTCTCTAATTATGAGAGATTTAGAACACTTTTTCATGTGCTTATTGATAATTTTGATTTCTTTATCTGAAAACTGCCTAACCCTTGCCCATTTATCCATTGAGAATAGCTTGATTTTTTTTTTTACAATTGATTTAGCTTCTTATAGATTTGAGAAATTAGACCTTTGTCAGAGACTTTTGTTGCTTCCCTTCTAATTTTGATTGCATTGGTTTTGTTTGTATAAAACCTTTAAAATTTTTAAATTTTATTTAATTAAATGATTTAGAACAATTTTCCATGGTTACAAGACTCATGCCCCCCCCCCCCCCCCCCCCCCCCGTCTGACGCACAAGTCCACTGGGTTTAACATGTTCCATCAATCAAGACCCATTTCCATAATTTAATGTAATCAAAATGATTTGTTTTACATTTTGTAATATTCTCTCTCTTGATTGGTCTTAAATTCTTTCCTTCCCATGGATCTGATAGGTATACTATTCTATGTTCACCTAATTTACTTATAGTTTCCTTCTTTATATTTAAGTCATTTACCCATTCTGAATTTATCTTGGTGTAAATGTAAGAGTGTGAGATGTTGATCCAAACTTAATCTCTCCTGTATTGTTTTTCAATTTTCCCAGCAGTTTTTGTCAAAAAGTGGGTTTTTGTCCCCAAAGCTGGGATCTTTGTGTTTATTGTACACTATCTTGCTGAGGTCATTTACCTCTAGTCTATTCCATTCCATCTTCTGTCTCTTATCCAGTACCATATTGTTTTGATGACCACTGCTTTATAGTATGGTTTAAGATCTAGGTCCTCATCCTTCACTTTTTTTTTATTAGTTCCTTTGATATTCTTGATCTTTTGTTCTTCCAAATGAACTTATAATTTTTTCTAATTCAGTAAAAAAGTTTCTTGATAGTTTGATAGGTATGGCACTAAATAAGTAAATTAATTTGAGTAGGATTGTCATTTTTATTTTATTAACTCATCCTACCCATGAACAATTAATGTTTTTCCAGTTATTTAGATCTAGTTTTAATTGTATGGAAAGGGTTTTGCAGTTGTGTTCATATAATCCCTGTGTTTATCTTGGCACATAGATTCCTAAATATTTTATATTGTCTAGGGTGATTTTATTTAATTGACTAATTAAGAAAATTTTTCCATGGTTACATGATTCATGTTCTTTCTCTCCCCTCTTGCCTTTCCCCTCCCGTAGCCAATGAGCAAATCCACTGAGTTTTACAAGTGTCATTGATCAAGATCTATTCCATATTATTGATATTTGCACTAGAGTGATCATTTAGAGTCTATATCCTCAATCATATCCCCATCGAACCATGTGATCAAGCAGTTGTTTTCTTTTGTGTTTCCATTCCCACAGTTCTTTCTCTGGATATGAATAGCATTCTTTCTCATTGCTGAGTGGTGTTGGAAATATATAGAAATGCTGATGATTTATGTGGGTTTATTTTGTATCCTGCAATTTTGCTAAAGTTGTTGATTATTTCCACTAGCTTTTTAGTTGATTCTCTAGGATTGTAGACCACATCATCTGCAAGGAGTGATAATTTAGTCTCCTTAATTGCCTACTTTAATCCCTTCAAGTTCTTTTTATTCTCTAATTGCTACCACTAGCATTTCTAGTAAGGTGTTAAATTATAGAGGTGATAATGGGCATCCTTGCTTCACTCCTGATCTTATTGGGAAGGCTTCTAACTTATCCCCATTGCAGATGATGCTTGCTGATGGTTTTAAATACTGTTTATTATTTTTAGAAAAGGTCCATCTATTCCAATATTTTCTAGTATTTTCAGTAGGAATGAGTGTTGTATTTTGTTCTGTGATTCTAAGTGGCTGTACTTTGGCAATTAAAATCTCTAATGCAATTACAAAATTATTGCTGCTTGACTGACTACTGGTTTTCATGATCAATATCTAGTGAGTGGATTATCTAGACTTTTGTCTTTACTTTTTTCTACTTTACTTCTTTCTCCTATTATCTCCCACATTTTTGTTGCTAATTTGTGTCTTCACCAGAGAAAAGAAAATATTTCACTATCTATTCTAGTGAGATATCTTGGTTTTGAAATTATTTATGTATTTCATTTGGAGTTTTCTTGGTAAAGATACTGGAGTGGTTTGCCATTTCCTTCTCCAGCTCATTTTAAGGATGGTGAAACTGGGACAAATAGGTTTAAGTAACTAGCCCAGGGTCACATAACTAGTAAACTATTCTAAATTCCTCTTGATTAGAGAAATGCAAATTAAAACAACTCTGGTGTGCTATCTCACATCTATGGGGTTGGCCAATATTACAGTAAAGGAAAGTAATGAATGTTGGAGGGGATGTGGCAAAATTGGGGCACTAATGCATTGCTGGTGGAGTTGTGAATTGATCCAACCATTCTGGAAGACAATTTGGAACTAAAGACTGCCCTTTGATCCAGCCATAGCACTGCTGGGTTTGTACCCCAAAGAGATAATAAGGAAAAAGACTTGTACAAGAATATGTACCCCAAAGAGATAATAAGGAAAAAGATTTGTATACTAATATTCATAGTCACACTGTTTATGATGGCAAAAAATTGGAAAATGAGGGGATGCTCTCCAGTTGGGGAATGACTGAACAAATTGTGGTATATGCGGTGATGGAATACTATTGTGCTCAAAGGAATAATAAAGTGAAGGAATTCCATGTGAACTGGAACAACCTCCAGGAATTGATGCAGAGTGAAAGGAGCAGAACCAAGAGAACAATGTACACAGAGACTGATACACTGTGGTAAAATCAAATGTAATGGACTTTTCTAATAGTAGCAATGCAATGATTCAGAACTATTCAGAGGGACATATGAGAAAGAATACTATCCATATCCAGAGGAAGAACTGTGGGAAAAGAAACACAGAAGAAAAATAACTACTTGATCACATGGGTTGATGGGACTATGACTGGGAAAGTAAACTCTAAAAGATCACCCTAGTGCAAATATTAATAATATGGAAATAGGTCTTGATCAATGACACATGTTAAACCCAGTGGAATTACATGTCAGATATGGGAAAGGGTTGGGGGGAGGGGAGGGAAAGAACATGAGTTGAAATTATGGGAAAATATTCTTAATCATCTAATTAAATAAAAATTTCAAAAAAAATAACAAAAACAATTAAAATTGTAAAAAAAAATATGTATTACTCAGGCCAGAAAAACTTCCATAGGGGTTGGGGAGATGAGTAATGCCTAGCCATTCTTGCAACTGTCTCTGTTCCTGGTATGATCCTTTCTCCTCTCTGGTACAATTGGTACATTATTGCCCCTTCTGGAATATATAGTATTTTCTTTGCTGTAAATTTTCAGCCTTCTAGCTAATTGATACCTACCCATAATATCTTTCAATCAGGCTTGAGCAAGACCCTACCTTACCCTAAAAATACCTGATCCTCTTCCACGTTGGAAGTGATTGTGTGGAATGGAACCCAGACATGGCAACACTACATTTAGAGTAGTGAAAGTTTGGCAAAACCTGCATGTTAGCTAAGTTAAGAGGATCATCTCTCACATGGTCATTGATCTTTTAGATGATCTCATCCAGCCCTGGATTCTACCTCTGTCTTATAGATATATAGGACCCATCTGGAAAACCATTTGTGAGTGGAATTCACAAGTTTCTTTCCTTTCCCCAACTCCCCTAATGTACTGACTTCCCAGATATCTTATGTTCCATCTCTTGTGTGAATGAAAATGTGCCCCCAAAAAGGATTATTGGCCAGTCTGCTGTTTCCTTGGAAATCCTCAAATCCTAGAAAAGCAACTGCAACAGATCTGGTATACTGTATTTATTGGGGGGGAGGGCATACATAAAGTAATGTAGCTATAAAAACATGTACCTATGTTATTGGAGTGTATGGAGTAGAAAGACATTTGTCAGCCAAAACTAATTGAGGAGACTAGGACTGTGGTTATTAGAAAGGAGGCAGCAAAGACTTGTACAAGAATATTCATAGCTGCACTTTTTGTGGTGGCCAAAAATTGGAAAACGAGAGGATGCCCATCAATTGGGGAATGGCTGAACAAATTGTGGTATATGTTGGTGATGGAATACTATTGTGCTAAAAGGAATAATAAAGTGGAGGAATTCCATGGAGACTGGAACAACCTCCAGGAAGTGATGCAGAGTGAAAGGAGCAGAACCAGGAGAACATTGTACACAGAGACTGACACACTGTGGTACAATTGAAGGTAATGGACTTCTCCATTAGTGGCAATGCAATGTCCCTGAACAATCTGCAGGGATCTAAAAAATACTATCCACAAGCAGAGGATAAACTGTGGGAGTAAAAACACCGATGAAAAGCAACTGCTTGACTACAGGGGTTGAGGGGATACGACTGAGGAGAGACTCAAAATGAACACTCTAATGCAAATACCAACAACAGGGAAATGGGTTCGAGTCAAGGACACATGTGATAACCAGTGGAATCGTGCGTTGGCTTATGGGAGAGGGAAAGGTGGTGGGAGGGGGGGCGGGGAGGAAAAGAAAATGATCTTTGTTTCCAAGGAATAATGTTTGAAAATGACCAAATAAAATAATGTTTAAAATTAAAAAAAAAAGAAAAAAGAAAGGAGGCAGCAAGAACATTCTAGGTAGAATAATAGTGAGTACAAAATCATAGAAAGATAAGGAAAGGACACTTGCGACCTATGATGAAGAGCTAGAACTTGATGCCAGCGGTGATTGAAGTCCTTGTGTCTTTAGGCTCTCTTCTTATGATCAGTTGTAGATGCTTAATAAATGATAATTGATTGATTGATTTTTCTTAGTATAGGACTTATATAATATTTATCTTATTTCTTCATCTTTTGTAACATTAGTCTATTTGCTAAATATATTATATTTCTTTTATTGAATTCCCTGTCCACTTGTGGTTTCTTTTGAAGGAATAAATTGCATTTCTCCCTATTGCTAGATGAAATCCATTGTTTTTCATGACTAATCAAGTTGTTTTATAGGAAATTAAAGGGTAGACAAATTACTTGCTTTTCAGAATACATTCCATTTCCCCCCTGTTATATGATTATTCTGACTGTGTAAATTATTTTCTTTTCTTACTTTTATGTAGTATTTTTGTTTTATGGCCTTCTGAAGTCTGATCACAACTCTTCTAGGGTTTTTCTCTATCAGAGTTCCATGAATTTTCTACATCAGTATTTGGCATTTTACTTTTAATATGTCAGGGTAATTTTCCTGTTGGAAAGGTTTTTATTAAAATTTTGTAATTCCATCTTAGAGTCAGTGTTCTGGTTCCAAGGCAAAAGAGCAGTAAGGGCTAAGCAGTGGGGTTAAGTGACTTGCCCAGGGAGGGTCACACAGCTAGGAAGTGCCTGAGTCCAAATTTCAACCCAGAACCTCCTGTCTCCAGGCCTGGCTCTCTATCCACTGAGCTACCTAGCTGCCCCCCAATTATCTCTTTATAGCCTATCTTTAGGTTTACTATCCTTGGTTTGTAGAGATCTTATGTTATAATAATCTTGTTTTGCAATTTTGTTCAGTTGGTTTTTCTTCTGTTTTTGCATTACAAATCTCTTTCAGAGAATTTGAAATGAAGAGTAATCTCTCCATTGTTTGTTCCCTTTTTCTCATTTGTTTTATTAATTTCCTTTCCTAATTTTTGCTTTTTTGACTTTTAGAACCTATTAGATTTCTGTCATTTTAGAAGTCTTAAATATAGAATACCATGTTACTTTATCCTTTCTTTATTTTCTTTCCTCCAAAATATTTATTATTGTATTAACTCCTTTTTTAGAGGTTTTTTTCATTCCTTGTCGATCTCCAGCACAAGGAAAGACATTGTGTGTCAAAATCCAAAAAGTCAACATCAGAGAGCTCAGTGGGAATTGGAAATTGACTGGCCTGTGTCCCCAGCCAAAATGGAGGTTCCTAATGGTACTCAGCAATGGGAAATGGCTCTTGCATGGCAGAGATATGTTCCAGGATGAAGAAACCCCAGAGACTAAGGGACTGTCCTTGTTTTGGGGTGGTAATAGGTAGCAGAAATAGAAGCAGCATACTCAGTTCCACTCACAAGTTTCTCAAGACAAATTTTCAATCTCAGTATGATTTCTGTCTGCCACTCAACATAATCTAGTATTTTTCTGCTAAAGAATGTCCCTTTTTGTTTCCTTAAAAAGGAATTTATTCCCCCAACATATTGGAAATCCTTTAAGGGGTGTACTAGAAAATACAAGAGGAAAGTTACAGAGTTACTTAGATCTTTTTACTTAATCACTTTTCACTTTATTTTCACTTTACTACTTTTCATGGTTTTCCATGCAAATGAAAAGAGGGAAAAATCCACTTATTTCCTATACTGCTCTGCCTCTGATCTGAGTAACCACTATGCCATCCAACACTAACTTCATCCTTAGTGGTCTCATTAGAATCTATTTCTGGGCCTCCCTGCTTCTGATGCATTGGTAGAATTACAATAACAGGAATATCCTAGGCTCAGTTATCAGTAGATACCTTTTCTTTGTTCATTCCCAGTCTTAGATATCTGCATGTCTTAAGGAGGCACAGTTAGAGGGGCAAGAGATTGTTTATATATACCAGATCTCACAATACACTATTAAAAATATCTTAAATAGTATATAATGTCAAAATACCCTTTTGCCTTCCTTCATTAGTCAAGACAAGGTAAAATTGGCAGAAAATGACTTGGATTTTTTACTTTTTGAAATTATCTATAGTGCAGTTTAATTCCACTTTAGAGTTTTCTTAATTAGCATTAATGTCAAAATATGAGGTAAAGTAAAAATTTCTTTATTTGGAATTCAGTCTTTTAGGTACTTGCCTCCTATGCTTTATTTTTAAACTCTTACCTTCTGTTTTGAATTGGGTTTGAGTGACTTGCTGTGGTCAGATTTGAACCCAGGACTTCCCATGTGGCTCTCAATTCACTGAGCCACCTATCTGCCCCCCACTTTGTTTATGAGAGAGAATATCATTACTGACCTTCTCTATGCCCCTTAATGTTTTATAACCAAGTGGTTAAACCACTGCTTTGCACTTATACTCCAGTGATTTCAGTTCTTTGCTGTATATTTGGCCTAGTATTCTTCAAAAGAGAAGGAATGTAATGTAATAGCTAGAGAGATGAACTAGGAATTAGGAGGACCTGAATTCAGGTCCTATATGTAACTGCATACTGGCTTTGCAACCCTGGGCAGGTCAAGTTGCAGAGTGAATGCTGAAATGCTTTGGTAGAAGTTCTTCACCAGAAGCTCACCTGCACTGATGAGATCACAGGTTTGGTCAAAACATTTCTGAGGAATGTGGAAAATCAGGATCTGGGCAAAGCCCTAAACAGGCTGCAGGTAGGTAGGGAGTAGTAAGAGTTGCCTATGGAAAGGATTAGTTCTGAGTTAATGTACTTCTATCTTGTAGGGATTCTGAGATAAGTGGGAGGTGATTTTCTAAAGGGACTATCTGAGGATTTTTGTTTTGACTTGCTCCAAAGGTATTTTCTGTGGAAACTGGCAAAAGCTGCCAGAACTGGTAGGAATGGATAAGAGATTTGCCTTTTATTGTAGTACTACTGCCTTTGTGTGGGACAGGTTGTTAACTTTGGAGAAAGGTAGATTGGATTCCAGCTAGTCTGTCAAAGACATAGTTTCTGCAGAAAACAGATCTGTTATAAAAGAGATCTTTTATGGTGGAACTTATTTGAATGGATAGAAAAGAGTTACTTTCACAAAATAACTAGTAGGACAAAATCTCTTGCCACATACCTTTGGACTCCCTTCTCTTAGCTTTGCAAAGTTGCTTGCTAAGTTTTCTTTAGTTTTAAATTCAAAACCATTGATTCAGTTCTTCACTTCTTTGCTTTCATTAAATCTAAAGTCTAAGGAAGACCTGCCTTTACAGATAGATCTAAAATTTGCCTCTAAATTTTTCTATGATTGATCTATACTTTATGCCACTGTTTCTGTTCATTAACACACTCAGGAGTCAACTGTCAAAACAGATTTTTAGGGAAATAAAAGGCAAAGTAGTATTCATATATTGGAGATGAGTTAGCAAATTGAATTTACTTCTCAAATTAACTTTTAAACTTTATTTTTAAAGTCCACAGGGATAAATGAGCTGGTATAGTTTATCCATTTGCAAAATTCCTCAAGTTTGGGCTGATTTTCCTATAGTGAAATTTGAAATGTATGCATTTATTTCCTTGTTAGGTGGAAGCCTGAGTGTTGATCTATGTTCCACCTTCCTCCAGCTCTCTGAGAGGATTTCATGATCACATGACCCTGGATATGGATGCTGTTTTGTCAGATTTTGTCCGTTCTACAGGAGCAGAGCCAGGGTTGGCCCGTGATCTTTTGGAAGGTGAGGAATTGGGAATTGTCTTTTTTATTTGCTGAACTGGTTTGTGAAATATAAATATTGCAGAAGGATTGGCACATGATAGTTTTCTTTAAAGTAAAATATAACCAACTACAAAATTATCAAATTCTTCTTACTTTAACTATGATTTTAAAATGAAAAGTGACTCCCACTATCACTGAAAACAGTATTGAATTGCCTCCCTCTGCTTTAAGTTACTATGTGCTCAGGAACTACTAGCTGATTTTCATACTGGCTTAAGAAGAACATAAATATAAAGAATATAAATAAATCCCCTGGGGAAAAATGTATCTTGAAATATAATATTTTGATTATTCATTTTTTAGCATTTTTTATGTCATTATGCTTTTTACTCCTTTCTTCTGCCTTAATTAGTGTGGATATTGTTGAATATGTTGGTTTACAGTTTTTATTTGGCTGTCTTCAGGTACATGTGACCAACCTAGATTATAAGGGCCCGTAGGACAGGAATCATGTTGTTCTTTATTCTGTTCCTTTCTCTCCATTCACACAGCCACTACCCTCATCTGGATAGCTCATTCCTTCTCACCCGGACTACTTCAGTATTCTACTAATTGGTCTCCAAGTCTCTTCCCCTCCCCAGTTTTCCTAAAGTACACGTCTGATTATGTGAGTCCTCTCTACCCAATAAACCCCAGTATCTTCCTTATGCTTTTAGGATCCAAGTTTAAACTCCTTTGTTCAGGCCTTCAAAGCTTGTCTCAACCAGCATTTCCAACTTTATTCACTTAGTAAAGCACAGCCAAATGGATACTTCCCAATCTCTTATTTCTGAGCACTGAATTTCCCTGATGTCTGGAATGCACTGCCACCTTACTTTTGCCTCTTAGACTTTCAGATATGTCTAGTGAGCTTCAGAACTTGGCTCAAATGATACCTAACTATAACCTTTCTAGTGCTTTTCTCACCTCCCTAAATGCAATTTGTATTTATTTTGTATATACTTATTTATAATCCCTATATCCTAGTAGAATGTAAGCTCCTTGAGGGCAGGGGCTGTTTCATTTTTTTTTTCCTTTATGTTTTCAGCAGCTAGTATAGTGTACCAGGTACAGAAGTTGGTACTTACTAAATACTTGTTGACTAATTAATTTATGATTATAGAATTCTTTGCATGAGTTTTTGACATGCAAAATAAATGCCTTTTGATGATGTTGGTGAGACAAAATAAAGCCAAAAGATTAGATTAAAGAATATCCAAAGCAGAACTCATTTACTTCCCCTCCTCACCCTTGCCTCCAATTTACCTCTCCCCCAACTTCCCTATTTCAGAAGTGACTAAGTGCTCTTTTACTGACTGATTCTCATTTGTTTTATTGGTCTGATTGGAATTTAGCTGGAGAAGGTATGGAAGAGCTAGGCAGCCATGTTGGCCAGAAAACTCTTTCATTGACTAACTGATTATATAGTGGCAATTTGTTAGATCACTAAAAGGGGTAGGATTAATTCCATATAGCCATTTCAGATATGTCTAGTGACATCTTAGAGAAGCCATTTGTTGAATACTGTTATAGGGGTATTTGGGAGATGGGATTAGATGGGATTAACTGAATTACTTTGGACCAGTATCAAGGTTTCTACACTGTGAGTGAAAGGGCCTAACAGACAGACTGAACCAGGCAGAACCTGGTCTGGGACTAGTACACAGATAACCAAAGTCACAGTAAATGGGAAGTGTATTTTATTTTTAATGGGAGAGGTTAAGAGGGAAAGGGGAAAATCCCTGACACTAATTTTAGTACTTTATTACTTCCAAATTTAAGGCCTTCTCATGAAGGATCTTCAGAGAGTTGATTTTCTACTCTTATCTCCCTTTCCTAGCTAAGCTGTAAAATCCCAGTCCCTGTTCTATATATACTGCACTAAAATCCTCTCTCTTTGTTGTTACTAGAGATACTGGTCTATAACAGATCAGGCAGGGATCCAGGGAAAAGGTCCCAAGTCCAGATGGACTCAACCTTCTGCTTACTGACAGCTTAATGTTGATACAGGATACTGACAGGCTCTTAAGATCTTCTTCCAGGACACACAGCACAAGGACAGCAACACAGGCAGCTTTCCTACTAAACTTATCTCTTCCTTATAACAATACCAAAGAGAGCCTTTGGTATGGAATTTACTCTGGTTTAATCTCCATCAGTTCCAGTCATCTCATCTCAGTCAGAGAAAAAAAAAATTAAGAGTGCCAGGTAACTACATTGGCTCCTCTTGAATTTAATTTTGTGTTACTTTTTTCTGACATTCCGTTAATTTTGATGGGACCTGACTGGTATCCTATACTTGAATGAAGAATACAACCTGTATCTCCCAGTAGCTTTGGGGTGTACTTTTGAGATTTCTATTCTCTACCTTGTCTTTTGGGAGAATCAGCCTGTTACCAGCGCTTACCTCTCTTGTGACTTAGATTGAGGTCCTCTAGACAAAGCTTAATAGTCACCACCCTGGTATAATAGGCTTGAACAAACTGCTATGGATAAAGGACTTTTCTTGCTGAGAAGCTCAGAGTACTGCTTGACTTGTTGAATAAGCAACCTTTGAGGATACTAGAGCATACTCCAGCCTGCGTGGGCATGGCATCACTCTAGATTAGGACAGCGACTAAATCCTTTAACAGAGGCTTGCCTTATTCTTAAGTACTTCATTTTTAAAAAGATGGATGTCAGTACATTTTGGCCAAAATTTCATTAGCTTTCCTTGTTTATCTGTGGCTGAGTCAGCAATGGAAGATCTTCCCAAAATGAGGGACCTCAAATTTTATTTCAAAGCATATCACTTTTTTGTATGCTGAAATCTGAAACTATTTTCCAGTTTTGTGCCCTACTGTTACTGTTCTCTTTAGTCCTTGGCTATCAGATACTGTTCCATATAAAAGCCCTTCCTTTTCCTTGCTTATAAGACTGTTTCCTAGTTCTATGCTCTGCCTCTTGAAATAGGTGAATGCTGTAATAACCTCCTAATTATTCTCTTCTCATTCATTCTCCATAGCTGCCAAATTGTTATTCTTAAAGCATGGGACCTCTGTTCAAAAAGCATCAGTGGCTCTCTGTTCTCTCTAAGATAAACTACAATCTTCTTTGTTTAGCCTTTCATTGAATATAATGAATACAGAGAAGTGTGAGATCAATTATATGAACTGATGCAAAGATAAGTAAACAGTCAGAAAAACAATATACCCAGTGACTTCATTACTCTGTTCCTCACTCTGTGCTATAGCACTTGCCTCATTTACTTCAGCACGTTCCTTCATCTGATTGGTTGGTACCTCTCAGAACCTCCATTTTAAGGAAAGTGTCTAGGCTAGCCACTTACTTCTTCCTCTTAGAACTCTTTTCCTGACTGCACTTTCTCCAATTTGTAGTGTCCCCTCCCCCTTCCCTTCCCACCCTCCTTTTATGTGTTGTCCTCCCCAATTGAGAATGTATATTGCTCAAGGGCAAGGACTGTCTTGCTTATGACTTATTTTTATATTCCTAGACTTTAGCATAGTACCTGGCACTGTATAAGTACTTGGCAGATTGTTGACTTATCGATTATATAAATGGAAACGATCGTGACAAAGCAAATGGAATCCTTCTGATGATAGTGACCAACCTTGACTCTAAAGAAGAGATAATGAGAAAGCATTTTTCCTTCCTTCTTTAAAATGTAGGGTTTATATTAATATCCAATACTCCCAAGTATTATATTTTATAAGGTTTATTAATAATCACTAGAAGTAAAGGAATAAAAGGGTAATTACTTAACAAAATAGAACCATGTGACTAGACTCTCTTGCCTGTTTAAAAAGACTGCGGCCATCACTGCTATTACAGGAAGAAGAGAGAGAGAGAGGCAAAATACACAGAATTATATCCTGCCTATGTCAGCACGAAACGACAGGAGAGTGGGGTGCTGGGAATTGTAGTTTTTAGGGTACAGAAATTAATTACACAATCCCCCCATGATCCTTTGGGAGACTAATCTCCTCAATGGATCATTTAAACATAACCAGCTTATACCTCTAAAGATCTTCTAGAAGTACATATAATATTACACTTTCTAGGGGGAAATTACAATAATTTGGGGATAAAGAGGAAATAAAAGAGAAAGAAAACAAAACCAATGATTGCCAGGCCTGTTTACAAAAAAAAAAAAAACAATTAGGGGGCAGTCTCCTTTGGCATAAGGGTTTACATTCAAAATTAAATACACTCAACCCTCCCCCAGCCCCCAGTTCAATTTCACTACATCCCAAAGTTCATTTTGGATCTTTTGGTGCAGTGTGAAGTTTCTGCAGGCATCTCAATGACTTCTCCAAACACTTCATTTTCTGGATTCTGGGTGGTAGCAATTTTCTTATCCTAAAAGTACTCTCAAATAAGAAAATTTTTTATAAAACTATAATTTAAATTAATTATACAGCAAAGATAGGAGACCACTGGTATGGAACACATCTTGTAATGTCAGATTTTTGCGATGTGTTCTTTAGTTTTGCTGAACTAGTTTTTAAAAGTCTTCTTTGGTATAAGGGAAGGCTCTGGGAGGAGAAGGAGAGAGATTACATTGGGAAATGTGAATGATGTTAAAACAAGAGATATTAAGAAAAAACTACAAGTAATAATCTCCTTTTATTCTCTGGCTCTAATTTGTTTTTCTAGATGTTTTACATTATTGCCTGTCATTCTATCTATTTCTCCCTTCTGTGTTTTTGAAGAGACTTCTCCAGTGTCAAGAATGTTCTCTCTCTTCTCTGCCTTTTGGAATCTAATTTCTTCAAAACTCTTTCCTCAAGTGTTATCTCCTAAATATAAAGCCTTTACTGATAGCCTCCTAGCTGTTAGTGCTCTTCCCCAATATTACTTGGTATAATTTATCTGTGCATAACAGATTTCAATAAATGAGTCTAGAAAACTCACCAAATTGAATACTGATTGGGAAATCACAGAAAAGAATCACAGTGAGTTTTTTTTTTTCAATGTAGATCAGTATAGGAAGACAGACAAGACTGTGGACACTGAAGGTGGTGTTTGGCCCAGGAGTACTCTCAGTGTGGAACATTCTAGAGCAGGTAGAGATTGTACACCAGGGCAAAAAGAGTTCCCATTTCAAAGATAGAAGGTCCTAAACTTAAGGTTCAGGAATAGGTGCCAGCAGGCAGCTTTGTTGTATACTACCCAGTTCCAAGGCAGACAAATAGAGGGGACCTTTGCCCAAAGGTATTCCAGGATGAAGAGCAGTTGAAACTTTATAGCCAGTAAGAAACAAGTTAAGAAGAAAGTAGCAGCTCTGTGGCTTGGACCTTAGTAGAGGAGAGGGGTCTCAGATCCAGCTTTAAGCCCAGTCTGAAGCCTATAATAGGCAGAAATCTTAGACCAAAGTAAAGTTTCCAGTTCTGTTACTCTAAACCAGCAGAGCTTTCTCTCAGGCTGACTAAATCCAATAGTAGTCTAATGAAATTCTAAACAGGGCAAGGCTATTGGACTATTATTCAGACCTGTTAAATTTTTATGGTTTGACTGAATATTTAAATTGGTGGTTGCCAGGGATTTAATTTCTAAATCTCAAAATGAATTACTAAGGTAAAATGGAATTTATGGTGGTTTAATTTTACAATAGAGGGAAGATATTAAGGGAGAGAGAGAAGGAGAGAGAGCTCCAGTTTCCTCTGAGCCAGGTAGAATTTCTAAACACCAGCCAAGGGAAAGGAGTCTCAAGATGATGGGCCTTTCTCGGAGGTTCAAACCTCCAGAAAGGCAAGGAAATTAAATCAGCCCTTCACTCACCACAATGACCATCTAAAAGGAAATCAGCTCTAGTGACTTTACTCCAAGTGACTCTTCTTCACTCCAAGCCCAAGTGTCTGATCTCTTCCGGTCCAAATCTGAGTGGCTGAATGATCCATATCCCCATGTGTGCCTCTGTTTCCTCTATTTAAAGACTTTTTTCCTCTTGTGCCACCTCCCCTAAATTTTTACGTCTACCAATCACAGCAGATGGTTCTCTCCAGGACTGCCTACTCAGTGTATGAAATGGGTGTCATACCTTTTGTAGTTAGTTAACCTTTTGTGGTTAGTTAACACCTTTTTTGGTTAGTTCACTTTTTGTAGTTAGTTAAAACCTTTTTTTAGTTAAAATGGGTAGATCTACTTTAAATATTGAGTTTAACACTTTGGGGATTAAAATCTAAAAATAGACAGGAGATTACAATTTAATCTTCCCAATAAAGGAAGAACTAAGTACCTTCATTGTTACAATTAGGGGAGAGCTAAATTCAGTCTTCACAGACCCAGCCCCCAAACAGGAACTAGCAGAGGTCAGACCAGGGGAGCAACAATCAGTCTTTGTCCTGGATTAGACCATTTTGGGAACACTGAACATTGAAAGTTTGCAGGTCCTTAACTTGAGATGCCCTTCCCTTGTGTAATAATTAAAATTGGGTGGCCAAATGTAATAGTTAAAAAGATTGATAGAAATAATGGTTTAAAAAAAATTGGTTGCCATTTAGAAAATTAACTCTCAATTCATGAGGATGTTAGTAGCTTTAGTAGTTTTATTACAGCAAGGTAGAGATAGTAAAAGGAAAATGTAGGAAGGAGGTAGAAAATATTACCTAGCTAAATTAAGCCCAGATCCAAGTGCCTCTCCAAAGAGAGCATCCCACCGAAGATAGGAGAAGAACTAATTGTACTGACCTTGAAAACAGATTGAGGAGAGAGAATTTCAGAATCATTGACCTCTGAAAGCCATACCCAAAAGAGACATAGATATCATATTTCAAGAAATGTCAAAAGAAAATTGCCAGGATGTCCTGGAACCAGAGGGCAAAGTGGAAATAGAAAAAATCCAGTGGTTATTTCTTGAAAGAAACCTTAAGATGAAAATGTCCAGAGAATTCTAGTCAAAGTCCAAAGCTTTCTGGTCAAATAAAAACTATAGTAAGTAGCCAGGAGGAAAGAATTCAGTTACCAAGCAGCAGATCATAGGTGATTTAGTAGCCATCATCGTAAAGGATCAAAAAGTTTAGAATGCAGTATTCCAGAAAGCAAAGAATATAGTAGGCTTATAACTAAGGATAATTTAAAAATTGAATATAATGGTGGAGAGGGGAGTGGGAAATGGATCATTAATGAAATGGAGGATGCCCATGCATTTCTTATGAACAGAACAATATAGGAATTTTGAAGTGCAAACACAAATGTCAAGATTAACATAAGGTAAATGATCAAAAGGGGCTAAACTGCTTATATTCTAATATAGGAAGATGATACACAAACTCTGAACTCAATTATCATCAAGAGTTGTAGAGGGAATTTACATAAAAAGCCAAGTTGTGACTCATTTCTCATCTAGCTGCATAATGTTTTTGGAACTTCTCTGACTGATTTCTCTACCAATCGCCACCAATTAGGATACTCTCTTCCTGGAAGGTCTTATCAACCTTGGTACTCTAGCTCATCCCTACTGTCTACCTCTCAGGAGGGTAGAGCCTTGAATGGAGAGAGCTCAACTCAGACATTTCAGTTTTCACCTGACTGTATTACTATGGGATTTCTTTAATTTCTTTACCATATCCGAATGAAGAGTACTTTCTCCCCTTCCATTTTAAGTTTTTTTTTAAGTTTATTATCTTCAACCATTAGATTATAAGCTCCTTGAGGGCAGTGACTTTTTTCCCTTTATTTGTATCCCCAGCACATATAACAGTACCTTGCATGTAGTAGGAATTTAATAAATGTTATTGACTTGTATAGCTTGATGATCTTAATAAGAAGGGAAAGAAAAGGAAAGAGAAATATACTGGGGGTTAGGGAGAAGAAGGTTAAGGAAAATGATCTATTTGAGTCTGATACCACTGTTCTAACCTACCTCACTATCTCTTTAGCCTCCTGAGTCCAATGATCATCTGTGCAGATGATTCTCAGATCTAAAAATCCATCCCTAGTCTTTTTGTTGTCTCTTGGACACTTCAAACTAGATGTCTGTCTCATAGGCATTTTCAAACTCATTTGTCCAAAACATTTTTCCTCCCAAATTCATTCTCTTTTCCACACTTGTATATTACTGTTAGTCATCAAACATGTATTAATTGCTTACTCTATGTGCCAGATAATGTGCTAAGTGCTGGGGATGCAAATATAAACAAAAAGAAATTCCTGCTCTCAAGGAGCATATATATACTTATATACTAGAATATATAGTGGGTGAAGATAAAACAAACAAAAAAGGAGATCTGAAAAACAAGATGGTTACCTTTTGAGGGAAGAACTCTCCAGTAGGTCAGAGGACTGAAGGAGTAGAGTCAGAAGGCATTTGAATCATGTTGGTCAAATCCGAAGAATGAGGACCTTTCCCCAAAATGGAGGTTTTAGGAAGACCTCATTAATGGGAGTGTGGCACCATTCTCTTCTAGGTCACCTAGGCTGGCAAACTTGGTATCATTCTTAATTCTTCACTTATACCCACCCACATTTGTTGTCAGGTCCTATCATTTCTACCTTCATATCTCCTGTATACATATTCATTTTTACCAATCCTAATTAAGTCTTTCATTACTTTTCTCCAGGAGTGTTGGACTGTCCTTCCAGACTGGTTTTCTTTTCTCAAGTTTCTTCCTTTTTCAGTCCATTTTCCATGTAGTTATCCAGATGATTTTTCAGCCTCACAGGCCTGACCAAGTCAGATGAGCTCCAGAGTTAAAAACAAATTCTTCTCTTTGATACTGAGAGCTCTTCATAACCTAGCTAATTTCTGTCATTCTTACCCCTTAATCCCTTCTGAATACTTTGCAGTCTAGCCACACAGGCCTACTTGTAGGTCCTCCAATATGAAATTCATCTCCTATTTCTTGCCTTCGAACTAGTGGACACCCATACGTAGAATGCATTACCCCCTCACATATACCTCTTAGTGAACCTAGCTTTCTCTAAAGCATGGCTCAGATCTCACCTTCTGTTCTCAGCAGCTAACCTTTTAGATTAATGGAGAAAATAATTTCATAATTTCAGGTCAGAGAGGTGGAACAGTTTTGAGTGGTGGTTCCATCCCTGTGTATGGCTGAGGTGTTAGTTGGAAGTAATTGGTACTTAGGAGGTTGATGAATTGAGGGGCCATTGTGTTTGAGAGGATGTCAGCTTTTGCAGTTTCTTTGTATGAGGTCAGGAAGTAAGCTGAAGGGAAGCTGTGAGCCAAGTACAGGACTTCATGATAAAGGAGGAACAACTTGAAACTTGATAGACTTTGAGAAGTTTTTCAGCTGAATGGTAAAGATAGATGGAGGAAACCTCAAAGGAAGAGATGTTATGGAGTCCCTTGTAGCAAAGGTGCAATTTGAAAATGAAAGTGGGGAGCAAGGAATATGTGTATTCTTCTTGGCTCAGTGTTTGGTGGGTCATGAGATGAACCACATATTTCTAGATAATATAAACTCGGTAAAAATGATAGTTTATAGAACATTTGTGAAATATGTTAATAAATGCAACTTAAATCCTGCAAAATGTACACTTTAATGCTAAGAAGCATTCTAAGTAAAGGAATGCTCTTTGACCCATTAATGTTGCCCTCTAGCATTTTATTCCATGCCTTTCCCTTTATTTACTTGATTCTAAGATGATCAGTTTTCCCTCTGTATTGTCTCTTGTCCAGGAAAAAATTGGGATGTAAGTGCAGCCCTCAGTGATTTTGAACAACTTCGTCAGGTCCATGCCGGGAACCTGCCTCCACCCTTTAGTGAGGGTCGTGGTGGCCCCAGACCTCCTGAGAAGGGACCTCCTGAAAGGGAGCCCACCCGCCCTCCCCGGCCCACCCTCCATCGGCAGGATGACATTATTCAAGGTACAGAAATATGTAGACGGAGTAAGGGAGGGACAAGGAGTAACTGGAAACAGAAAGGGGATTTAGTAATATATTTCTTGCATTTTGTCAGTAGCCAGCTGAATCCTCTGGGTGTCATTTTTTCTCTTTCAAGTGCCTCAGTCCATGAGGCATGTAAGGCCTCCTAGTCAAAATCAGTGTATTCCTGCCATTTTTGGTGAATCCTATATTTGAGGCTCTGTTTTAAGCTTTATGGGAGATGGAGAAGTATAATCCCTAAATTTCTTTAGAACTCCTTGAACTAATAGTAAAGATAGAATACATAGGGAGGAAGAAACTCAAAGAATTTCAACAACTTTAAGTTATTATAAATGACTATAGTCAACACTTGACAACATTTTGCATATTTTTTATGGCAGATTTTTTTGAAAAGCCTTTTTTTCCGTTACCACCCTCATCACAGTTCTGTGTCACATTGCTTTTTTGCCTGTGTTTGTTCAGTGGTGGAAATTAATTGTAATAGTGTATTAATTAGACAACTCTACTGGACTAAACCATATAAAAGCCACATAAGAATTTTTTTATTATCCATATATTGCTTTTCTGAAATATAGTTTCATGTAAAATCATGAATTGACTATGTATAAAACTGTTGATAGAAAGAGGTACCAGGGAATAGGTGAATAAAGTAGATAAAAGGAGACAGGGCTAATCAGATGAGTTTCTAAATAGAACTGTCAATTTTCTTTCCCCAAATGAAAGTTCTTCTCTAATTATCCTTAAGACCTTGAGTGGTGTCAGGGAGAATCTTTGCCTAAATAATAAAAAATAAATAAAACTCTTTACCTTTTCTCTAAGAAGAATATTGTATATTGGTTCCAAGGCAGAAGAGTGGTAAGGGCTGGGCAGTGGGGGGTAAGTGACTTGACCAAGGTCACACAACTAGGCCTGGCTCCCAATCCACTGAGCCACCAAGCTGCCCCACTCCCACCCCCCAGCAATAATCTTTTAAATGGCAAAGGGTTCGAATCAAGAACACATGTGATACCCAGTGGAATCACACGTCGGCTATGAGGTTAGGGGGGGAGAAAAAGAAAATGATCTTTGTCTTTAATGAATAATGCTTGGAAATGATCAAATAAAATATTATTTTAAAAAAATCTTTTAAGAGAAGCTCTTCCTCAGAATCCAAAGACTTTGTTCTGTCTGTACCTTGGAATGGCCAGTGACCTTGTTGGTGGGTGGGAAGTGGAAGTGGAAAGGACCCAGTTTTAGGGAAGTTTAAAAGATCTAGGCAAATTCTAAAGAGGAAATAATGAATATTTGGTCAGTTCATCGGTGTTAACTTTAAGGCTCTAGGGCCTGGAGTATTGTTTCTATTTTTTTCAGAGGGGTTGATCAGTACTTGTTATTCTATATCCTTCCCTTTCCCGCTTGCCCCTCATCCCTTTTGAAGCCCTACTTAAGTCTATGAGAATAGCAATTTCTTTCCCATTGGAAAGAATACCACTTCTGATAGCATTTGTAATTTTTCTGGTTGGAGAGTGATGTTTTTATGTTCTAAAGGGAATCCCTTTTTTTTTTTTTAAACAGAGAAACGCTTGTCCCGTGGCATCTCTCATGCCAGTTCCAGCATTGTTTCTTTAGCCCGATCCCATGTCTCCTCTAGTGGTGGGACTGGAGGGAGCAGTGAGCACCCCCTGGAGATGCCCATCTGTGCCTTCCAGCTCCCAGACCTCACTGTATTCACTGAAGACTTCCGCAGCTTCATTGAAAGAGACCTCATTGAACAGTCCATGTTGGTTGCTCTGGAACAAGCAGGTCAGCAAGGGAGGCCCTTCATCCATGTTGTTCTTCCAATTATTATTCTTCCTAAGAGAGAAATAGGGCTTATATATTCTGGATTAGATCTACAGCCTTTAGGTTCAGTTTGAAGGGTGCAATTCAATCACATTCAAAGTTGATAGGCAGCAAGATACTACCTGTTGAATGTTCCGTATTTGCCCAATAATGTATGAAATCCAATCCTGAATGCTTTGGAGTGAATAAAGGAAGGTAGAGACAAACACCATTTTGTCTTCTAAAAGCTTTCAGGCAATACAAGGGAAAGCTTTAGGAGGGCTTATAAAGTAGTGTACAAAATGAATACAGATTGTATATGTGGAAAAGAGAAATTGTTGCATATAATATAGGAATCTCCTAAGGATCACTGTAGCTATGATTTTTCTCAACAAACAGATTTACCTTACTAGTTATGTTTGACATGGGTTGTTGTTAAAATGAGATGGTAGTGTGCTGAGTTTGGAGGAGAGGATGATTCTGGTCATGGATTAGAAATCACAGTGGATAATACACAAAATTAGCTTCTATTTCCTGTGAATTAATTACAAAGCAATAAGACTAGTTTTTGTTGGTGCTTTATAGAATTTCATCTTATTAAATTTGAACCATGTGATAATATGCTACCCTTTATGAAAGGGATACTACTATAAGAATACAGCTCTTTCTTTTTCTTCTTTTTTTTTTTGCTTGAGAAAGGGACTATGGTTGTGGTGCACTGCATATTAATTTTGGACTTTATTGATGTGTTGAGTATTGATGAACTAAAGGGACTTTGATGAACTTTGGGAGAAGAAGGAGGGACATAGAACAGAATGAAGATGCTATAAAATAAAAGATTGATAATTTAAAAAAAAAGAAAATTATGCTGTTGACATTGTTAGAATTCTTTCTGTTTGGTACTGGTGATGGATTTTGTTGATCATCTTACAGTAAATAGTATATGTTTGCCAAGTAGCTAAGTAAGGTAAAGATGCAGTCTTTGTTCTTATAACATTAAGGCTAATGAGCCCACATAGGCATTGAATCCACAACCTTAGCCTTATTAGCATTTCCTTCTAAGCATTTGAACTTCATTGCATTAGGCTGACTCCTGAGGGATTTAAGAGTTAAAAAGTGATCCATGCTTGGGAATTATCCACATTTTAATTTGAGTTAGTTTTGGCAGGAGCAAAGAAACATAGGGTTTGGTGGAAAGAATGATTATTTTACTCATTTTTTCTATTTCTTGCCATCCTTTATGTTTCTACAGGGCGTCTAAACTGGTGGGTAAGTGTGGACCCTACCTGCCAAAGGCTGCTGCCCCTAGCAACAACAGGAGATGGAAACTGCCTCTTGCATGCAGCCTCTCTTGGTGAGTCCTGGCCTGGTCTCTGGCCTCCTCTAAGGGCTCTTGTTTGGGAACAGGAAGAAAACCTATAGTGCCCAAGAGCAGACAGTATTTTCATTAAAAGAGGCAACTGAATATCTGAGATACGAAGGGAATTCATTTGAACAATTTAGACTGTCTTCACAGAGAGAGAGGAGCTATTGAGTCTGATTTCATGTGTGTTTCACCATCTGACTTTTGTTTTAGGCAAGACATATGTCAGTGCTGGACCAGCCAGGTCAGGGAATTAGAACTGATTACTAGTGATCAGTAACCAGTATGAAGAAAAGAGGCAGTGTAGGCTTCATTAGGGAGCATATCTACAGTTAAGCTTGATCATCCTCCTTCATATCTCAACCTTTCGTACTATCTAAGGTGAAAACTAGGTCTGCCTTTTCCTCTTTTTCATGTAATATAATCAACTGCACTGTGAATCCATAAAAAAATTATTCTTTGGGTTAAAATAGTAGTCCCTGTTTGCAGCTCTCTTAGTCTTCATCTGCCCAAAGAACCATTTTTCCTTCCCTTTCGCAATCTCCCCCATCTCATATAGCTGCATGACAGACCTGTCTTTCTGCTTCTGTAATTTTCCAGCAGTCCATAGGTCTGCATAAAATTATGTTTCTGTATGTCCTTTATGTTTAGTATAGAGTTGTCCCACTTTAGTGACAACCCAAACGCTCACATACAAGCAGCTCTTGCACAGCATAACTATTGCTCATATTCATTTTTATGATTTATGTTTTAGTGTGTTACACTTTGTTTAGTTGTAAGGATTCATTAATTGGGGTTTACAGAGCCCTTCTACAAGTTTTACAACCTGAAAATTAGGGTCTGCCCTTCCTAAAACATGATGGCTGGAATGGGTTGGGGGTTGTCAGGAGGAACACAGATCTCTTTGTTCTATTTACTTTCTACCTGGTACATGGTTTTTGAACCTGTGGCTCAGCCCACTTTGCTTCATGCACTTTGTCCAAGCAAAATCAATCAGTACTTGCCATTGCCTTTTTTCCTTCTCAAGTTCTCTCCTTCTATAGGGATGTGGGGTTTCCATGATCGGGACCTAATGCTACGTAAAGCACTTTACTCACTGATGGAGAAAGGAGTAGAAAAGGAGGCACTCAAACGTCGTTGGAGATGGCAACAAACACAGCAAAATAAGGAGGTAGGAGAATCTGAATGGAAAAGCCTTCCCAGTGTTGTAGAGGCAAATCTTCTAAGATAGAGTTATATTTTCCTGCAGGCAAAGGTACAAAATCCAGATTATTCTGAAGGGTAGAGATTCTTAGAGCATAGGGCAGGAGAGAAGAACCACCTATCTACAGGGTATTTGGCACTATGCTCCTTTCACATCATAGGTACTCAGATACTTGATGATGAAGTGTCTAAGAGATGATATCATTTATGCCTTTAGCTATAAAGATAAGACAGCTTTATGTTTTTAAGGATGTAAAACACATTATTGACTTTATTTCATGAAAGTAGATAATCTCTTTAAAATGAAACATGACACTTTCTATTTTTCAGGGAGGTGAGAAGTAGGTGTGGGGTTTTTTTCTGTGAAAAGTGAGAGAAATTTTGGAGCACACACTTCTGAGACTTATAAACAAAGAACAAAGTTTGGAAATGCCAATTTAAAAGGCAATTTTTTTGGACTAAACACCTGATTTCATTGGTTTAGAGATCCCCCAGTGAAGAATTTCCTTTACTTCAAGAGGACATTATTTTGGCAAAAAAGAACTTTTAGTATGAATTGAAACTATGCTTTTTCAGGTTTTCAGTAAACATTTAGCCAACCAAATAGGCTCATTGATTATATATAATACTAGACTTCCCCTTAAGTGGTACATTTGTACTTACACATACTTCATAAGACTCTCCATCTTCCTCTTCATCCTCCCCATCTATCTTTCATTTCTTTTTCTCACTTCCTACCTATCTTATTTACTCTGATCTATACCTCTATCAGTATTTTTTTTAAACCCTTACCTTCTGTCTTAGAATCAAATATTTTGTATTGGTTCCCAAGGCAGAAAAGGTGTAAGAGCTAGGCAAAGGGGGTTAAGTGACTTGACTAGGCGTACACAGCTAGGAAGTGTCCCCTGTCTCTAGGTCTGACTCTCAATCCACTGGGCCACCTTGCTGCCCCTTCTATCAGTATTTTTTTGTTGTTTTTATTGTTTCCCTCTTCTTTTGGTTCCCTCTTCTCTTCCCCATTCTCCTTTTTCCTTTAATTGATTGTATTTTAACTCTGGAATATGTTGTTTACTTCTTGTGCTTATTGAATAGCTTTTGTTCTGTGATCCTGTTTAAAGATTTGAGTGATTTATATTTCTCCTTTCTAAAAAAATCACCACTTGGAATTATTACTATTTTTTTTCTTGATGTGTTTCTCATAATTTTTCCTTTGTTGCTCTAAGGATTAGATGAATGGAAATTAGTGAGAGCTAGTAATCTGGGAAGATACCCCCCCTAGTGGCTAAGATTTATTTAGTAGTTGAGGTTAGGATAAAAGGAAGAAGGAAAACCA
Organism: Monodelphis domestica; assembly: GCF_027887165.1. Taxonomy (NCBI): domain Eukaryota; kingdom Metazoa; phylum Chordata; class Mammalia; order Didelphimorphia; family Didelphidae; genus Monodelphis; species Monodelphis domestica. The sequence continues at coordinate 495,287,671 of NC_077228.1, read as the reverse complement.
TTGTGTGTATGTTTGTTTAGCAATATAATCAACTACATATACTTTAATTATGGGTTGTTTGTTTAAAATTTTTTCCACATCTTTTGGCCCAGACACACTGACCTCATCAGAATGAGAAGTTTTTCCTTTCAAAATTCCTTTCCCTGGTGTAGACAATGCCTCTAGCTTGTAGTTTTAGAGTTTTTTGGGTGACTAGCCCATCATCCCATAGCCAGTATACAACAGAAGATAGACAGTGAATCTAGGTCTTTCTGACTCTAGAACTGGCTTTCTTTCCATTATCCAGTACTGCCTCTCAGTTTCCTCCTGCTAGTTTTTAATTAAAGAAAAACTTGTCCCCATTTATGAGATATTTCTAGAGTGACTTTCTCTGTCATCAGTTAATTCAGTCCAGTAACATATGGTACCTACTATGTGCTGGGCACTACTTGCTGATGGTACAAAGACAAAAATGAAATAAACCTGAAGGAACCTAGGTACTCCAGGGATGTCAAGGTGAGTAAGGTAGTGCAGTAGGTATGCAGTAGGTATAGTGTGTTGGACTTGGAGTCAGCAAGACCTGAATTCAATTCTGACCTTAGACATGTACTAGCTTTGTGACCCTGGACAAGCGTCTTAACCTCTGCTTCCCTCAGTTTCTTCATTTGTAAAATGGGTATAATAATAGGATCCCCTACCTCTCAGAATTGTTTTGAATATTGAATGGAATAATAATTGTAAAGTGCTTGGCATAGTAGTGCCTGGCACATAGTAAGTGCCATTAAATGTTAGCTATTATTAACTATTATTATTCTAGGCACTGGGGACAGCCTATGTGGAGGCAGTAGTTGAAGACAAAATGTCATGTTTAGGGACCAATAAGTAGGTTGATTTGGTTGAAATATAGAGTGAAGGGGAATAATGTAAAAAATTGGAAAGATAAGTTGGAGCCATATTATGAAGGGATTTAAATTTTGAACAGAGTTAGTATTTTATTCTAGAGACAATGGGGAGCTATTGAAATTCCTTAAGCAGGAAAGTAATTGATATGGTTAGCACTCCAGGCATTAGGGATATCATGTAGCTGAATGGAGGATTTGTGTATAGAGAGAGACTTGCAAGTAGGAAGACCAAAGAAGAGACTGTTGCAAAGTCTGGGTAAGAGATGATGAGGGCCTTGAATTAGGGTAGTTTGGTGTGGGTTAAGAGAAGGGGCCAGATGTGAGAGATTATCTTAAAGTTAAATTTGATGGGAATTGACAACACATTGGATAAAGGGAATGAGGTGTATTATAAAAAGATAAAAGAGGGAAGTTTGTACCCCGAGGGAAGTTTGGATTTTAGGTATGGAGAGGGGGAAAGAGAGAACTCCCTTCTCAAAGCAGGGTTCAGGGGAGACAGCAGATGTAACGAGTTGGCTCAGAGAGAGGAGAGGGGGTTTGAAGATTTTCCCCCTTCTGCCTTCCTTTCTTAGCTAAAGCTGCTCTCCCAGATTCGCTCTTGTCTCCCCTTGATCTGTTCACTCACACTCAGCTTGGGGAACAGATAACTTTTAATGTCAATTCAATTAGGTAATACAAAAGGAAGAATGGGAAAAGAAAGTGGGGAAAAAGGTCCCTGTCTCTATCTAAACCCTTTCCCCTCCCTCCTCAAGTTTGGGGGGAACTCAGGCCTTGGCAGTCTGAGCGCCCTGAGAGAAAGTCAGGTTGACTCACCCCTGGGCAACAGGAGTTGAGGTAAAGTCTGTTCACGTTTATCTTCAGAAGTGGGGGGAAAGATTTCCAGTCACCAGCAGGAAAAATCTTTTTCTCAACTTCTCTCTTTGGCTTCTCAAGACTTTCTCCTCTGGATTCCACTCCTAGGGCCCCTCCCCCATTGAGGTGATCAATTTCACATACTCTTCAGCCTGGCACTTTTTCTCTAGTGCCAGTCTCTGTCACAGAGGGAAAGGGAAAACTCCTAGACTGCAAAGCTGGGTGGCTAGAACAATAGTGGTACCCTGGAAAAAAAGTGAGGAAATGAGTGGATTTAAGGGCAGAGTGCAAGGGGAGAGAAAATGAGTTCTGATTTGGAAATGATGGGTTTGAGAAGCCTATGGAGTGTCCAGATAGAAATGTCTGTCTGATGGTTGATAATGTAGGACTGGAATTTAAGGGAGAGGATTAGATCTATAGATGAGGAAATTATCAACAGAATGATAATTGAATCCTTGGGAATTAATGAGATCACAAAAGAAAATAGTGCCAAGAGAGATGAAAAGAGGGGCCTATACAGAGTCTTGTAACAATGAAAAGGAGATAGCTAAAATGTGAATGATGATTTAACAAAGGGAGTTGGAAAAATAAAACAACTGTCTGGTAAGGAGTGAACCACTAGAGAATAGTGTTATGAAAATACAGAGTGAAGAGCATATGTAGGAGGAGGGAGTGGACAAAAAAGATGTAGCCCAAGGAAACCATGGGATTTATCAAATTACAAAATCATTGGTAACCTTGGAGTGAGCAAGGATAAGATAAGTGTCAGAGTTAGAAGCCAAATTGGAATATATTGAGAAGTGAGTGGGATATGACAAAGTAGAGACAGTGATTGTTGACAGGTTTTTTTTTTAGAAGTTTATCAGTTAAAAGGAAAAAGGTCATAGCTTGAGAAGGATGGCAAGACCAAGTGAAGGGGTTTTTTTTGTTTGTTTGTTTGTTTTTAAGGCTAGAGGAAATCTAGACTTACTATAGGCAGGGTTTAAAGAGAAACTGGAGGTTAGAAAGAGTGGGAATCATCTTCAAACAAGTTCTTGGCAGGGCACAAGTAGAATGTTTGAACCTGGCAAGGAGGCTGACCCTGTTTGAGATGGGAGCAAAAGAGAGAAAAATGGAGAATGATAATATTTCAGAATTGGTATGGGGGTGGGGGAGAGAGGAGCCCCACATTAGATGGCCTTCATTTTCTCAAATATAAAGTAAGGTTCTTTTGCTGTGAGGGAGAGGGGGTGAAGAAGTGGTAGTGCTGTCTTGAGGTGAGATAAGGTTTGAAATAGGCATTATGAGTTTAATTTTAAAAACGAATAAGTTTTTATGGCCATATTTTTTGTTGTAGCAAAGAATTAAAAACAAAGTGAGTGCTTGTCATTTGAGAATGACTGAACAAAATGTGGTATATGAATACAATGTATTATTTTTGTTCTATAATAAATGGCAAATATGGCCTATTCAGAGAAACTTGGGAAGACAGATGTAAAATGAAGTGAGCAGAAGTAGGGGAACAGTTTACATGATGATGACAATAATGAAAAAGAAAACAACTTTGAAATACTTCAGAGGTCTAACCATAGCTTAGCTCAATCATGGCTTCAGAATACTAATGGTAAAAAATGCCTTCTTCCTCTTGGCAGAGAGTAGAGAGTAGAGAGACTAGAGTTATAGAAAGATATTTACAGTTAGAGGTGTTGATGTGTTTTGCTTGACAGTTTTTAATGGTTAGTCAGATTAGGCATGTATATGGTGTTCAGGGAAACTATTACTATCTTACTATGGTGTGAGGGCTGCTGAGCCCGTTTTTCAGGACTGTTTTTTGCCTTTGGTGTCCAGTTTCTACCTGACTATTATCTGAGGCCCAAAAAACTGTAATGTGCAGCAGCCACACCCTGTTTAAATGATTTTCAAGGGAGGGTTAAATCAGATTGAAGAGAAGTGACAGATCTCAAACTCATTGAGTTAGGGGCCAAGCATTGTGAAGACTTCCTCTGCAGATTCATTGTGAACGGTTTGTTCCAATGTGCCATGAAGGTGGCAGAAGCAAGTTCTGTGCAGAGCTTAGAGCTTGGTTAGATATCAAAGAAGCCAAGGTCATTCCAAGGTGCATTCCAAGCCATCCCCAATCTTCTTGACCTTTGCCTTCCCACTGGACTTTGATGCCTTTGGAAGAGAATGACTTTGGAAGAGAGTGTGAAGCCCAGTGATTACATGCATCTCTACATCACTTAAATCCAATTTATGCCTAAGTCAAAAGACATTGCATTTTACTATCATTATTTTATCATTTTGTTGCTATCTCAAAAGTCCTGTGATGATGAGAAAGTGACAAAGCAGCAGGTACTGTTACACTGGAAGCTGTAATCATAATCCTGCATGAAGGCTCCTAGAGAATAGGGTCCTCTTCTCACAGGACCCATAGCAGAAGTGGAGTTTGTCATCCTCCTGGGGGTCTGAGCATCCTTTTCAAAGGACTGCAATGCTTACTTCCTTATATGAGGAAGTGGCTATAAAAGGACTAGAAAAGCCCTGAAAATTGACTGCTTCACCTAACCTGACCTATATACCATGGCAGGTGAGGATCCTATTCTGCAGTCAAAGCATACCCCAAAAAATGTATACAGGAATGTGTACATGCTTATGGACAACATGAAATCCAGTAGTCTTGAATAGCTCTTGTTGTAAGAGAACTCAGTAGGTAGTACATCCAAGTAGCTGGCAAATGAAGGCCAGAGCTAGATACACATTTTTCTGGAGTAGTTACCATGATGAGGAGCACCACAAAGCTGGCATAGGTTTTGAAATCCAGTTGAATCTAGTGAACAGGCTTATATGTCTTCCAAGAGGAGAGAACGACAGACTCGTGACAATGTTAATTGCCATTTGCTTGAAAATGCCATGTCTTAATTATCAGTGCATATGCTCCCATCATGACAAACCCTGATGAGGTAAAAAAAAATTTTTGTGAAAACCCAGAGACCCTCATCCATAGTGTGCTGAAAGAGGATAAATTTATAATTCTGGGTGACTTCAATGCCAGAGTATGCATAGATTATCAGACATGGCAGGGAGTCCTTGAGAGGAATGGAATTGGAAACAGCAATAGTAGTAGTCACTTACTACTGAAGATTTGTGCACTTCCTTACCTTCTCACCATTATTTTCCATTTACCTAAATGCAATAAAACTGTTTGAGCACACTCAAAACAAACACTGTTATTTAATAAGACTTTGTCATTTTAAAGAGAATAGAAGACAGCATGTGTGGCATAGAATGTTGTACCATCATAGACTTTATTCTCTTTATGCTAAACATTTGCATTCAGTAAAAACAGTGGCCTCAAGGCAAAATGACTCCCAAAAGACTGAATACCAAAGGATTAGAGTGCTTCTTCCTTCCTCAACAGTTTGTTTTTGATTCCGAGAGAAAGCTGAGTCAATACATAGTTGGCAACAGTGGAGCAGAAAAGGGAGTTGAAATTGCTTTTTGAGACTTATTGTACAACATCAAATTTACTCATCTGGACCAGAACACTAGCAAACATTAAAATTGATTTGATGAAAATAATGAGGAAATTCAGAAGATACTAAATGAAAAATGAGAACTTTATAGTGTTTGCTAGCAAGATAGTTTATCTGTTTCTAAGAAGACAGTGTTTACCCCCTCAAATGTAAAGTGCAAGTGAAACTTAGAGAAATGCAGATTTCTTGGTTCAATAAAAAGGCAGCAGGAATTCAGTTTTATGCTGATAGTAACAACCCAAATGTGATGCCCTGAAGTCTTTTTATGAGCCAGAGTTGAGGAGCATCTCCACACTAGAGCCACACTAATCACTGATAAGGACATAATTCTAGAGATAAGCCTTTGGATTTTAGTCAGTCCTTCTCTAGCTGAAATTCCCAACTGAAGAAGAGATTTTGAATGCCATTAGGCTCCTCTTATGTGGTGAAGTACCTGGTGTTGATTACATTCCAGCAGAGATTTACTGCTCATAAAAAAGATGTCTGAAATCTTCCAGGTTATAGCAAGAGGAGGTTATCCCCCAGGAGATCAAGGATGCCTCCATTGTCCATCTTTATAAAGGAAAAGGAAATAGGTTATCCTGTGATAATAATGGGAATCTTTCTCTTAGTCATTGCTGGCAAGATTCTTGCCAGAATCTTTTTAAAAATAATAATAATAATAAAATAATCTTTTTTAAATCACCAAGAAGATGGTCACCTACCTGAGAGCCAGTATGACTTCAGAAAGGGCTGAGGAATGGTTAATATGGTATTTCTGCCTGATAATGCCAGGAAAAATTCCAGGAGCAGAACAGAGGTCTTTATATAACATTCATTGATCTGACACAGTGGCAGTTTCTCTTAGAGACAGTAAGGGGATTGGACAACTGGTCAGAAAAAGATCACAGGAGGCTCTTTTCTGGCACTGATTAGCAAGTCTGTTGCCTATACCCAGGTCTGGGTCACAGGTCCAGGGATAAGAAGAGTGCTGGGGGTTAGTCACAAGGGAGCAGAGGCCCTGGTCTTAATTACAAGGGAAAGAGGAGTTTTAGCACTTGTGGCTGCAGGGGACATGGAGCCCTTCCTACTATTATGATGAATATTCTCTGAAGACTGTGTCTTAATTTATAATAATTTCTTAAATAATAAAAAATGGGCCAGACCGAAAGCAAGAAAAGGCACCAACCATGTGTAGCTAGCTATTCCCTTAGCAGCCTCCTCCCTGAGTTGGCTATGCTTGCTCCAAGCCAAACTTCAAGCACACTGGTGCTTCCCTAGTCAGCCCTGAGCCAGACCACCTGTGTTGGCATTCTTCTAACCCGCTCTCCCTGAGCCAGCTGTGCAGCCACCCCATAGATGTGCCAACGTCCAAAGCAAGAAGAACCTTCTTCCTTCTCCTACTCTAATTTAAACTCCTCTTGACATCCCTTTCCCAAACCCCTCTGATCTGGAGGACTGAACTCAGTCAAAAGGTGGGTCTTCTGGACACCAGGAGTCATCATATGATCTTTAGAATGGCTGCACAACACCAGTACTGCATCCTCTAGTATGGTAGGGAGGACACCATCCAGTGCTTCAGAGGGATATATAGTTCAGAGGTTCAGAAGTAAGATCTTTTCCAAAGGTTGTCTTGGGATGCTAAAAATAGGGGTGTAGACCACTACTGGGTTTGTACCCCAAAGAGGTAAAAAAAAGTTTGTACAAAAAATATTTATAGCTGTGCTTTTTGTGGTGGCAAAAAAAAAATGGAAAACAAGGGGGTGTCCCTGGATTGGGGAATGGCTGAACAAATTGTGATATATGATGGTGATAGAACACTATTGTACTATAAGAAATTATGAACTGCTTGATTTCTATATCAACTGGAAAGACCTCCATGAACTGATGTGGAGGGAAATGAGCAGAACATTGTACATAATAACTGAAACACTGTGAGACAATAAAATGTAATAGATTCTGCTATTAATAACAATGCAATGATCAAGAATAATTCCATGGAATTTATGAAAAAGAATGCTGTCTACATTGAGAGAAAGAATGATGGGAGTAGAGACACAGAAGAAAAACATGATTTATCATTTGGTTATATGGGTATATGATTTGGGGTTCTGGTTTTTAAAAGATTATTCTATTACAAATATGAATAATATGGAAATAGGTTTTGAGTTATAAGACATGTATTATCCAGTGGAATTGCTTGTCAGCTCTGACAGGAGGGAGGGAAGAGGGGAGAAAGAGAACATAAATCATGTAACCATAGAAAAATATTCTAACTAAATAAATAAAGTAATGTGGGGGAGGGGGGATATAGGCTAGTGTTAAATTTCCATATTCCCCCTCTGATTCATTGGTGAAACATATTAGTCTCTCCAGTGAATCATTCCATATATAATATCTGTACATTTTGGGATTGTCTCACCAGGATACATAAGGTCCCAGGGTGTATTATACATTTCATGGAAGGTCCAACTACATTTGAATATTTCTTAACATATTAAAAATGATTGATAGATACATTGACAAGGAGTCATTAGGGAGCATTCTCCTTTTTTGGCACAAGGCTTTTATAATCAAAATAAAATATCAGTGCATAGGGAGGACCAAAGGGGATAGATGACCTAACCACCATATTTTAGTTCATTATATCCAAAGGGTTACATAGAATCTCATGATGTAGTGTCTGATTTCTGGGGGCATTTTCTCTTACTGTCATCTTTTTAATCCTCTTGGAATCATGATGATCCTTACAGCATTTTCTCCAAAAGGCCTACTTTCCTGGTCTACTAGGCCACTGGAATATCTTTCCTTAAATTTACTTTAAAAAAAAATCTTAATTTATGGACCTTTAAGATAGCTCCACGCTGGGTAAAGACCAAAGTATAGGTCTTGAGACCAGTAACCCTACTTCTCCCCAGGTTCATACCACTTGGGAAGTATAAGAACTTGTAGACTTCCAGAACTAGGTCTAAAAATAACACACAAAAACCCCAAAGTTTGGTATAGTGCCTCCCCACAGCTAGATGAACTGAGCCCAACTTTAATATAAAATTCAAAGAACTTTACTATAAAAAAAAGCTACCATTGTGATAAAGAAGTCCAAATCATAAACTCAGAATATGACAACAATGTGAAAACAGCTATAACACCTCAAGGGAAAATTGAAAATTGAAACCAAGACCAACAAGAATTCCTAGAAGACTTAAAGAAAGAGTTAAGAATTGTAGAGGAAAAAATGGGACAAGAAATGAGAGCAATGCAAGAAAACTATGAAAAGAAAACAGCTTGGTAAAAGACACAATAAATACTGAAGAAATCAGGAAAACTGCATTTTGTTAAAAAGTATCACAGACAATGAAGTATTAAAAAAATTATAGCAAGTTTCTCTGATAAAGGCTTCATTTTTCAAATATATACTAAATATAGAACTAAGTAAATTTATAAAAATAAGAGCCATTCCCCAATTGATAGTTAAAGGATATTAACAGGCAGTTTTCAGAAGAAGAAAACATAGCTATTGATAGCCATATGAAAAGGATGCTCTAAATCACTATTTGAGAAAAGCAAATTGAAATATCTCTGAAATACCAGCTTACATCTATCAGAAATGAAAAATGCTGGAGGAGATAAGAGGAAAGTAGGAAAACTAGTGAATTGTTGGCAGAGTAGTAAACTGGTCCATCCATTCTACAAAACAGTTTGGAACTTGGCCCAAAGGGATGTAAAACTGTGTACCCTTTGATCCAACAATACCACTACTTGGGCTATATCCCAAAAAGATAAAAAGAAAAGAAAAAGGACCAATATGCACAAAAATATTTATAGAAGCTCTTTTTGTGGTGGCAAAGAATTAGAAATTGAGGGTATGCTCATCAATTATGGAATGGCTGAACAAATTTTGGCATGCAAAAAGTGAAGTTAAAAGAACCTGGAAATGTACACGGTAAAAATAACGTGATAATCCATAATCAACTGTGAAAGACTTGGCTACTCTGATCAATGCATTGATCCAAGACAATTCCAGAGGGCTCATGAAAAAAAAAAAGCTGTCCACCTCCAGAGAGAGAACTGATGAACTCTAGTGTAAATTGAAGTGTAATTTTCTCACTTCCTTTATTTTTCTTGCTTTTAAAAAAATATGACTTGTATGGGAATATATTTTGCATGATTTCACATGTATAATTACTATATTACTTGCCTTCTTAGTGGATGGCAGAGTTGGTGGGAAGGAGGGAGAGAATTTAGAATTCAAAATTAAAAAGAAGAGATTCAAATAAACAAATAGAAAATAATTTAAGAAGAAAAGATGTTATGCACAATATAAAGATACATAAATTTCTTTCTATTTTCATTCAATAATCACCAGAGATCTGTCATACCTAAGTTTTCTGTATTTCAATTCAGGGTCTTAAATTTTTTCTAGTTTTTCTTTTTGTTAGATGTGTCTAGGGGCAGTGAGGTAGCCTAGTGGATAGAATGCCAGGCCTGGAGTCAGGAAGACCTGGGTTCAAGTCTTACCTCAGACACTTCCTAACTGTATCACCCTGAGTCAAGCCACTTAACCCCATTACCTAGCTCTTGCTGCTCTTCTGTTTTAGTACTGACAATAATACAAAAGGTAAGAGAGCAAAAAAGAAAGTAGTTTGGTCTAGATCTGAAAGGTATACATTGAGGTCCATCACATTTATAGTTTTATTTTATATTTCTTTCTGAAATTTGTTCAACTTTTCCTTGAACTATTTAAATGGTATTTGGTAGTATATATATAATTATTTTTTTAAACCCTTACCTTCCATCTTAGAATCATTACTATGTATTGGTTCTAAGGCAGAAGAGCAATGAGGGCAAGGCACTGGGTGTTAAGTGAGTTGCCCAGGATCACCCAGCTAGGAAGTATCTGAGGCCAGATTTGAACCTAGGACCTCCCATCTCTAGGCCTGACTCTCAATCCACAGAACCACCTAGCTGACCCCCATATATACGAAATTTTGATACTAATTTTTTTCTCTATGGGCCCTATAATTATTCTATAGTTTTCCTGCTTTCCTTCCATCATGTCTCTTTTTATTGTTACCATATGTGAGATCTTTTTTGCTACTCCCTATTTTTTTTGTTCACCTGTAGCATAATAGATTTTGCTCCAGCCCCTTAATTCTGTGTGAATCTTTATGTTACAATTGTGTTTCTTGTAAACAAATATTGCTAAATTCTGCTTTCCAATCTGTTCTAATCTCCTTTTTTATGGGTAAGTTCATACCATTCACATTCATGGTTATGAGTGATAATTTTGTATTTCTCTTCATCCTATCCTCTTGTACTTTTTCTTCTTTTTGGCCCATTCTTTTTAACGAAGAAAGTGGTAAAAACAAAATAATTTACGTAATATTAGTCTAATTGAATCTGTTTTCACCCCCATTGTACCTCATATTTTCCTTTTGTTTTGCCCTAAATCATAGGCTATTGTTCTTTCTTTTTAATCTCTCTTTATTCTCCATTCTGAAGTTATCACCTGATCAATCTCCCATTGGAAATTTTGTTTTTGGATCTATTGTGTATGTATCAAAAGTGATCTTAAAAGTAGGGTAACAAATTCAGTCCTTTCAGTTACTGAGCAACAGCTGCTGATGAAAGTTTTTACAAAATTTAAAATTTGCCTAGAATGATATAGCACAAGACAGTTGGTATATTGATTCTTAAAAATTAATATTAAAAAATTTAAACAACTAACCTTTTCACATTTTTTCATAAGTTTTTAGCATTTATACTTCTGATGTTATCAAAGCTCAAAACTGCACCAAGATTTTTTGGAAGACCCTGCATAAGATAATCAGTGTGGTTTTGTTCTTTTTTTATTGATCGTTATTGTCAAAATGAGAAAAGATAATTCACAATCAGTGAATAAAGGAAATTATTTGAAATTATTTTATTCAATTATATGTCAAGAAAGTCAATAATGAAATAAATGAATATTTACAAAACTATAGAATACTTATTTTAATGGAACCAAAAATAGAGAATTTAAACAGCCCAGTTTTAGGAAAAGATATTAAGGCATCTATAACATCTCAAAGAAAAGGAAAAAAGAACCAAGTGAATTTACAAATGAATTCTACCAGATATTCAAAGAATAATTCTAATGGGACATGCAAACAATATGAAATTAAAAGATCCCACTAAATTCCTTGCAGAATTCAAATATGTTCTTGATACCTAAACTAGAAGTAGATAAAGATAGACTGAGAAACCTGGAAAGCAGTCTGGCAGAAATTAAGCATAGTTCAACATCTCAAACTGTATATCAAGATAAACTCCAGGTGTATCTATGGCTCACATATGAAGGGCTATGTCACAAGTTAGAGGAGCAGGAAATTAATGAAAAAGTATTAATATTTTTTTAATTTGCTAAGAATGGAGGGTACAGATAAAGCAAAACCTTTAAGACTGCTTTCTTGAAGTTCAGATTCTATTGGAGGAGATAACATATGGAAAGTTTTAACTGCAAGTCAGATGGTGAAGTCTCTTAGAACTTAGGGTACAGTCAGATAACTGGCATTTAATTAAGTGGCTACAGGGACTGTGCTAAGTGCTATAACAATGAAAATTAAATCTCAATAATAAAAATATATTTTAAAGGATTTATTAATGATCATTAGACATCAAAGAATAAAAATAAAGACCACGTGCCCATGGATGATTAGCTAGTTCAAACAGCCACCTCACCACCACCAAGCTCAGGACAGGAAGTAAAGAGGCAGTACCCTCCACGTCCCTACCTAATATCCCTTGTCTACAGAAAGTATGTAATGACAGGAATTCTGTGGGCTCCCTGGAAATGTAGTTCTTTTTTAAGGTAACAGATTTTCAATTATACATATCCCCCTGAGATCCATGGAAGACTAGTCTCTCCAATGGATCTTGTAAACATAACCAACTTTGAAATTACAATAATTTGGGGATAAAAGGAAAAGAATAAAACCAGTGATTTCTAGGTGCATTAACAAAAAGCCAGTTAGAGGGCAGTCCCCTTCAGCATAAGAGTATACATACAAAACAAATGCATTCAACCCCACACAGTTCAAATCACCACATCCCAAAGTTTACTCTGGAGCATCAAAAAAAAAAATCCAAATAAAAGAGAAAATAATTTGTGGATGAAATATAGACTATCAAAGTCTTGTGTGTAAAATTCTAAGTAAAGTAAAGATAAACCTATAACAGGTCCTTGAATCAGGGCCCAATTAAAGTGATCTAAGCAATTATGCATTTACCCAATCAGCAGCTAGGACTACAGAAAGTTTTGCCACACAATGAAAGTATAGGGACTAGATTATAGGAGCCAGGTAGGAGCCAAATTTCAGATACTTGGTAGAATGTGGAACAAGGAAGATCTGCCTTTGACATATGTCAAAATAGCTGCAGCCTCGAACCCCAAACAAGTTCAAGTTCTCTTGTCTTGGCTCAAAATTTCATCAATCCCGTTGGGATTGGTTGGTCTCTTTGATTTTGTGCTCAATTGGCACTATGCAGTTTAGCTTTGCACTTCTTTGGCACTGTGCAATGGCTCTTTTTGTACTCCTTTCTCCTGGAATCAGACAATCATTAAGCAAAGTCCCATAATTTTTTTTAAACAATCAATGGCATCATTTTTATAGTCTAAAGCTTTTTGGGTATGCATTAATATTAGAACAAATGTATTTTAAACTTATATTACTGCAAAATAAAAAAATTAAAGAAAAATTTCCCAATTCTGTTGTTGACATGTGCTTCAAATACAAAAAGGAGAGAAAAAATAAAACTCAGATACTATATTGCACATGCCAGGAAAAACAATAATAAAAAAGAATTTAAAAAATCAAAAATATATAACATACAATCAGTGACACACTGTGTCAGCCAAGGAGAGTTAGAATAAAAAGGTTTCTCACCAAAAAATGAGATACATTTCCTTTTCAAACTTGGCCATGATCCACTGTTTACAAAGTAACAGTTTTTATAAAGAACAATAGTACAATATGTAATGCACATTCAAGAAGTATCAATCCCCAAATTTATAAGAGCCCATTTAATGGCAATAGCAAACAAACCCACTATCATTAGGATTCACATGAGTCTGCTGTATGGCATTTTAAAAACCTATAAATTGGTGGATATTAGTCACAATCTTTTTTTACAGATGTAGCAAATCTTTCAAACTTTGCTGAAATATTCTTTTTTAAAAATCTATTACTTCCATCATTACAAAAATATGGCAGAGGAGTCTAGAAAAAACCAAACTTCTGTACTGTTGATGTTGGGTCTAAAAATGTCACCAAGAATCTGAATCATTCTGGTGAAAGGGTAGAGTGAACTGGAGTTACAAATGAGAGATTCTCCCTCTTGGGAGCCATCCAGGGGTATCATGCCCTGGGATCAACTTCCCAGCTCCTTTGGTATGAGACTGTTATGTCCCATCCATTCACATTTTTACAAATGTGGGAGGTGGGGATTATTATAGTGCTTCACTTCAATGACTAAAATGGATCATTTACTTCTTGTTACAAATAATGTAGAGGTAGGCAAAATGATCAGTCAGAGTTGTTGAAAGAAAAAATCTAAAAATCATACCTAAAGATCCCTTAAAATCAATTTAACATATTTAGCTCATTAAATTTTCCAAAGATTGTTATACAATTGTAACCAGTTTTGATGAAGTCCATACATCCTCTATGTGACAATTTACAAAGCCAAAATAGAAGAAAAAGCTATTTTTTTATGGGCTTATTCAATAGTATTTGTTCAGTATAGTTATAGGGGAAAGGTAACAGACTATAACTAATAGTTAAAACATAGTAGATTAAACTGATTCAGTGTAACAGAATAGTATTGAATACAGTAATATATGAACTTAAAACAAAATTAAATCTTAAAGCAGACAATCAGCAAAATACAATAAAATACAGAGACTTTCATAAAACAGTAGAGTCTGAAGAGGCTTAAAATTTTCACCTCCAGTCTCTTTAAAGTTCCTTTCTCTATCCATTCAGATTCCTTTTGTCAGAACTGTGGGATTTCCCATATTGAGGGAGAACATGGGTTTGAGGAATCTCAAACTGGATGAATCTTAAAGACTGGCCCAAGTGACAAAGGGTTGTGGGGAGATGAATTTCTCCCCTGAATCTCAGGCAAGATAAGTGAAAAGATCAGTGCACTCATGCATGGTAGAAGCTATTTGAAATAGGCAAGGTACTGCTCTTTCAAAGAGTACGCCATGCTTGTAATTTACTTCCTGTTTGGAAGAGTAACTTCATTCCCTTCCCCCATGAGGTAAAACACTAGTTTCCCCAGCCACGTGGAGAAGGAGTTAGGAGGCTACTTGTTGCCTAAGGGAAATGTACCTCAGTTTTTACCAGTTGCCTGGCAAGCTGCTCCAAGTTTGTGAGTTCCAAAGATACCGCTCTATGTAGCTACCAGCAGGAATAAAGTCAGGGCTGGGGCCAAAGCTGGAGTAGGAGCAAGAGCAAGAGCAAGAGCAAGACTAGGAGCAAGCAGGATAGGCAGCAGCAACCAAAGGCAGCAGTGAGGAACGAGGAACAAGGAACTCAGACTCAAGCAGATGGGTGAGAGAAGAGACATCATTTCTCCACCAAGTCCCTCAAACTAAAATAGCTGGGCCGGGAGGGAGAGCAACCAGGAAAAAAGTAGGGAAAGAAGAAGTAAGGCAGCAGCTTCAAAAAGAGTTCAGAGTTCTCTTGGAGTCTGCGAGGGTGGGTGGGTGGGTGGGTGAAAAGCCTTGGCAGGAGAAATGTGGCTATCTTTAAAAAAATTAAGAGTTTTTTTCCTCCACTTCTGGTTGCCATCAATGTAACAATGAAAATTAAATTGCAATAATAAAAATAATATATTTTAAAGGATTTATTAATGATCATTAGAAATAAAGGAATAAAGAGAATACAAAATAAAGGCCACGTGCCCATGGCTGATCAGCCAGTTCAAATGCCCGCCTTACAACCACCAGGCTCGGGACAGGAAGTAAAGAGGCAGGACCCTCCACGTTCCTGCCTAATATCCCCTGTCTACAGGAAGTATGTAATGACAGGAATACAGTGGCCTCCTGGGATAAATAGTTCTTTTTTAGGGTAACAGATTTTCAATTAAACAGTTCTGTCATTAAATTGAAAGGCCAAAAACAGACCTTGCTCTTAAGGCACTCACAATGTAATCAGGGAGATGGCATACTAACAATTATGTGCAAACAAGATATATGCAGAATAAATTGGAGATAAAATCCAGAGGGAAAGCAGTAAGATTAAGGAGAACTGAAAAGGATTCTTATAAAAGGTGGGCTTTTAGTTCAGACTTGAAGGAAGCCAAGAGGCAGAGATAAGGAAAGAGAGTATTCCAGGTATGAAGGATAGACATTGAATACATTCTGAGACAGGAGATGGAATGTCTTGTTTGAGGAACATCAAAGAGGTCAATGTCTCTAGATACTAAATGATCAGAGGCTATGAAAATATAGCTAAGAAAAGAAATTCAAAAGTATCAATAACCACTCCACACAATATGACAAAAAATTATCCACATCACTAATAATAAAAATGCAGATAAAAAAACCTCAACACCCATTAGCAAAGATGATGAAAAAGGAAAACTATAGTAGTCAAAGGGGCTATAATCACTCTAAGATGACACTGGATTTGTCAAATGGTCCTGCCATTTTTTAAAGTAATTCTGCCCTTTAATATAGCAAAACTACATCTAGGCATTTTATGAGATTAGGAGAAGGAAAGGGAGATGTTTTTGTATATGCACAAAAACATTTATATTAATGTTTGTTGTAGCAGAGAACTTGTAACAGTGTGCCCATAAATCGAATGGCAGAATAAATTACAGCATGTGAATATAATGGAATATCAGTATTGTAAGAAACTATAAGAGGGACAGTTTCAGGGAAGCCATTTTATGACTTGCTATAGAATGTACTGAGAAGAACCAAGAGAACAATGTATATAATGTAAAGAAAAAGGACTTTGAAAGCCTTAAGAATTCCGATTAATACACTAACAGTGTATTAATAACTAGGAGTCTTAAAAGACCAATGATGGAATAGGCTACCCACCTCCAAACAAAAAGGTGATGTACTCAGATATAGAATAAGATATCTATTTTAAGATGTAGCTAATGGATGGATTTGTTTAATTTGGTTATGCTTATTTGTTAAAAGGGAAATTTACAAAAAAAGTCAGTGGATGATGCAATTTTGTGGTTAATAGGGAGATAGCAGTAAGGCTAAAGAAAAATTTCTTTCTAAAAAAGAAAATGAGAGAAAAGAGCATTTTAAAAAATGCACAGAAGAGAACAGAATGAAGTTCGGAGGGGGGGGGCGATAGACAATAGGACAGATTTGAAACTAACCTGTTGAGTTTGTTATAAATACTTTTTTAAAAAAGGGAACTGTACATAAGTGTTTATGGTTTTATATATAGTTATCTTTCTGTTTTTTTAGTATTAAAAAGTTCACATTTGTATTTGTCAGATTCAGAATAATAAAAAATAAAAATTATTTGTAATGTTATAATGGGAATTCCTTTCAGTTAAGATTCAGACTAGGTGACTGCTAAGGTCTCTTCCAATTCTAAATTCTTGATTCTATGACTGAGTCAGGTACTGAACTCCTTGAGAAAGGAAGGAAAATGGGAGGAAGGGAGAGAAAGGGCCTAGAAAATAATTCTGGATCTGGATAAAGTGATAAATACTGTTTAGAGTACAGGTGGAAGGAGAAGAGGTTACCGAGTGATTTTGGGAGGGTAGAAGTTGCAGTGATAAGCAAGGAATAGATCTGTTTTTTTTTTCTGATAGATATTTATTTAAGGAATACAAAGTTTTTTTAATTCTCTTAATAATTTTTATTGTAAATCTGTTCCCATAATTATATATAGCATCTTCAAACCAATAAGTAATATTTTTTGTGTTGTTGAGTTTATATTATTTTTGGCAAAGGTCATTTTGCCATTCACTTGAATAGTTGAGTTGAATTTGGTGTATAAATGATGAATGAATGTGAAAAGGATATGGAGTCATAAAATAACCTCCAAGAGGTATGTTAGATATAGATGGAATACTTGGAAGACAACATCTTAACCATTACCCTCCTTTTCTGTCTTTTTCTCATAGTCTGGGCTTGTGTATACAGAGGAGGAATGGCAAAAGGAGTGGAATGAACTCATCAAGCTTGCCTCAAGTGAACCCCGAATGCATATAGGTACCAACGGAGCCAGCTGTGGAGGGTATGTTGGGGAAGGGGGGAGCTGGGGAGAGTGGTGGTGGTAGGAAAGAGTCAATTCTTCATTTTTTTCTGAGGGCTTTTTAACTGCAGAGTTCTCTTATGGAGAGGGAAGGAGCCCTGGCCCTTGCAGTAGGAATGTTCCATCCAGTGAAAACTGTACACAGTTGAAAATAATAACAACAAAAACCACAAGGTTTTTTTTTTTTTAACATACAAATAATATAGACTGGTTATATGAATGCAGAAGGAGATGTTAAGTTAAGTTGAGGTTAATCTAGGTTGGCTTTCCTGAAAGAGAGGTCACTTTTGATCAATGGGGTATAGGAAGAGAGTGAGTGACCAAGTGAACGCCTCTGCCTTCTAGCTTAACAACATAAACCCATATTCCCACCTTCTATTCTGATCATATTTCTCTTAAATCATAATGAATATTTTATAAGTCATTGCTTGTATGTAATATGTTGCTCCTGATTTATACTCACTGCTTAGCTTTCCATTGCCCTTCTAGTCACCAGCAATTTTTGACTCTTTGGAAATTAGAGTATTCTGTAATTCATAGCCACAAAGTACCACCAGTTGAATAAGGATAGAGACTGAACCTGTAATTTCATTGGCATAGGGAATTTCTGAATGAAGAAACTCTACCAATGCATAATTGGTACCTTCTCTGGAAAGTGCAGTCTTAGAGAGTTGCTTATAGCATTTTGAAGTTAAATAATTTACCATGAGTTACACAGAGAGTACATGTCAGACAGAGATGGGACTTGAACTTAAGTCTTCCTGGTGTCAGGACCTTTTCTCTATTACCCTATTTCTGCAATATAAATAGATCTAAATGGTTGATGTTGTTGCTATTTTTCAGTTATGTCCAACTCTTTGTGACCCTATTTGGGGTTTTCTTGGTAAAGAGATCGGAGTAGTTTGCCATTTCTTTCCCCAGCTCATTTTACAGATGAGGAAATGGAGGCAAATGGAGTTAAGTGACTTGCCCAGGATCACACAGCTAGTAAATGTCTAAGGTCAGATTAGAACTCAGATCTTCCCTACTCCAGACCAGCTGCTCTATTCTACCTACCTGCATTATCCATTGTCTAAATTTATTAAAAAGGGAAATTTTATTTCAGGGAGCAGCTGTGTCATTTCCAAATCTAAATCTAACCAAAATGTATGTACTGAGGGACTTACTTGAAAGGCTTTTTATTCAACTGTATTGTATAGTCTTGCATAAGAGAATTGCTTTGGTGTCCTTGCTTTTTCTGCACAAATTGTAAAGCTATGTGGATTATCTTGAATTGTGGATTTCCTTTAGAAGGCTCTGTACTGTTCCAGGACATGAAGCAGTTGCCACAGTGTCACCAATTATATCTCTTGATCTTGTTAGCTACTGCAATTAATATAACTACTTTATTCAACTAACCAGTATTCTGCTGTTAATCACCAGGTTCTTTCTGCTTTCATCACTGGGAGCACAGGGTTATTAAAAAGGGAATCTGTATAATGGAGTATGCCAGCCTCCTTCATCTCCATTCCTAGAGGAAATGTTTTTCTTCTGTCCTCCAGGATTTTTCATATTAACTCTATGGGATGTTTCAGGCAACTTCAGGGACTTTCATTTAGCTCTTCCCACAATAACTGGCATAAAAGCTACTGTTAGCTCCCAGATTGGTACTGATCCCCCTCAAATTCATAATATCCATATCCATGATAAACTCCTCCCCCAATTAGCTACCACAACTAAGACTCAAATAGGGAGTCTTAATACCCATATTTACCTTCTGTCATGTTTTGTCCCTCAAAACCTCCAATAGAAATTGGATTATCCTTTTGAAGCTGTTAATAGACTCTTGATATAATTATAACCTGACTACTAGTATCTAATAACCTCTTTAGGTATTTAGGTGCCTGCCTGTTGTTATAGGGAAATTAGCAGGAGCAGGAGCAATGCTGAAAGGCAGAAGCAGGAAGGTTCCAGAGAGAAGTGGTAGGGGCTGTTGCTGCTTCTCAGACAATTAAGCAGGCAGGAGGAGGAGTTTTCTGTATAGTCTCCTAGGGTGGACCTAGAGAGCTAGATATTCTCTCTCCTGTGTTTTTCCTTATAATCCAGCCTGTTCCTGTGTATCCTATGGATTGTCTGAGATATTCCTGCCAAGCTGCTTGAGACACCTAAGCCATCTGTCAGTGAGACCTTTCCTTTGAGCCCTGTTCCTGCTACCTACAAAATTCAAAGAAAGTAAATTGGTGCATTTTGTGGATGATATTCTTGTGTCCCCAAATGCAAAGGTGTGTCTGAGAGATAGCAAAATTCTTTTGTTAGAATTATATAAGGGTGGGCATAAAATCTCCAAGGCAGAAATTACAATGGGTTTTGCCTAGAGTGCAGTATGTCAATTTTGTGTTATCAGGGTGTTCAAGAAGTATCACATAGAAAAGAATAGCTGATATCCACCTGAGTGCTCCTAAGACCAAAAAAGCAGCTCAGAGCTGTTCTTGGAACAACTAGATTCTGTAGACAGTGGATACCTGGATATAGTGAACTATCAAAATGTCTAATGGATTTAACCAAGAATACAGAACCTAAACCCCTGAAACTAAAGCCTGAACATCTGCAAGCCTTAAGTAAGCTTAAAGAAGCTATTTTATCTGCTCTAGCTTTGGGAATCCCAGACTATACAAAACCATTCCAGCTATTTGTTAATGAGACCAAAGGTATTGCTTCTGGGGTACTGACACAGATTTTGGAACAAAGTTGTCATCCAATTGGATATTATAGTTGTCAATATATATAGTTGATCCAATAGCGGCAAGTACTGTACCTTGTCTAAAGGGTATAACTGCTGCTTCTGTGTTAGTCCAGAAGTCAGCAGCTTTAGTTTTGGGATATCCATTGACTATATATTGTTCACATCAAATGGAAGCACTAATGAGGAAGTTTCGTACTCAAGCTTATTCAGATCAACGAATTTCCAAGTATGAAATTATTCTCCTGGGTAATGAGAACATCCAGTTGAGGAGGTGTAGTATATTAAATCCAGCTACACTTCTTCCTGATTTGCCAAAGAACAGTGAACCATTACATGAGGGTATAGAAGTAGTAGATCTAGTGGATATGCCTAGGATGGATTTGAAAGATACTCCTATTGAAAATCCAGACTTGGTATTATTCACAGATGGTTCTTCATATTTGTGTAATTGAATTTGTTGTACTGGTACTGCAGTGGTCATTTGAGAATTTGAGACACTGTGGTATGGTTCTTAGTAATTACCTAATAATCTTAGTGCTCAAGAAGAAGAGTTGTAGGAACAGGGCTTAAAGGAAAGGTCTCTGACAGATGGCTTAGGTGTCTCAAGCAGCTTGGCAGGAATATCTCAGACAGTCCACAGAGTACACAGGAACAGGCTGGATCACAAGGAAAGCCATAGGAGAGAGAATATCTAGCTCTCTAGGTCCACCCCAGGAGACTAGACAGAAAACTCCTCCTCCTGCCTGCTTAACTGTGTCTCTGAGAAGCAGCAACAGTCCCTGCCACTTCTCTAGAGTTCTGGAACCTTCCTGCTTCTACCTTAAAGCATTGCTCCTGCTCCTGCTAATTTCCCTATAACACCATTATTAGGCTAGTGCTTAGGACAGTATTTGGTACTTAGCAGGCATTTAATAATGGTGGACTGGCTGAACAAAGACCTGAAAGAAACTCTACTTACTGAGGACATTCTGTCATTATACTAATGAAGAAATGAAACTTGGCCTGATGAGTCTATTGCAGGAGAAGCCTTAGTTTGAATGGATAATGGCACATATCAAAGACAAGTAGTGCAATATCAACCCAAAGAAAATTTAAGGGCCAAAATTCAGTTTAGTTTTTAGGGATACATTAGTTAGGGAGAACTCTGATGATGTAGTTCACAACAAACTATTGACACTTGCTTCCTGACAAATTAAGAAGGAAACATAAAGGCTTATTGAATTCTTTGGGTTCGAAGAATCTATATTTTACATGTAGATATTTTTATGGCTCCTATTTGTCAGATTATTTCTATTTGTACTTTTGAAATATCAGTGTAAGTATACACCTATATGGATCTTGCCTTTGATTGGCAAATTGATAATAGTGGCCATCTTCCTCCCCCAGACAGACTGGTGAAGCCTATAGATCCCTCCTTAGAATATTGTTTTTAAATATATAAAATAAAGTTATCAGGATATTTTTAGAAATTTCTTTAAGGAAATTATAACAAAACAAAATACCAAACCTATGGGATGTTGTTAAAATAATCCTGAAGGGGAAATTGACATCTCTTGTAGACTTTTCGTCAGCAAAAGAGAGAAAGAACAAATCATTGGGTATGCAATTTTAAAAACTAAAACGCAATGAATTAAAAACTCATAATTTCGGGTGGGGGCAGCTGAGTAGCACAGTGGATTGAGAGCCAGGCCTAGAGACGGGAGGTCCTAGGTTCAAATCTGGCCTCAGACCCTTCCCAGCTGTGTGACCCTGGGCAAGTCACTTGACCCCCATTGCCTAGCCCTTACCACTCTTCTGCCTTGGAGCCAATACACAGTATTGACTCCAAGACGGAAGGTAAGGGTTTTTATAAAAAAAAAAAAAAAACATAATTTCAAAACTAAGGAAGAGATCAATAAAATTGTAAACAACAAAAAAAACCATGAAATTCCTAAAACTTCAGAGCTGTTTTTTGTTTTTCATGAAGGGAAGGGAAATAAAATAGATAAACAATTAGCTAAACTGATATTTTAAAAAACAAAGAGGAAAGCCAAATTGTTTAGATTAAAAATTAAAAAAGAGAACTTGACAATTGAAGAAATGAAGGACATTATAAAAAACTATTTCTTGCAATTATATGCTTATAAAACTGATAACTTAGAGGAAATATATGGATACTTTCAAAATTAAATAATACCCAGTTTAATAAAAGAAGAAACAAACTCTTTAAATAACTTAATATAAGAAAAGGAAACTTAACAAGTCCTGAATATACTCTCAGAGGAGAAGAAAATTTCCAATACCATGTGGATTTACAAGTAAATTCTATTAAACATTCAAAGAGTAATTAATTACTGAAAAAACTATTTGCTGCAAAAATAAGAAAAGAAAGCACTCTTTCAGTATCATTCAATATGTGATTTTGATACCTAAACCCCAGAGAGGCAAAACAGAGAAAGTGAACTAGTAATGAATATTGACAAATTAAAAAATAAAGTATTATTAGCAAATAGGCAATAACATAGAAAAAGCATACATTATGATGATGTTAGATTTATTCAAGGAATGTAGGATTTATTCAGTGTAGTAGAGGCTAAATATACTATACCATGTTAATACATATATAATAAAAACCACATGCTGAAAAGGCTTTTGACAAAACCCAACAACCTTTTCTATTAAAAAAGTATAGGAATAAGTGGACTTTCCTTAATATTTTAAATAACTCTTTAAGTCCAAGAGCAAATGTTATATTTAATGTAGAAAAATTAGAGACCTTCCTAATAAGATAAAGGATAAAGCAAAGTATCCATTAAAAATCACTACTATTTAACAGTTTTAGAAATGCTAGTTTTAGCCAGCAATAATTCAAGGAAAAGAAACTGAAAGAATAAGCATATGCAAAGAGGAAATAAATAATGATATGATTTACTTAGAAAGTCAACTAAAAATTAAAATAATTTCAACAAAGTTTCAGGATTATAAAATAAGTCCACATAACTGTCAGCATTCCTTTATATTATCAACAAAATCCAATGCTAAAAAGAGAAATTCCATTAAAAATAACTGTAGAAACTATAAAATTTGGGGAAGTGTCTCTACTAAGATTCACCTGAGAAGTGTCTGAATCCTATTTCTCATTGGTAAGTTGAATCAATATAATAAAAAGGACAATACTACCCATATAATTTTACTTATCCAGGGCCATACCAATCAAACTACCAAAAGAATATTTTAGAGCTAGGAAAAAAAAATAGTGAAATTCATATGCAGAGCAAAAGGTTAAGACTCTCAAGAACAAATAATGAAAAAAAATAGGAGGGGAAGAGGGGTAGGTTTGTCAGCAGATCTTAAACTGTTAAAAAGCAGTGATCATTAAAATACTTGGTACTAGTTAAAAGAGAGAAAGACTGAGAGCCAGAGAGAAAGAGAGGAGGGCACAGGAGGGATATCAGTGAAAGAAATTAGATATCCAACATATAGAAGCAAACAAACACATATAGAATAGTGTTTGATAAACTCAAAGATCTAAATTACTCTGGTAAGTACTCACTATCGGATAAAATAGTTGGGAAAACCGGAAAGCACTCTGGCTGAAAATAAGTTTTAAACCAGCATTTTACATATATACCAAGATTAACTTCAAATGGCTACATAATCTAACAAAGAGATCATGTCTTTAAAAAATAAATTAGAGGACCAAGATAAAAAGTACCTTTCAGATCTATGAATAGGAGAAAAAATTATGACTAAAAGCAATAGAGAGGATCACACCCAATAAAATTAGTTTTGCACAAATCTAATGCAAAAATTATAAAGGAAACAAGCCTCTGGGAAAAAATCTTTACAGCAAGTTACTCTGATAATGGTCTCATATATGCAATGATATATATGGATCCAATTCAGATATATAAGATTTCTTCTTCAATACAAAAATGGCCAAATGATATGAACAGAGGAAGAAATCCAGATGACCTTGTGAGGAAATATTCTAATTCATTAATAATTAGAACAGTTCTGAGATTCCCACCTCACCAATAAGATTGGCAAGGATGACAAAAGAAATGAATGAGTGACAGATGTTGGAGGGGCTATGGGAAAAGAGGCACATTAATAAAGTGGAGCTGTGAATTGGTCTGGCCCTTTTGGAAAGCAGTTTGGAACCATTTTCAGAAGGAAACACTATGCTTATATTCTTTGTCCCAACTGCACCTACCAGGCCTATACTCCAAAGAAATTAGAGTGTAAAAGAACCTATCTGTATATCAATATTTATACTCTTTGACAACCAAAAATTGTGAACTAAGAGTGTATCTTTTGGGAAATGGGAACTTAATGTAGTGATGAGAGTTTTGGGCAACCTTAACAGTGATTTCAGGCCCCTGCATAAAAGAAAAGGGAAATCTTTAACCAGCTCCCTTGAAAAACTGTGATAGATGCTCAGATATTTTTAAAGAGGGCAAAACTTGGAATTCTTCCCCTTTTGGGGCTTCTAAAGAGAGGTTTTGTTTGGCAGGCCTGGAAACACTGAACCGGAGTTGAGTCATGATTTTAGCTTAGGTCTCCAGACATGTTGCATACAAGAGGCCTGTGATGGGCACCAGTGAGAACATAAGACATTATTCTCTTGACCATTTTATGTTCATTGAGTTTTCACTGGACATCACTATTATTGTACCCCAGAAAATTTTTATGAACGATCTCTAATCATGTTTTGTCTATTTAAAATTGTCGATATGCCAAAGGTTTTATATTGAGTTATTGTCCTTTCCTTAGTTCCTGGTATTGTTTTGATGGTTAAAGGTATCCCAGGAAAAAAGTTAGGATTTTGACCCCAAGGCCTTGTGTTAGTGGTAGTGGTAGAGTCCTCAGCCCACTCTCACCCCAACCCCTGCTGGCCACCACCAGACCTTTTCTAACCTGCTGGCCACCACCAAACCTTTACTAACCTGGTGGTTTAAATTATAAAAGGATTTCCCTGAAGGTGAGGAAAGGTTGAAAGAAATGTTTTTCAGTTGTCCTGCTGGGAGTTTTCTCTGTGTTTAACCCAAATGGAATTGTGTTTTATGTCCTTTTTTATTTTTTTTTTTTTGAGATATTTTTGTTCTTTAATTAATAGAATAGTTTTCATTAGATTTTTTTATGGTTCACTAGTGCCTGTTGCATTTGAATGGGGGGGGGGAGTAGAATCTTGAACCTGCTAAACTGAGCTACATTTAAGCTTAGACCACAATAACCCAGGAAGGAGGAAAGCACTCAAATCATAGAATGCTGCTGGCTATAGGAGGGACTGTAGAGAATCCAGCCTGACCGTTGGTTTATTGAGAGGGGTGGGGAGAAGCTTCCAGAAGTGATGTAGCTCACCTCAAGTCACATAGCTACTTCATCCCAGAGCCAGATCTAGAAAAAAGGGTATCATGAATCCTAGTCCAGAACTTTGCCACTGTTCCCTAATATTTTCATTTCATGTCTTAACAAGAATATTCAGTCTTCACAGGTTTCTTTTTCTGCTCCTGTGATTTCAGGGTGGAGAGCTCAGAAGAGCCTGTATATGAGAGCCTGGAAGAGTTCCATGTCTTTGTCCTCGCACATGTGCTTAAGAGGCCAATTGTTGTAGTGGCAGATACCATGCTCAGGGACTCAGGTGGAGAAGGTGAGCCATTTAGTTAATCTGTGCTCTAAAATGAATTCTGTAGAGAGATAGATTCTAAGTCCTTGAGAGGGCAAGGGAGACAGAACTTTACAAACATATAACACACTGAAGAGGAATACAAATACTAAGACAAAATAGTTGGAATGAATAAGTGAAGGCTTTCTGGGAGTGACAAATATTAACTAGTGTTTGTAGGGATGCCCAGGTAGTAGCAGAAAGTATCTTCTAGGCCAGTGATAGCAAACCTTTTAGAGACCAAGTGCCTAGACTGCACCCTCATACTACATGGGAGCTGTTCCCTCACCTCTAGACAGGGGAGGGAAGAAGTGCTCTCATTGGCCTGCTGGGCAGAGGGGCAGGTCATGTGAGAAATGTCCTCCAGTGCTCTTGTTGAGAAGGAGGGGAACAGCCTGGCCCCATCTCCCTCTGGCTTTCTAGTGAACTCTGTTTGGGTGACAATGCACTTCACTGAGTGCCCCCTCTGGCACACACGCCATAGGTTTGCCACCATGGTCCTAGGCAAAGGGAATTAATAGACTTAATGGTTTTATCTTTGATGTTTCTCCTACAGCATTTGCCCCAATTCCCTTTGGGGGGATCTATCTGCCCTTGGAGGTCCCGGCCAGCAGGTGTCATCGATCACCCCTGGTATTGGCCTATGATCAGGCTCATTTCTCTGCCCTGGTGTCTATGGAGCAGAAAGAGAATTCCAAGGAGCAAGGTGATAATGATGGTGTCTGTGTCTGTGGTCTCTTTCCATCTTCCTTCTTTTACAATACCTCATTTCCTTTTGAAGGAATTGAAATGAGAGATTAAGGAAAAGTTTCAGCTAAAACAATTCTTGACAGTGGAAGCAAATATTAGATCAAGCTTTAGAAGTCTTAAGAACATTGGTACATCTAGCATGCTATCAAAGTTGAACTTCCCTACTCCATCATGGAATAGAACCCTATACATCAGAGTAATTGTGTTATGGACTTTACTAATTGCATTTTGCTTAAATTTATGTCCAAATGAGTTTGGTCTCTCAACACAAACTGCCTGACAGGCTAATTCAGAGGCACTAAGTGATCCCCATTGATTCACTGACTGGGCTGAAGGTCTCTGAGGCAGGAAGAAGTTAATTCAAAAAAAAAAACCAACAGATAATTGAGTGGAGACTAGTCTGGTAGATGTGGTAATTATTCACTTTTCCTTTCAGTGTAGGCTGCTATGTGTCTAGTTACTCCAAGGCTTCTCAGTGACTTTTTTCTTTGCTTCCCTGCTTCTCTCTCCTTCCCCAGCAGTGATCCCACTCACAGACTCTGAACACAAGTTGCTGCCCTTGCACTTTTCGGTGGACCCTGGAAAGAGTTGGGAGTGGGGCAAGGATGAAAGTGACAACATCAGGCTGGCCAGGTCAGACAAATAGATTCTCTCTCTCTGTTTCTGAGACCTTTACAAATATCTCCACATACTTCTCAGCACTCTGCAATAAGTCTGTCCAACTGAAAAGGGCTCTATAATACTGCCTGCAATATCCCAGATCTCTTCAGGTAGATGGAGGACTGGAGCCTAATATTAAAACTGTAGTGTTGCTTAGGTGATTTTACAGTTTGTCCACCCCAACAAAGAGATAAATGAGGGTGGATTAAAAATAGCCAAAATCGTCCTGTGTAGGTTCATGGCCTTAATTTAAATGACGAGAAGCAAAATCCCAGATCGTACTTGTCTGGTTTTTGTAGCCCTCTACTCACAAGCTTGGAGAATATATGAACAAAATAGAGGAAGAATACAATAGGCTTTCTAGCTCTCCAGACACTGTGCTCTCCCCCACCCCCCACCCCCCACCCCGGAATCTTAGAAATTGAGAATTTAGAATAAATTTAGAACAATTCTCAAATCTTTCCCCTATTCCTTTAATATACCCCACATCTGAGTGATGACCTAGTTCACCTGACCTAGTACAATTCCTAGTATATATATATGTATATATATATGCACATATATACACTTGTCTTTCACTATTATTTTTACAATTCTTTATTGTTATGTAATTTGACAAACACTAAAAGACTATAGTCCCATTCCCCCCCCCCCCCCACTCCCCCATAAGTCTTTGGTTTTTTATTCTTTTTTTTTCCTCTTCCTGCAGTGTGACCTTGTCCCTGGAAGCAAAATTACACCTGCTACATAGCTACATGAATGTGAAATGGATCTCTTTACCTTCTGATACACAGGTGAACTTCCCCATCCCCATGATCATGCCTCATCTTTCACCAGTGGAAGAATTCAGTGCTGTAGGGGAAACCTAGGTTAGGTGGGAGAAAGGAATTTAGCTCTGGGTGGAGCACATAAAGCACATTTAGCCTCTCTGCTTTCCGGTCCACTTTCTTTCTTATGCCCCCCCAATACACATACATCTTATTTGGCTTCCTTGTTGGTGTTGATCTTGAAGGTGTCCATACATACATACATAGCCTGGACCCCCAGGTAGTTGAGAACTTTTTATTGAATTTTGGAAGGACAAGATGCAGTTCTTGATCCCAAGAAGCTTCTAGTCTCAGTTTTAGAATAGAGTCTGAAGCATATGAAAAAATGTATATTGATGGGCTGAAAACAGTACATAAGTAATGAAATGAAGAAATAAAGAATAAATCAACATGGTTGGGGCTAGTCAAGCAAAACTTTCTTTTAGGATGTGAAAAGGCAAAGATTGTCAGAGTGGGGAGGAGACATGTGTAAACTGTGACCGTGAAAATATGGGTTTGAAGACTTTGAATTGCCCAAACTGTAAAGATAATTTTTCGCGTCTTGATTTTCCCAAAATATGAAATACCCAAGTCAGCTGGGTTTTATGGAGATTTTAATTAATATAAATGAAGGAATTAAGGAAAGGGAAAGAGCCAGAGTAAGAGGAAATAGTAGGGAAAAGCCCTACCATTACTTATACACAGATAAGCCAGGGGTTGCTTAGAATCCTATAGGAATATCTAGGCTCTAGCAGGAGACTGAGCTACACAGGAGGTCCAAGTATGGTTGGTGGGATTGAAGTTAAAAACTAGGAACAGTGGGGTATCTGAGTGAGTCAGTGGATTGAGAACCAGGCCTAGAGACAGGAGGTCCTAGGTTCAAATCTGGTCTCAGACACTTTCTAGCTGTGTGACCCTGGGCAAGTTGTCTTGAATCCAATACACAGTATTGATTCTAAGACAAAAGGTAAAGTTTTGTTTAAAAAAAAAAATTAGGAACAGCTCTTTACCTGTCACAGCAGTTACAATCCTCAGTGATTAACTAAAGAGCACAAACATTGCAGAGAATTGCTGAGGAAATTGGGGATGGGAATGAGAAGGATGTAGGTGGAAATGTGGGATAAACCTCATGCTTTTGTCTTTCCCAGGCTCCTTTGGCTCAACCTGAGTCTCCCACAGCCTCAGCTGGGGATGAACCCCGATCTACCCCTGAATCTGGGGAATCTGACAAGGAATCAGTTGGCAGCAATTCCACCAGCAATGGGGGAGGTGGGCGGAAAGAGAAGCCAAAGCGAGATCGGGAGAAGGATAAGAAGAGAGCAGATTCAGTCGCCAACAAGTTGGGCAGTTTTGGCAAGACCTTGGGAAGTAAACTCAAGAAGAACATGGGGGGCCTAATGCACGGCAAGGGTACCAAGCCTGTTGGGATTGGGGTAGGGCCTGGGGTACAACCCAGTGGCAGTGACACACTGGAGAAGAAGAAGAAAGGATCACTTAAGGGCTGGAAGGGCAGCAAGGAGGATACATCTGGGGATGTCAGCGGGTCTGAAAAGCCTATACCTGAGTCTCCAGGAGATGGAGGGAACAAGTATAGCCAGGAGGTGAGGCTGAGCTTGAGCATTATGAGAATTGCAATGCAAGGGGAACGCAAGTTTATTTTTGCTGGAAACCTGAAGATGAGTCACCGACACCAGTATCAGGAGGAGATGATCCAGCGCTACCTGGCAGATGCCGAAGAAAGATTCCAGGCTGAGCAGAAGCAGAAAGAGGCAGAAAGAAAAATGAATGGAGGGAGTGGGAGTGGACCCCCCCCAGCAAAGAAACAAGAGCCAGATGGGGAAGAAGAGCTCCTGAACCCCTCCCCACCAGAGTCCAAAGCTTCACTCTCTCCCAGCCACCCTGGGGGCTTCACTATCCCTAGGCCAGCTGGAGGGGGTGTCCACTGCCAGGACCTTGGGAGGCAGGTGGCAGGCGGTCCCTGTGGAGGACTCCCCTCTTATGCTACCTTCCCTAGACAGTGCACCTCTGGGCGGCTCTACCCCAATCAGGACCCAGTTACTTCCTTGGAGAGAAACAGTCATTCTATGGATGGAAACCAAGGGGAATCATTGTTACCCTCCCCATTTCGTGTGGCGGACAGCTACAGTAATGGCTACAGGGAGCCCCCTGAGCCAGATGGTGATGGTGGATGGGGTGGGGGAACTGTAGAAGACTTGGGGCTTCCTCTAACCCAGACCAAGTGCAAACAACCGAACTGCAGCTTCTATGGACACCCCGAGACCAGCAACTTCTGTTCCTGCTGTTACCGGGAGGAACTGAGGCGGAGGGAACAGGAAAGGGGTGGGGAGTTGTTGGTTCACAGATTCTGAATGGGGGTGGAAGCTGGGAGGGTAAAGGGGGCAAAACAAAGAGAGGTAATCGCAACTGATTGGCTCATCATGACCCAGCCCATTATGGTGGGGCTAATGCAATAACTTCTGTGGGAGCTGACCCAGGCATCAGGGTGTTGGGGGGATGGTTAGCCCAGGCTGCTAGGAGCTGGCCAGGGCTGGGTAAGGGGGACTAAGGTGGTTCCTCGAAGAGAGTGGAAGCCTCCATGGAACTGGATTCGTCCAGGTTGGAGAAGCAAATGGGGACATTGTTGTGATTCCACCTACTAACCCATCTTTCCCCTGTTGGGGTATTGAGAAGGGATAGTTAGCTATTGGGACATCATGAGGCTAGTAGACTTGAGGTTGGTGGAATAAAAGACCAAAACTCTTCATAGGTTGAAAAATTATGTGCCAGAGTGGAGGTTAAAATAAACTAACTACTGGTTTGGATTCAGGTAGAGACTGGGGCAGAAATTCTCCCTGGAAGAAGCTAGCAGGACAAGACAAATGACTAGTTGGGGTTGGGGAAAGAGGGCAGTATTTAGTTGAAATCACGAAATTTATTATTGATAGATGGAAGGAAATAATTTTCCTATGGTTCTGTTTCCTCTAAAAAAATTACAAAATGTGTCATTTATTCCAGTTTGGGAGGATTGTTAATTGTCCTTTCCTATCCTTTTCTGGATCACAGTCCAGCTGGGTTCAGGTAGCTGCTAGTTGGTGGGGTCATGATTTATTTTAAATTTTAATTATCTTAGTTTTAAAGCATTTTGTGGAGAGATTTAGGTAGAAGACCAACTTCTGTTTGGGGTTTTCTCTGGATAGATTTTGCAGAGATAGCTTGTAGAGATCATGATTTTGGACCATATCAATAACAAAAGTTATTGGGTGGGATTATGGGCTTGGCTTAGTGGGTGAGGAGATAACTTGGTGGGTGAGAAGGCAAGACTGTTAAACAAAAACAAACCCTAAAAAGCTGTAAACCTACTATTCCCATCCTATATCACTGCTTTAAAGTAGAATGAAAAATTATTTTATGAACTAATTTGTTTTAAACAAAAGAAAAACACAAAAAGATTTCTTTTTCCAATTGTGTTACCATTTTCTCCTTCCTCTTCACTTCTGGGGAGTAAACATCTAGGCTTCTTTTGTTGAGCCACAGCTGACCATAGATTTGTGGGTAGTTTATTTTAAAATGAAAATAAAAAGTAATTTACAAAAGGATATTTTTGATAATAGGACTGGAGAGATGTTTAGAGGTGGAGGTAATTTATACAAGAAATGGAATTGGGGAAGCATAGCATTTTGGAGTTACAACCACAGACTTTCCTCTGATTGATTAATATTTTGATTAATCTCTTTTCCTGGCCCCCTCAACTCCCTCTCCTTGGGAATGGGGGTGGGGGACCTTTGCAGTTTGCACAAAGCACAAACCAGGACAGAGGTGATTCTGGCCCTGACCACTTCCAAAAGCTTTAAACTGAGGACCTTTCTTGGTCCCATCTTCACTTTGACTTTTCTTAAAGATGTCAACTATGCAATTGCATCCATTCCTGGATTTGTTCAGAGAAGGGGAATAACTATAGCTAGCATCTGGAGTGCTGGTAGAAACTTAGTTTTTCTCTATTTGAAGTTTCTGAGATGCTTTCTCACCTCCCAGACTCCAAGATGGAGTCTTCCCTGTTTTTAATCCAAGCTTTCCCCCTAACACCTAGGGGGCAAAGACAAGGGCTTTCTGCTGGCAGATGCAGCTGGAGAATTTTTATTGAGGGGTTCTTTACCGCACTATATGATGAGGGTGGTTGGGGAATGGGGAGTAAAACTTCTAAATGTCAGAGTTGTACACAGCTAGATGAAGTGTTTCTCCAGTTTCCTTCCATTTCTCAGCCACAAAGACCCTTCTTGTCAGTCTGACTTTGCTGTTTTCTGGAACCTTGCTGCCTCTGGCTCTTGTATCTTGGACTCTTGAAAAAAATGTTATTTGGTTTTAAATAAGCAAAAGTACCCAAAGACAAATGGGGTGTGTTTTCCTGGTGGAGAATCTGACCTTGATCATTTTCATGGCTCCTGCCTGGCCACTCTTTCCCAACCCACCCCCCCCCCCTCTGTTTTTTTCATGGTTCTTCTGTCATCTTCCTAAGCTGATAGTGTAGACTTGACCTGGAAAGAGGCAGATGCTAAGAGAAAAAAGCTAAGGAGGCTTCAAGCCTCTTCCCTGCCTCCAAACAAAAAGTACCTTATAGTTCTTTTTGAGTTTGAACTCTAGTTAGGTTCTAATTTGACACCATTTTGTTTTTAAATTTGAAGGAGAACAGAGATGAAATGAATACAAAATTCTCCATGGCATGTGTTGTATTTTTAAAATAAAAATGTAATTTAAATGTTATTCCCTTTCCTCACCTCCTAAAAAAAAGGTTCTCAGTTTCCAGACTGAGGATGGGTTGAGATGTAGGTTGGGTACCTTCAAACCCTGTGGATTTTTCTTAAAAATTAAATTATTTTTTTAAAATGGAAGAAGGTAATTATTTATCGAGACATTGAGACTCCCCCTCCCTTCTTAATGTGAGGAGGGGTCCTGAGAGTTTTAACTATTTTTCTACAGGGGAAGATGGGTGAAAGATTTCTTGGGGGGAGGGAGAGGATGGGATCATGATATACATGAGATCATGACAATGGGTTTTTGTTCTAAAGGCAGGAAGGCCTTTAGAAAGTGGGGGTGGGTGGTGGGGTGGGAACTATCACTAGTGTTTTGGGTGTGGAGGTGGGTACCCTGTCTTAATCTCTCTGAAGCTCACTTGAGTTTGAGAGGGATGTATATGTGAGAGGCAGAAATTCTTTAACCAAACTTAGGGATGCCCCCATCTTTCAGTCTTATAAGTGCACTTATACTCTTGCAGAACAGGGCTTAAGGGGTTCTGAGAATGAAGAGTTTTCAAGGTTATATTTTCCTTTCCTTTTGAACTATGACCCTTGCTGTTTAACCTCTCATTTACTTGATCTTATCCATGTGATTCTAGGATGGTTGTGTAGGAACAGTCCTAGAATTCCTCTAGTATCTCTTTTTAAAATTCCCTCTTTGCCCTGCTGATTGTGCTTGAGAGTTGTATGAAATTTAATTCAGATTTTTTTCCCCTTTTAATTTAGTTGGTTTAGCTTTCAATTGACAAAAATCTTTAAAAGGGTTTAAAAATGGACAATTTGGGGAATGGGAGTAAGGGGGGAGGTCTCATATCTCTCCTAGTTAAACTCACTGCTGTAAAAGAGCCAGAGGTGAAAGGGGTGGGGTTGGGGGGACAGGTGCTACCTTCTCTCCCCCTTACTGATTCCTTCTTATTTATGCAAACCCTAGAGCTCACAGACCAATAAAAATTTAAAAAGAAAATGGCTTTGGATCATGTGTTCAGAAAATGAGATGTCACTACAGATTCCCAGTTAAGTCTTCAACCTTGGTACATAAAAAATGGTCAAGTCACTCCATAACCTCTCCAACCAGCCACACCTCACGTTTGCAGATAGGGTAAAGAGATCCCTTGAGGGATGTACTTGACAGGGGGGTGAAGTAAGTAAGGGTAGCTCTCTCCCAAAGTAAGGCACACTTCACTCACTATATAGTAGCTCCAAGTGGGTTTTGGCAATAGTAGAAGATGGGAGAGTGGGAAGGGTTCTAGTAGAGGATAAATTTCTTCCTCCTCAGAAGTAAAGGGAGGTAAAGTTTGGTGCAAGTAGAAAAGTGGGAGGCTTAATACAGCTATTTTACATAAGGGGATGGACCCCCTCACCCCAACACACAGCTGAGTCATGACCTTCACTGGGCAGCTCACTTTTTCCTCATACCACTTTGTTATGTTTTCCTGCCTTTCCCTGTAGTCAAGTGCACAGCAGCTCCAGAATGAGTCACCCAGGCCCAGCAATCTCACTTTTCAGCTGGAGAAAGGACAATCACTTAAAGCCTGAGGTTGCGACTTTGAGTCAAATAATTCTATAATCTCCCCAGTTTTGTGTCCTTTTTGTCTCCTTCCATCCCTCCTCTTCAAGACACTGAGAGGGGGAAGGGGGACTGTCCTAGACTAGGGAAAACTGGAGCTGGCCAATAGTGATTGGGTGGGGGCAGGCTGGTCTGTGGCCTGGTTTCTGTGCTTATATCTGGGTCTGAATCATCAGATGACTCACTGAGCTCCACCCCCTTCGTCCTCCCACTCCCCCTTCTCTGCTCAGATGTGGCCCGAGAAGGACCAGGGAAAAGTGGTACCTGGGGATTGGGGATGGGGCCAGAGAATAGCACATCCTCAGGGTTTCAACAAGCAGACTTCAGCTTGTGGGGAGGTAAAAACCACCCAAGACTCAGTGCTGCTGTTCATTCCCAGGCTTGTTTTCTTTCTATTTCTGACCAGAGGCTAATCTTACCCTTCTACACGCCCCCCCCCCCCCCCTTACCATGATTCCTTGCTCTTCCTATTCTTTCCCTGGAGCAGCTTTTTCCCTATAAGGACAGAGCTACTGCAGGGTGGACAGCCTTGGGAGGATGGAGGGGTACTGATGGGCATTTTAGGTGTGGGAGGTGAGAAATACACAAGCATTTTGGTACCTTGGAGAAACTGACTCACTGGCCCCTCCCTCCCACTCTGAAGACTTGAGAGCCCCAGCAAGTGCAGGTGTGGAGTCAATCCCCAAATTGACTCCTTGTCTCAGCCTCCATAATAGCTTCAGGATTTCCACAACTGCAGCCAAAGCAGGAGACATTTAAGGTCGAAGAGAGAAAAGGGGAGGGGACAAGTGGGTAAGAGAGATGGGGTGGCATGGAAAAAACCCTGGGCTCCAGAATCCCTGTTTCCCAACCTGTCAATGGTTTCTAGGGACTCAAAACAGCCACTCATTTAAATCTCATTTTGCATCTTATTTTTATATTCATCTTGGATCCATGTGCCCACTTTTCTCCATCGATCTCCAGCCCCTCTAATTCCCTACCCCAGAGCCTGCCTAGAGAGACCTCCACCCACTTGTATGGAGAGGTTTCCTGGCCCTCAGCCCACACTGCCCAGAACATGAATCATTGATTGTGGGGGTATCCAATGTACAGTAGTTGGGGGGAGGAAGAGAGGGGGGGATGTCTGAAGGCTGCTCTAGTCCCCAATTGGTTGCAGGGTACTGGGAAAGGAAGATCTAGGGGGAGGAACAGTCTGTCCCACACGTGAGTTTGTTTTATCTCCTTGGCTCAGTCATTATCCCCCACTTCTGTATGACTAACCACAGAGTCAGGATATATTCTTTTTTCTTTCTGCCTTAGCCACCCTTGATATCCCATCCTTGGGTCTCTGAGCCTGATGGAAAATCCCCAGGGGCACCTCTTTCCCTCATCCATAGCAACTTCTTGTCAAACTGGGGGGAAGGAGGGATATTTCAGAACACAAGGATGCACACAGAGACTTGTAAAAGAATTGTGCCTCAAGAAGGAGCCCGGTTTGAGTGAGACACTTTCACCCCAGAAAAGAAGTGGCCCAAATTATGAGTTCATATAGTTCTGTTTTATTGTCTGGGCACCCCTTGGGCTTCCCTCAAAGATTCTATGGGCTGATCAGTAGGAAGAAGATAGAAATGGACAAGTCTTTTCTCTCTCTCTCTCTCTCTCTCTCTCTCTCTCTCTCTCTCTCTCTCTCTCTCTCTCTCTCTCTCTCTCTCTCTCTCTCTCTCTCTCTCTCTCTCTCTCTCTCTCTCTCTCCCCAAATTATTTTTCCAGCCTACTCTCTTAAAACCCTTCTCCAAACTTTCTGCAAATCATGTGTATTCCCCTTTAAGGGGCAGGGCATCTCATTTCCACCCCCCCCCCCAACAATCTCCGGAGTAGTCTGAAGTTTCTAGAGTACCCTGAGTTGTTCCCCCCCCAACCCAAGCCCTCTCTCCCTTAGCCCAGAAAAGAATTCTGTCCAAGGCTGCTTCTTTGCTTTTTTCCTCTCCCCACCCCGCAGTCCCCATCTCTTCCCTTCCCCAGGACTCAACCTTCTTTCAGTTGGGCCAAGACTTCTCTGAGTCTCCCTAGCCACTCCTCACCCCCTCCTCATCCCTCAGTTCCCCTGAATGGAGCCAGGGAGATGTGGTGGGGGGGCCGGGGCCGGAGTTTCAACATTCCACCACAGAAGGAGCCAGAGATGGGGGTAAGAGGAAGGGGAGCTGCAAGGGGGTGGCAGGGAGGCTAGGGTGGGAGTTCTGAAACCGAGAGTGTATCTGACTTTGGTACAAGTTCAGGCTGACTGTGGCTGGATCATTCCCAATGTCTCTGGAGTCTCAAGTTCACTCTTTCATTATCCATTAACCAATTCTTCTCCTTATGCTGCTGGCCAGCCACCACTCCCACCCACCCCGAAGTTTCCTTGAGTATTTGAAGATTGGCTTGGGAAAGAACTGGTGGCTGTACCCTGCATGCTGCCCCACTCCTCAACTTGGGGGAAATGGTGAAGTGGGGGAGGGGGATGAGATCTGCAATTCACTTTTTTTTTAGCACTTACGACCAAAGTCCATGCAGGTGAGCCGGATGGAAGAGCCAAGGAGTCCACAGACTAGTAGTTGCCCAGCTCTTCGATGCCTTCCAGGTACCAAGGGCTCTAGGAGATGATGTCCTCAAATGTCAATCTTCCCTGCTCTCCTCCTCTTCCGTGATCCCTTTCCTCCCTCAGAACATCCCCTTCTCTGTTCAGGGGCTCACGGGGAGCTTGGATTTCAGGTTCCCTTACTCACCTATAAGATGGTGGCCATGTATGAAGGAATGACCTCTTTTAGTGACCCTTTGTTTTCTCAAGGAGCTCAAATTGAGGAAGAAACTTATCCTTCCCTCAGCATCCTTTTTGATCTTGTAGAGAGGAGAAGGGTGAGAATGGAAGGAGGTTTGTTGAGGAGGGAATACTTTCACCCCATATGATTCATTCACCTCCCACTCTTCTCCTTCCTCATTAGGGGAAAAGATCTTGGCTTGGGCACCAGGAGTGAGAAGGGGGCTAGAACCTGAACTGCCTGGGACTCTGATGTGTACCAACCTGAGAGTATTATTCTGCCCCCAAGGCTGGCAAGTGAGACAGGTGAGATGGATAGAAAACTGGAGGGGACAGGTGGAGTAAAGTAAGAAGGGGCAGCAAGAAGCATTAATAAATAATAATTCATTAATAATAACAAAACCTGTTTGGCAGTGGATGAGGCAGAAAGCTTTTTCCACAGGTACCTTTTGCTGGGGTAATTTTCAGAGTCCATCTGTCTGGGAGGATCAAGATCTGACTGCCTCTGGTTGGGGAGTTTCTGGGGAAAACCATAGGATCATGGATTTAGAATTGGAAGGGGACTTGGAAGTCAGGAGAATGTCCTTTTTACATCTCCTCTGCCTCATTCTCCCCTAGGACTCTGTACTGAACAGTGACTATGATTTTTCTCTCAGCAACATTGGACGGTTGGAAGCTGGTAATTGAAGAGTAGCCCCTTTCTAGAAGTTGGGTGACAGGGTGCAGCTATAAGTGGGGGCAAGCCCCTCAAGCTAGTCTCCCAGGGTAGGAGTAGGATGGGGCTGGTAGACTTTCCCTGGGGTAGAGAGAGCCCCTTGTTTGGCTGTTGTACTATTTTCTGACCCTTGATCCTTGATTTCAGTAAATGGCCCGGGCAGGCCCCAGATTCTTCGTCCAGGGTCTCTGCTCAAGTTTATTCCTGATGAAATCCTAATTCATGGACGAGACTTTCGGCTTCTGAGAGTTGGCTTTGGAGATGGAGGACTGGAGCCTCTTGCCTTTAGGGTAAGGCACCCCTATCCCCAAAAGGGCTCATTCCTTCCATCTTACTCCCTCAGGAGATGTACGCCCTTTACCAGGCAACTCCATCAAACTCTTGGGGTAATAATTAATAACTGTTATTATTATTAAAATAGCTAGCACTTACATAGTGCTTTAAGGTTTGCAAAGTATTCTACTTATGTTATCCCATTTGATCCCTAATAGGGATTTCTCTTACCTATCCTTTAGACCAGAATTTTTTAACCCTTTTTGTATCAATGAGCCCTTTTGCTAAAAACCTTTGGTCCCCTTTTGAGATAAAGTGCTTTTTTTCTCCCTTTAATTCATAATTGAAAGAAATTAAGACTTTCAGTTAGAGGTTAATGAAAAAAAGAGAATTTTTTTTTTGCATCCAAGTTTATGGATCCCCTAAAAAATGTGGGCTCATAGACCCCAGGTTAAGAACCCCTACTGTGGACTTTTCTAAGTCTTCTTTGTATGGCTTAACCAGCTCATAGTTCAATAAGGACTGTTATTTTGCTCTGATAAGAAGTGGGAAGAAACATAAATCCTATTCCCTTCTATTTACCATTCTGGTCTAAGCCAAAGGGGGTGGGGTGGTTATTTCTTACACAGGTGGCCATGGCGATTGTCCAGGCTAGAAAGCAGAACAGTCAAGCCCAACATTATGAAGGAATGATTCTGAGCAAAGCTTGTGAGTGGAAGATCTTGGGGCGTGGGGAGGTGAAGGATGATTTGGGGTGGATGGAGGAAAGGTAAGAGGTTGAGTGAAACAGAAAAGTTGAGGCTAGGGAATGGGGGTTCAGTTTGGTTGGAGACAAAGGGTGAGCTGATTGGTACTTCTCTTTTTCCGTTCTCTAGATTGTGGTCTGGGCTCCAATGAGCCACCTGTTCCACTCTTAGAGACTCCTGAGGACTGGGAAGCTGAACGGAGGAGGCATGGGGCCAGAGGCTGGAGGGTTAGCACAGTAAATGAGCGGTTCGATGTATCTACCAGGTGAATCCAATACCCTCACATCTCTATCTTCTACTAGGCAGGCTCAGCTAATCTCTAACCAAACTTAAGGTAAACGTTCAAGCTCTGCCTCCTGGAGATACCTTCATGGTAGCCCCTTAACCCATCATTCTCTTAAAACCTGAGACCCCTCTAGATTACTTTTCTCTCAAATTATAACACAATTGACATATTATGAGGTCATTGAGCCAACCTTTGACTCCACAGTCTCCCTCAATACTTCTGGGTCCCTAGACGGACATTGGACAGTGAAGTCAGAAAGGCGTTTTCTCACTTCCATCAGGGCCGTGGACCGGTCAGTGTGGGGATCAGGGTCAGGGTTGTGGGTTTTGGGGCCCCTGGGACAAGTGGGAAGGTGGAACAAGGAATCTTTCTTCCCTATAATGACCTGAGACCCCCATTTGTAGCGCCTATCCTGGCATCACCCTGGAGGCAGCGATCTTCTCCGCTCTGGTGGCTTTTATGAAGCCAGTGATCCTAACAGGGAGGATATCAGGTACAAGAGAGGTTTGAAGGGAGGAATCAGGGGCTGAGAGTCTGGGGACAGCCAAAGTTCCTTATGCTTCTTCCTTCTCTACTTTCTTCTTTGCATCCACAGGGCAGTGGAGTTACTACTCCAAGCTGGGCATTCAGATATTGTCCTGGTGGATACTGTGGACGAACTACCCACCCTTGCAGATATCCAGCTTGCCCACTTGAGGCTTCGGGCCCTTTGCTTGCCAGGTGAGGCTGACTTCTTTTACTTAATTGGAATGTGACCATTGTCCCAATGATCAATGAACCATTTTGTTCTTTTAAAAGGACCCTTTTTTTAAAAGTCCCTCAGTGGGATCCTGAAGACCTTCTTACTCTTTCTGATCACTGATCCTATTCTTAATACTTTGAACCTGAATCTTCCTGAAAATTCCGCTTTCCTGATCCTCTTCATTCCTCTGACTCTTCTCAACCAGATGCTGCTGTAGCTGAGGAGAAATGGCTTTCAGCTCTGGAGGGAACAAGATGGCTGGACCATGTCAGGTGATCATCCCCTTCCTATAATTTGCACACCTTGCTCCAGTCTTCCATTAACCCCTTCCATAGTCTTCTGTGAACTCTAGAACTCTAGACTCCCTCCAGACTTAGCTATTCGCTTCTTCCCAGAAGTAGCTCTATTTTAGTTTGAATGGCAGAAAAAGATGGCAAGATGCTAAAGTCAACTTCCCACTTTCACCATAATGATCAGCAGAACCTTTTTTAACCCTCTTCTTATCAGGTCCTGTCTTCGAAAGGCCAGTGACATCTCAGTGCTAGTGACTTCCAGGGTCCGCTCTGTAGTCCTTCAAGGTGAGTCTCTGGATTTTCCTAGCTCTTCCCCTGCCTTTCTGTCTATGACACAAGATTAGAGTCTTTCCAGGGAAGGTGACCCGAAGTCCATCTTTTCTCTCTCATTTTCAGTTCTCTTCTGTCCAACAACTTAGAAGTTATTCTTGGGATCTTCTCTCCTTCCTGCACCCATTTCAGTTGGGCATGAGGAAGCACAACAGGAAAGCAGGAAAAATGGAAATTCTCCCATACCTGTAGTTTCATCTCTTTCTCTTTCATTCTGTATGTGCTCTATCAAACCTTGTTCACCTTTCATCTTAGCTTTTTCTATGTCTGGCTTTTCCTTTTCCCTTGATTTGTTTATCCTTTATCTTCTTCTCTGGCCCTTTCACTTGCATCCATTCCCTCTCAACTTCTTAATGTCTATTCTCTCTCTCTCTACCTGACCCTTTGATCTCTCTCTTTACCTCTCAGAACAAGGTGATCGTGACCTCAACAGCCTCCTCTCTTCACTTGTTCAGCTGCTCTCTGATCCTGGAGCTCGAACTCTGCATGGTTTCCAGACCATTGTCCAACGAGAGTGGGTGGCATCTGGACATCCCTTCCTGACCCGTCTGGGAGGGTCTGGGGGAAGTGAGGAGGTGAGAGGGAATTGGATCAAATTGAAAAGGCAAGGAGCTAGTGAAGTTGATTTGGATTGGAGAGGAGACCATCAAAATGAGATGGAAGGTCTTGGAAGAGTGTTCAACAGATATGGGCAGGAAAAATTCTAGAGTCTAAGAGCTTCCCAATACTCCCTGGTTCCCAATTGTCCTAACCTCTCTCCCCTTGAAATATCTGTCCTCTTCTTTTCTGAATGTCCCTTTATTTTCTAATCCTTATCACTGCTCTCTAACGATACCCTTTAACTTTCAAACTCCCAACTCTAGGCCCCAGTGTTCCTTCTTTTCCTTGATTGCCTCTGGCAGCTGCTCCATCAGTTCCCATCAGAGTTTGAATTCTCTGAGTTTTTCCTCCTGGCCCTTCATGATAGTGTCCGGGTTCCTGACACCCCTACTTTCCTGAGAGACACCCCCTGGGAACGAAGAAAGCAGAATGGGCAGGTCAGTGATGCTCTTTCTTGGCTCTTCCTTGGCTACTCTCTGAATTTTAATTATATGCTTTTTTGCTGGATGGTAAGAAAATGGGAGGAAGGTAAGAAGAAAGGGAAGATGACTGATCAATGACTGCATGAGCTTTGTCAGAAAGAGTTCTCTAGTCACCAAAACTCCAATAACTTTTTTGTGGGGTGTGGGGGTGTGGATAAGCATTGTTTTAGCACTCTATTCCTCTGAAAGTGGAGAGTTCTGGAAACCTAGTCATCCTTTTTTTTTTCTTCTTCTATTTAGTTCAGCTCTTATACCCAGGTTTATACACCAGGATCTCCTCAGGCTCCTCCAGTTGGAGACCTTGTCCCCCGACCACTGACAGTATGGGACTGGGGTCTTCGATATAGCCATCAGCAGATACTACAGTTCTATAATCCCTGCTATGAACCACACCACTGCTCAGATATCTGTTCCCCTAGAGAACAGGTAAGCTTCATTGTAAGGAAGGTAGAGGGGAGAACTAGGAGGGAGGGGAGGAAACCGTATTTTGAGTTTTAGCTCTTGAC
This sequence comes from Monodelphis domestica, assembly GCF_027887165.1. Taxonomy (NCBI): domain Eukaryota; kingdom Metazoa; phylum Chordata; class Mammalia; order Didelphimorphia; family Didelphidae; genus Monodelphis; species Monodelphis domestica. The sequence continues at coordinate 495,245,472 of NC_077228.1, read as the reverse complement.
TTTCATGGTCCCAAGCTTCCCCTATGGGGACAAAAACTCTAGAAAGAGATGAAAAGAGTTTTGGTTGTCTTCTTCCTTGATCTCAAGTTTCTCACTTGGCCTATGAAGAAGCCACTCCAGTATTTCCTCCATTTGTCCTTTAGATGTCTTAGCCCTAATCAATGGGGAGAGTAGATGAGGCCAGAGAAAGAAGCAGAAACTCTAAATGGATTGTATTGCTTGGTAATGAGCTGTCTCCCCACTTCTCTGTAGCCAACTTCAGTGACTCCTGGCCCTCCTCGATCCATATTCCTTTTTTCTCGAGGGACTCTGACCCCACTGAACCAGCTTTGTCCTTGGAGGGATGGTTTTTCCTCACTGATGTCCTCTTCACGGTGGCTCCCTCGACACAATGCATCCTCTGATAGCCTGGCTGACCAAGAGTGGGGACTCCCTCCTCATTGGGGGGCCTCCCCTTTGCCTCCGGGGCTTCTGTTACCTGGATTCCTTGGGCCCCAGATCAGACTCTGGAGACGCTGCTACCTGAGGGGACGGCCTGAGGTCCAGGTAAGGCTGGTATACCAGAGCAAAAATGTAGGGTGGCAAGTAGATATCAAAAGAAGGAATTTGGCAGGGCTGTTGGTGGGAAGATCAATCAACAAGCATTTATATGAAGTCCTATTATGTGCCAGGCACCAGGAAGCCAAAGAAAGCTTATTCAGAGAAGCAATAATGAAATGTAAGATACTTATATCTTTATAAGATATTATAATGCTGGAACAGTCTGGTGAACTCTAGAACTTCAAGAGGATTTGAGGAGATACTAGAAACAGTGAAGCGTTTGGGTAGGTGGGGTGGCCACACAGACTTGCAGTGATCTTTTTGTTTTGTCCTCATTTCTCCTTTAGAGAGGTCTGTCAGCCCCAACAATCTCTGGACTCTTAGATGAGTTGGCCCTGCTCCAGGGCCTGCTGAGGACATGGGCATCAAGGCCATCAAGCAGGGATCATATGAAGACCAAAGACCCAGATACTCCCCTGTCTCCATCCCGATGAGATATCTGGCCCTCTTCTTCCCTTTGAGCTAGACAGGGCAGAGGAAAACTGCTTCTTATTCTAGGATCATACGTTTCTTTGATCTGATAGATCTTCACTTTGCCTTAACCTCCACCCTCCTCATTTCCCTGACTACCAAACAAGCTTAACAGGATTCAACTTATGTTCTTGCCCTCCCCACAACCTCTATATCCAGGATCAGATTTTGATCTGGAAAGATCTAGTCTTATTCTAAAATGAGCGAACTGACTATTTGGTGTATTGGGAAGAGCATAGAACTAAGGCTCAAGAGAGCTGGATATTCTTGTCTTGGTTCTGAAATCACTTTTCATGAAAAACCTCATTTTCTTAATATGTAAAATAATATTATTTTGTACCAGGTATCCCAAGTCTGATTTAAGCTTTAATGGCTTAACATTGCACTAAGACATTTGGGATAGTGTGTATTGACTAGAATATGTTTGCAGCTATTTCCAGCTCTGAAATATTATAATTCTAGACAATCCCAACATTGACACCGGCTCCTTCCTCTAATTCCCCAGAGGCAGTTTTTTGCTGGAAATTATTTTTCTTATAATTATTATTTGGGGAATTAACCTGCTTTCTCCTGAGGACCATCCCCATCCTTTGAGGGTTTGCAGTTGTGAGGTATTTGAAGAAGCTGGTTGGGACCCTTACCAACATGGCCCCACCAACTTCCTCCTAATTGTCCTGCCTGCCTCTCATTCTTAATTTCTAGTTTTTCTCTTTACTGTTGCCCATGGAAATAAATGTAGAAAGGAGAGAAAAGGGGGAATAGCTCTTACTATAAGCCACGTACTAGGCTAAGCACTTTTTAAAAATATTATTTAATTTGATTCTCATAACAACCCTGCAGAGTAGATGCCATTTTTATCCTAATTTTACAGTAGAGGAAACTCAGTTTAAGTGATTTTCCCAGGGTCACTCACAAAGATAGTTAAATGTTTGGAGCCAAATTTAAAATCAGCTCTTTCATAATCCAGCCCAGCTCAGCCCTCTATGACCTCTGAGGGGGATTGGGAGATATTCCTCCATATCTAAAGTATTTATTTGTAGTGGCATTTACAGAAGCTACAAATGAACATTATTCATACAAGCTGTGGGTTTTGCTTCTGAAAGAGAAATGTGGGAATGAGCAGTAGGTTAAGGCTGGGGAAAGAGAGCTAAAAAAATCCTGTGCTGTGGGAATAATATACGAGCAGAGATGTCTTCATCCAACTGACTGGCCATTTGTCATCCAACACCAAATATCAATTTCAGACAATGGGAAGAAAGGACCAAGTGAAAATTATGGCAGGTCTTAATTACAGGTGGGCCCATATACATGATAGTACATGGTCTTGATTAGAAAGATTTTTCTGTGACTTTTTAGGGAGTAATGTAGAAGAGTTTCAATTGTGTTGGGGGTCAAGTTCAAACTGTGAGGAGTAAGCTAAGATCTAAATTCTTGGAGTTTCAAGTCTTAGGTCTCCTGCAAAATTGAGAAGTTCGTGGGAAATAGAAAGGGACCAAGCCTTTAGCTGAGGTAAACAAATGGAATAGAGTTCTGGATTGGATGACAAGGAGTTTATTCCTTAAATCCCAATTTGTAGTCATGTGCATTGTTACAGAGGTAGTTTGATGTGAACATGATACACCCCTGGGGACTTGAGAGAATCCAACCAAATTACTAATGGGATAGTGGAATGTTTTGAGCTAGCAGTAAGCTAAACTCTTTTCTTCAAGATGTTTCCCCCGGTTATTAATTTTAGTGCCTTCTGAGATTACCCCCAATTTATTCTGTATATAATTTATTTGTACATAGTTGTTTGCATGTTGTCTTCCCATTCGACTATGAACTCTTTCTTTGAGAGTCTTTTGTCTTTCTTTATATCCTTAACCTTTAGCATCCTGCTCTGACATATAACTGCTTAATAAATAAAATGCTAGTTGAATGATTAGGTCATATATAAGCGATGAATATACACAATGTACCCCATGTGCATGTAATGTTGAAGCTTGACAATGGATAGAACGCTGAACTAAGGCAGGAAGACCTTGGTTTGAATCCTACCCTTGATACTAGTTGTTGCTCCATCTTGTAAATGAAGACGACTACTAGAGGTAGTAGCTTAAAACAAGGCATTATTTAAGGCTTACGTGAGGTAATGTATGTAAACCTTCATGTATGGCAAGTCTTAAAGGGTTACACCATTATTCATTATGAACTGGGTGACTCTGGGCAAGTCCTCAGTGCTTAATGGTAGTTACTTTCTCTAGAACTGGGACAGATGAGCATTTTTGTGCTTAAGTCTAAGGGACTGAAAAAAAGGTCAAACAGTCCAAAGAGGGAGAGCATTAACCAAGGGTGTGTGTGTGTGTGAGAGAGAGAGACAGAGACAGAGACAGAGACAGACAGACAGACAAGGTCAGAGGGCTGACCTTTATATCTGATGCTGTAAAGATGAATTTAGAGTTGTGACTTAAAATGTAGATTTAATTGGTCACCAGGGGAAATCCCAAATAAAATACCCAAATCAATCTGGTATTTTATGGTAATTTAATTAATATAGAGGGAAGAAATTTAAGGAGGGGGAAAGAGGATATAGGATTTCTCCTACCTGGCCTATGCCAAGGGGAGTTTTAAACTCCCCACCTCTAGATTAATGAAGAAGATTAGAGACTTCTGAGAAGAAAAAGTTGGAAAGTAAAGGAGGAAAGTTCAGCCAGAAACTCACCATCGAACTGGACAATAGCTTATAAGGCTCAGCACACAGCTCTCAGCTAACTCTTTACCGCCTCTAAATGTTCACATTTACCAATCACATTAAAGGCTTTTTCTCCAGGACTGCCTATACTTTTAGTTCTCACCTTCTTTGATTTGATTATCTCTTTAGAGTTACTTCACACTTCTTTGTTAAGTTTACCTTTTGTGAGTTACTTGACCTTTTTGTGACTAATTTAACCTTTATAGTTATATGGCCTCACCAGACACCCAGCTCTCACTTGTGGCTCCTAGTGGCTGCTAGCATGGGGCTGCGGCCACACCCTGGGCAACGGCTTTGACAGGCTGGCTAAACCTTGTGAGGGTAGCCATTGGGTTGTTGACCCCTGGTGAACCAGGGCTTTGCTCACCCAGCATGTGAAGACTGCTTCAGCTGAACAGACGGAAGAAACCAATTAGAAGGTTCAACGGCTGAGAGGGCAACGCAGCAAAGCACTGTGGAGTGCTTAGGGTGTGTTGGAGCACAAAAGACAACACAGCTATCCAATGCAGCTGAGGAAGTCTCCAGTTGTAATGATATTTCATGTCACTGGACCCAGGCTTCAAGAGCCGAGAGAGTGGGACTGTCTCTGTGCATTGACTTTTCCACTGAAATCTCCTTCACGCACAAGTGTCTTTGTGCACACTCATCTACATCACAGATGAAAGCGCACAAAGACAATCGTCATCCTCGGTTACCGAGAAACTACTACTAATAATAGTTATATGGCCTCTCCCCCTACCTCAATCCTTTCTGCAGCCAAAGTCACTGCCCCCCCCCCCCCCCCCCCCCGCCACAAACCCACCTGGCTCTTGGTTCTTCCATACCAAACCCACCTACTACTCTTGTTAGCTCTGCCCTCCACCTGCTCCCACCACCTTTTTGTATTAAGATCTAAAAGTAGACTTAGTTTAACATTCTAGCTTCACTATAAGGTGAGAACTAAGTACCTTCATTGTTCAATCAGGAGATTACAACTTTATCTTCCCCTAAAGTAAGGTTTAAGTAGGGTGGAGTAATTTTAAAGTTTACAATTCCCAGACCAGAGTTTTTTGTTCTAGCTTGTAGGAATTTGTTTTGTAGGAAATCATTCTTGTAGGAAAAGCAGAAAAGAAGTTAGGGAGTGGTTAGTGCCCATCCTTCTACTGTACTCTTTTATCCAGAGAAGATGGGAAGGGAAGAAGCATTTCTATGTAATACCTACCATGTTCTAGGCCCACTGTTAAATGCTTTACAAATGTTAGCTCATTTTGGTCTTTACCACAAACCTGTGCAGTAGGTGCTGTTATAACCTCCATGTACAGAAATATGCTCATTTATTGTAATAGGCATAGAGTTTAAGTGACTTGCCCAAAGCCTCATAGCTGAGGCTGGATTGGAGTTCAGTTCTTCCTGCCTCTAGACCCACCTGCACCCTTGATGTTTCAAAAGGGAGGAGATATCCTGGCGCTGGATCACAGAGTCTGGCACTTTAACATCTCTCCCAAAGTAAAGGCCACAAGGTGGATGTTGAGATCTTGTACAAAGTTCCTTGGCCCTTCTGTCATGAAGATCAGGTGGCCTGGCACCCTGTGTGCTAGCTAAGGCAACAGGCAGGTCATTGGAGGGAAGGGCTGGAGGATGCCTTTTGTACAGGCTGCACATGGGTGGGAACAGGTGGAGGGCAGAGCTAACAAGAGTAGTAGGTGGGTTTGGTATGGAAGAACCAGGAGCCAGGTGGGCTTGTGGCCTGGGGGGCAGTGACTTTGGCTGCAGAAAGGATTGAGGTAGGGGGAGAGGCTATTGAAGACCCTAAACCTGAGGAAAGGCATGGGGGCCGAGGTGGTGGCAGCAGCACCCAGCATCTGCGGTTCTTTTGCACAAATGCCAACTTTAAGGCCCTTTCAGGGTGACTAAACCTCCTCGGGCCTCAGTTTACCCAATTGTAGAACGAAAGGTTGGGCTATTTCCAGCTCCAACTTCACCCCCCTCCCCCTCCAGTTATCATCCCAGGATGCCTACGTACTCTGGGCTGGGGAACCTCTGTTGCCATGGCAACATTGGGGCGCCTCCATGTTAGGACGAAAGGGAGCCTTTTGGTACTGGTGAGCTGGAAGCCGCTTCTCTAGCGCTTGACCACATTTAACCTTGATTTTGGGATCGTCCTCACAACTCTCTCGGGGTTAAACTGAGAAGTCAGCCTGTCATGACCACGTGATTAGTTATCTTGAAAAATAAAGCTTTATTACATTTAGATTTCTGAGGTTCGTGGTCGGGGGTGGGGTGGGGAAGGAAGCAGTTATTTAGTCGCTCCCTCAAATCACGTGAGAGCGGCCTCTCGCGGGCGCTTCCGCCCAGACACTACGTGACTGACTCCCAGCACGCCCTCAGGCAGCTCAAGCCACCTCAGCCAACATGGAGGCTCCCGCCGGGCGCTTCCAAGATGGTCGCCGTCGCGTCTCTCGCCCGTCCTCCTCCGGTAGCCCCTCCCCTACTGCTGCCCCGGAACCGGAAACGCTCAGGGTACGGAGCCGCTGCTTGGAGACGGCGGGAGCACTTTCAGTATGGCGGCCGGGCCCATCTCCGAACGGAATCAGGGTGAGTGCAAGCGAAACGGGAGTCCCCGAATCGCGCCCGGTCGGGCCTGAACTCCGCTCGTCTAGAGCGCCCGGGGCGAGGGGAGGGGCGTCGCCGCGTCGGAGGGGCCTCCGCGCCGGGACAGCAGAGCCTATCTAGCCGAGGGTGCGGGAAAGGAGGGTCCTCGGGTTCCCCACGTCCCTGTTCCCTGGACCTTTGGGAAGCCTCCGGAGGCGGCGGAGAGGTTCTGGGAGGTTCGCTGTTTCCCTGTGAGAGGAGCCGCACACTCTGTGGTCGGCTCCCGCTGGTTCTTCACTTCGTCCGGCCCTGTCGCTCTCCCTTATCGATCATGGTAACCACCCCCCTTCCTTGGGCTCCCTCCCTCGGCCCTTCTCCCCTCTTTCCCCCCCCTCCCCATCCTGATCTACCTCTGTTTCTCTTTCCCTCTCCAGATGCCACCGTGTACGTGGGGGGCCTGGACGAGAAAGTCAGTGAACCTCTGCTATGGGAACTCTTTCTTCAGGCTGGACCCGTGGTCAACACCCATATGCCCAAAGACAGGGTCACGGGCCAGCACCAAGGTAAGGAAGGGGCATCTAAAGGCTCTTGCTGGAGCTTCAGTGTTCCCAGCCTCAAAATATGTTGTTTGTTGTTGTTCAGCATGTCAGACTCTTCCTGACCCCAGCTGGGGTTTTCTTGCTATATGTTGGAGTTATTTGCCATTTCCTTATGCTCATTTTACAGATGAGGCAGGGAGGCAGACAGGGCTAAATGACTTGTCCAGGCTCATACTAGGCAGATTTGAACTTATGAAGATTAGTGTACCGGACTCCAGGCCTGGCACTCCACTTCACCCCCTAGCTGCCCATACATAAGGTTGTCCAATTAGGAGCTCAAATGGAATAACAGCTGAAATCACTTACTGAATTGTAAAAGCCTATGCAAGTGTCAAATGTGTGTATGCTACTTTCTCAGTCTCCTTGCCTTGAAACTTTCTTTAGCTTGTAGTTTATTTGAATTTGTAATTCTCTTTTATCATGAAGAACATACTATTGTTGGTACCTGGACTGTTTACTCTTTTGCGTGTTTAAATGCTGGGCCTTCTTTTTTTCTTTTCTTTTTTTTTGGTGGTGGGGTGGGCTAAATTAAGTCCTATTTTTGACTCTTATTAGATAGTACACAGCTAATCAATCTTCCAACCATTACTTTCTCCAGGCTACGGATTTGTGGAATTCCTGAGTGAGGAGGATGCTGACTATGCCATTAAGATCATGAATATGATCAAGCTGTATGGGAAGCCAATACGAGTGAACAAAGCATCAGCTCACAACAAGAACTTAGATGTGGGGGCCAACATTTTCATAGGGAACCTAGATCCTGAGATTGATGAGAAGCTGCTCTATGATACCTTCAGCGCCTTTGGGGTTATCTTGCAGACTCCCAAAATAATGCGGGACCCTGACACAGGCAACTCCAAGGGCTATGCCTTTATTAATTTTGCATCATTTGATGCTTCTGATGCAGCAATTGAGGCCATGAATGGGCAATACCTATGTAATCGACCTATCACAGTATCTTATGCCTTCAAAAAGGACTCTAAGGGTGAACGCCATGGCTCTGCAGCTGAGCGACTTCTGGCAGCACAGAACCCGTTGTCTCAGGCAGATCGGCCTCATCAGCTATTTGCTGATGCACCACCCCCACCCTCTGCCCCTAATCCTGTCGTGTCTTCTCTGGGTTCTGGGCTTCCTCCACCAGGTAAAACATTAGCTGGGTTTGTGGGGATGAGGGGCAGTGTGAGATTGTAGGGACCAAGAGAACAGATCCTCATCATATAGCAAGGAAAAAGAGATGGGATTCTGGAAGTGGGAGACTTTGAGAGAGTGAATGTGATAGAATTTCTTGGGGGAGGGGATATAAATGTTTCATTTAAATCTCTTACTAGATAAGTAATTTGTGGAGAAGGAAGGTTCATTCTTTTAGGTGGTAGGTGAGACCTTGGTGAGACAAAGTTTCTTTCCTGTTTTTTTGGGACTTGGTCTTTTTCCCATACAAACTTCTTTTCTTGATTTCTTCTTAGGTATGCCCCCACCAGGCTCATTCCCACCTCCAGTGCCACCTCCTGGAGCCCTTCCTCCAGGAATACCCCCAGCAATGCCTCCCCCACCTATGCCTCCTGGAGCTGGAGCCCATGGCCCACCATCAGCAGGAACCCCTGGGGCTGGACATCCTGGACATGGACACTCACATCCCCATCCATTCCCACCAGGTGGGATGCCTCATCCCGGTAAGTGTTCTCTGCTTGGAATGAATGTGAGACAAATAGGGTAATGGAGGGGATTATGTCTTAAATACTGTTCTCCTTCTCTTCTATCTCTTTGTCTATATCTTATTCTCATGATTCCTCCTATCCTTTCAGCCCCCCAGTTCCTAATTCTATTTCTGAGATGGTACATGATCTCTTAGGGAGAACTTCTTAGAGTAGGAGATAATTTCTATATTTTAACTCCTCAGTTTTTTTATTTCTTTGGAAGAATATAGTGGGGGTAAAACCTGTTTCCTACCAACCTTATTTTCTGCATTGAATCTTCCCCCTTCTTTTCTCTTATCCCTCTACTTTTTTCTCTTGACTTTCTGTTCCTCTTTTCCTTTCTATTATCTTTGCTCTTTCCCCCCTCCATTTTATTTGTCTTTCTCTTGTCTAGGTATGTCTCAGATGCAGCTCGCCCACCATGGCCCCCATGGCTTGGGACACCCCCATGCAGGGCCCCCAGGCTCAGGGGGACAACCTCCTCCTCGACCACCACCAGGAATGCCTCATCCTGGCCCTCCTCCTATGGGAATGCCGCCCCGAGGACCACCTTTTGGATCTCCCATGGGTGAGTGGATTTCACTCCCTCCCATCACATCTCATACTTTCTCCTTTCTTGGATCCTTTTCCCTCAAATACTTGTGCACATTTATCACACACTGATATATTTTATGCTTCTTGTTTTCTCTAATCTCTCTTTTTCTCACTTAGGTCACCCAGGCCCCATGCCCCCCCATGGGATGCGAGGACCTCCTCCGTTAATGCCCCCCCATGGATACAGCGGTCCCCCTCGACCTCCACCCTATGGCTATCAGAGAGGACCTCTTCCTCCACCTCGACCTTCTCCACGACCCCCAGTACCTCCCCGTGGTCCACTTCGGGGTCCTCTTCCTCAGTAGGGCCAAATTTCTCTATAATCTACCGCACTCCTCTGAGACTCTCCCTGTCTTCTGGACCAATCAGAGGAACTGTTGCCCCTTGGGCCTGAGCCACCCCTTTCTTCCTCAATTTTGCCCTTTTTTCCAGTGTGATTCCTCCTCCCTCCCCCCACTGGACTTTTTTCTATGTTGGGCTCCACTTCTTTCCCAAATTCTGACAGTGAATAAAGCTGGATCCTTTGTTTATCCTGTATGATATCATTCTTGTTGAAATAACCCCCCTCTTCCAGAAAGGATCGATGGTGTTGAAGCCTGTGTGTGTTTATGGCTTGAATTTGTCAATCTTTTTCAACATCATTTATTCTTTGACTGTAATTCAACTAGCATTTCTTAAGGGCCCCAACATTGTGCTTTTTGATGAAATACAAAGAAAAAATGTAATACTCTTTCCTCAGGGAACTTCCATCCAAACTTAGACAGTGCCTTAAGGGAAGATAAAGTTGTAGACTCCTGATGGAACAATGAAAAGTCCCTAACTCATACTTATAGTGAGGCCAAAACCTTAAGCTAAGTCTATTTTTAGATCTAATACAAAAGGGTGCTAAGTATCTATGAAGGTTAAATTAATCACTCAAAAGGTCAAGCAACTTACAAAGGGCAAGCTCAGCAAGAGGTGTGAAGTTTTAGTATGCTCAGAGAAGGTGATAACAAAAGAAGATGTGAATTAAGGATGGTCAGTCCTGTGGAAAGCGGCTACTGTGATTGGTAGATGTGAAAATTTAGGGGAGGTGACATAGGAGAAAATTCTCTTTAAAAGGAGGTCAGGAGCTCAGAGCTGGGGCCTCTGAACTTAGTTGAGTTTGGAAGCTGAATTGGAGGGTCTCTCTGAACTTAGTTGGAGTTTTGCTTGGGACAAATCTTGTGGTGAGTTGATAAGAGACTGACTAGTCTCTCTTAAGGCCTAGGCCCTTCCCACTATAAACTCATCTCTCTTTTTCTTCCCGTAATTCCTTCATTCATATTAATTAAAATCTCCATAAAACCCAGCTGACTTGGGTATTTCATATTTTGGGAATTTTTCCCATGGCAACCACTTATTTTTGATATAAAATCAAGACACCAAAATTATTTTTACAGTTTTTGCAGTCTTGAACCCACATTTTCGAGGTCACACAACACACTTCGGTGGAGAGTGCTAACAATCACTGAGACAATCAGGAAAGCCATTTTGTGTGGGGTGGTGTGAGCTGAGCTTGAATGTCCAAGTCCAAGAGGCAGGAATGAAAAAGGAGAATATTGCAGAAATGAGGATACTTTACTTGCAAGTGAGAAAAAGAACATGTGCAGGAAATGGCACATAGATCAATATGAAAAATAGCTTGTGATGATTGTAATGTTTAATTAGCCTATAATGATAGGCCCTTTAGGAAGGGCTCTTCGAAATAACAAAGGTAGTTGCATTTTATGCTAGGAAGAAAAGCCACTGAGGTTTCTTGGACAGGTTAATGACACAGCAAAACCTGAAGAAGATCCATTTGGTAATGAGAAGAGATTGCAGATGAGGGGCTGTGGGTAGAGAGACAAACTGAACTTTTTAAAAGTCCAGACTAGCTGTGAAGAGGATCTGAGTTAGTGTGAATGGAGAGAGGGGCAGGTGTGAAGGATGGAGAGGGAGAATCAGTTGAGTTGGAAGCAATATGGAGGATGACTGAAAGAGTATTGATCCTAGGTTGTAAATATGGGTGACCAGAAGGGTGGTGGCTTCCTGGACAGATGGAAATAAGGAGATAGGATGTTTGGATGTGTTGAATATGAAATACCAGTGGCATATCCAGTTGGGATATGGAGGATTTGATGTAGATTTGGGAACTACATAGAGGTAGTTGAACCTATAAAATATAAAAGACAAGAAAAACGAGTATTTCAGAAGTAAACTCTACAAAATCTGACTTCCTAAAACTACTTTCAAGTGTCACTAGTACCCACCTTGATGAATACCTTCTGGAAAAATCAACTTCTGAGAATCTACGTTGGGCTTTGTTCCTCCTAAACCCAAGACATTCTGAAAGGCTCAATCCTTAACACTTATGTCGTTTTCCCCTCATCAAACTGATTATGTCTTGTGACTTCAACTATTCTTACCCTGATGACACATCTCTGACCTGACGTTTCACCCAAGCTCCAGCCCCATATAGCTAACTACCAATCAAGCATTTCTTAAGTACCTGCTATTTGCTAAGAACTTACATTCTACTTGTAAGTTCTATTGTTACTTCAAACTCAGCAGTGCCGCTTTGCTATCCTTTCCTGACTTCTCTATTTCTGTCATCAGTACAAACCATTTCTTCCTGTTCCTGAGACTGTCACATAGTCAAAATTGCCTTCTTCACTTATGCCCATTCAACCACTTTTAACTTGTCTTTTGATTTTATTTGACCCATTTCCATCCTGCCACCTACCTAGTTCAGGTTTCCACACCTGCTAGCTGACTGGTCTTGCCTTCCCTTGTCATAGTTTCTTTACAAAATGAGGATTTGGGACGTGATGACTTAGGAACCAGTACAGGTAATCCTGTGAATTTAATTACAGAAATAAAAAGGACAGCTTAAGCCCCTTCCCTTCCATGTAGCTTCCACTGAGTTCTTCTACCTGTCCTTCCTGGGACTGACCTCTCCTCTTAACTATCATTTGCTTTTCGTTCTGCTTCCATTATATTTATGTTCATGTGTTGTTCCAGTCTACTAAACTGTAACTTCCTAACAATAGGAACTATGCCATAACCAGCATATATTTCTCCTCATCTCTTGGTACACCATCTCATACATTATCTTGGACTTATCTGGCACTCAAATATTTAATATTTGTTGATACTGCTTCATATTTTTACTTAACTAGGCTTCATCTATTTTCTCTTAAAAGTATAAAGTTTTAGGGGGCAGCTGGGTACCTCAGTGGATTCAGAGCCAGGCCTAGAGACGGGAGGTCTTAGGTTCAAATCTGGTCTCGGACACTTGAACCCTTACCTTCTGTCTTAGAGTCAGTACTGTGTATTAGTTCCAAGGCAGAAGAGTGGTAAGGGCTAGGCAATGGGGGTTAAGTGACTTGCCCAGGGTCACACAGCTGGGAAGTGTCTGAGGACAGATTTGAACCTGTATGTTCAAGAACTTGTATGAGATGGTGTACCAAGAGATGAGGAGAAATATATGCTGGATATGGCATAGTTCCTATTGTTATGGTAACAATAAGTTCCTATTGTTAAGGTAAGGGTTTAAAAAAAACAAAGTATAAAGTTTTACAAGTCAGGTATTAGGGGACAGTTAGATGGCTCTGTGGATTGAGAGCCAGGCCTAGAGACAAGAGGTTTTGGGTTCAAATCTGGAAAGTCACATAACCCCCATTGCCTAGCCCTTACCCCTCTTCTGCCTTAGAACCAATATACAATATACAATATTGATTCTAAGAGATCAAGAGTTAAAAAAAAAAGTCAAGTATCAACCTTTGTTTATCTCTTAGGTTTTCAATGACTCCTGAATATATTTTCCTTTCTGATGTTCCCTTCCCCTTCATCCTTCCTCCCCTTCTTCCTATTGGAAGAACCTCGAATAATTGATCTGGAGTATGGTCATGGTGAATGGCCACTACTGTAGAGTAGCCAGCCATCACGCACTTATTTCCTCCCATTTCGGGTTGTGGTTTCCTTTTTCAACCCAAGCCAAGTAAGGAAGGCAAGAGACACGTTCATGAATGATTGTCGTATGGCATTTTGTCAGGACAAAATACTTAACAGACATCTCATTGGAGCTCACAATCTTCCTGTGGAAGTAGATGGACCAGAGATTTCCACTGTGCAAATGAAAGCTCCAGAGTGGTTAAATGATGGAGGATTTCACGTCATCTTAAACCACTTTCCAAGCCATTTGGAAATCTCCTTTATAACGTTCTTGTTCTAAATGCCTCGGACGGTCCCTTCCAGTTCTAAATCCTATTCTATAATTTGGCCACAGTAACACCGCAAAAGAAGAGGAAGGGCTGGGACTGGAACGCAGATTTTCTTATTCTAACTACGGTGCTTTTTCTATCATATTGTGTCTCCCGAAAAGCTTGGTTAGGGGAGAAAGTCTGTTGAGAGGGGTTAGGGGAGGAATGGGTTGGGATGAGTGAGGGGTGTCTGTCTAGCTCTCACAATCACAACTTAAGTTGAGAAGTATCTTTGGGGTGTGATCAAATATAAGCCATTTGAGATTTCATTGGGGGATGGGAAAGAGATAGGACCACTCATGAGTAGTCTTGGAATCCTGATATTCAAAAGGTTTATGAATAAGGCTTCATCAGCACTTATGTATGCAGACTTGGTCTTAAATTCGAGTCCTGCGGGGAGCATGTTCAGGGGCCCTGATCCTTTAAAATTCCCATTTCCCTGAATTTCTTATACAAAAATAAGGAGTTTACAGGAGGCTGTTTGCAAATTATTTCTTGGCTTTATCAATGTTTTCTTTTATTATCTGCTGCATGTGGGGCTTGGTTCCATGTATCTTCTTCAATTATCAGAGCAGGGTCCGGATGTAAAGTGCCTGGATCCCTCTGACCTGCCAAGTATCTCTGATGGGCCCTAGTCTCTAGTAGAAATTCTGTTTTCTTTATCCCCTTTATCCCTTGGTAAATTTCCACACTGCTCTCACCCAATTTGATGCTTTCAGCCATTTACTGGTAATTCTATATTCCATTCTCTTCCCTGATCGTTTCTGTAAAATGAACTGAAATCATTTATTATATGAAATAAATTATTATTATAACTAATGATTCCTCCATTAGCATACTATATACTTTAACTCATTATTGTTGAGAACTCCTTATCCCTTGATCCTTTTGCCCTTTTTCTGGAAGGTGAGGTCTCAGTCTAGTAATAGTCTCCCCATTTTAGCGCATAGACCTAGCTTAAGACTTGGAGAGCAGGGAATGAAGCCCCCTTTTGGATAAATATAGATGTGGGAATATGATAGAATCTTAGTATTTTAGAGCAAAAAGGGAGACATTAGGAATCATCTAGTCTGACTTCCTTATTTTTAGGTTGAGGAAACAGGCCCAGAGATACAAATGACTTATCCAAGGTCAAACAAAGGAAGAGCAGAGACTAGAGAAAATGCAGGTCTCTTGATTTCTGGTCCAGTGCTTTTTCCATTAGAACTGCTTTTCAATTCCTTAGCCCTCCTCTGGAGGCAAGCAGCATGGTGCCCAAGAGTCAAGGCTCAGGGGTTTAGTCACTAGATTGTGCGGTTGGGAGAATTAGGTGGGGGGTTGGGAAGAAGGAAGAGGTGGGCAGGAGGGTCCATCTAACGATGGAGATCTCTTGGCCGAGGATGGAGATGGAGGGTTTGGGGAGGGGGCGGGGGAATCGGGAGAAGGAAGGAGAAATGAGAGGAGTTCCTTGATTTTTATTACTGAGAGGGAGAATGGCAGATGCTCTGCTAGTGCCTTTCTCGTGTGTTTGTTTCTACAACTGGGAGTGGGGTCGATGGGCAAAGGAAGGGAACGGAAAAGCGTGAAATGCTGGGTGAAGGTCTTGCAATAAATAACCCGAGATTCTGCTCGTTGAGAAGGCTGCGGAGACATCTCCATCCTTCAGATGTAAAGGGACACCGGAGTTCGAAGCTCTAGGAAAGCAATCACCCAAACCCGACCCTATTCCTCTTGTTTTCACTAATTAGGCATGTGGCGGTGCTACTGCAAGAGGGTACCGCCATATGGCTAATTGAAGGGGGGAGTCAGGGGATGGTGCGTTTAAGGGAGGGGTCGGAGACTTGAGGGTTGAAGCTACCCTGAAATTTTGCAGGGTGGCAAACGACAGCGGTTGGGTGTCAGGATCCCTGGGAAGTGGCGACCAGACCCCTGGTTTTTTTTGGTTTGGACCTGCTATGTCTCGTGTAGGTAGGGGTAGTCCTTTCCTTCCTTGCCTGAAGCAGCGTTCTATCTCGCTGTCTCTGACAATCCCCATTTCTCTTTCTTTCTTTCTGGGGAAGCGGGATTGGTCTTCTGTCTTCCTTGGGATAAATGCCCCCCTCGACTGTCTCTTCGCCTCGCCCTACCTCTGGTTTGAGTCGGTACTGTCCTTCTCATCCAGTCTCCCCGACCCCCCCACCCCCACCCCCAATGGTCTCTCCCGATGTTCGGCTGCGCGAGTTGGGGAGGGGGGGAGAGGCGGAGCTGGGGTGTGTGTTGGGGGGGCAGGTCTGCATTGCTGCTTCCTCTGGTACCCAGAGCAGTCGCTGCTGCCGCCTCCTCCCAGCAGCCCCGACATTCTTCCCCCTACTTCCTTGCTGCGGGGACCCTTACCAGGTGAGACCCCCGACTCATCCCTTCCTTCCCGGCTCCCTTCTTCACTCCCTCCTGCCCCTCATCCATGCCCTGAATCAGAAGCTTCCTCCTCTCCACTCAAATTGGAGCCATTTTATGCTCCATTGCCTTTTTTGGGGGGGATCCCCCCCTCATCTTTCATCAGGGGATGTTGTAGGATTTGGATAGAAATTAATTAATTAATTTCCACCAGGATGCTCTCTCTCTGTCTCTCTGTCTCTGTCTCTGTCTCTCATTCTCTCCCCCACCCCTTTGAGATTGGGGGAGGGGGTTGGGAGAATTGTATGAAATATAGCTCTACCCAAATCCCCCAAGCCCTAAATCCTACCCATCACCTCATCTTTCCTTTCCCAGTCTTTTCTACATCAGGTCTGGGGATAAATGACCTTGGCAAGGGGTGGTGGTGGTGGTGAGGGGGTAGATTATGTCTCCTTTTCCTCTGTTTAAGGCTTGAGGTAAATAGGTTGGGAGTGGGAAGGGGGCTAGATATTGAAGGGTGAAAATAGAGCGAGATCAATGCACCTATTAGGAGATTCAGGGGGGGTTAGAGGGGCAGGTTGTGGGGATTTTGCATGTGGGGAGGGTGGTAAATAGCCAGGAGTAAGGCAGAGAGAGGGATTGATACCTAGAGATATGGGCAGTTGATAAAGGCGGGAAATGTTGGGGGTGATAATGGACATTAGTCTAGCGAGAAGACTTGGGTAGGTGGGAGGTGGGGAAAGGGGCTTAGAGAAGCCAGCTGGTTAATTCTTGATGCCCTGTTGCCCTCCAGACCAGGGAAAATGGGGGGAGGAGATTTGTGAACAAATATCGTTGACATTTTTCAGGCCTCTGTCCCTGAGTCCTGTTTGTCTGTCTTTGAATGCCTGTCTCTCCATATTCCTTCCCTTGCAGTCTCAGCTGTCACCTCCATTTTATCTTCACAGCAGTGGCCTTTTCCTCACGTATATATATACACGCTTGGAGTGAAATTGGGAGGGGGGGGTGCAGGGATAGGGGGAGGTGTTAGCACAGCTTTGCTTATCCTTGAGGTGGGGGCTGAGATTCTGCTTATCCTGCTGGAAAGGAGGGGGAGACTCTAGGGCACGCACCTCCTGTAGCATCTTATTCTCAGGAGGGTGGGGATTTGGATGTATTCGGTTTACCAATGACCTTGTCACTTGTGATGGGGATGGAGGGGAAGAGATGGATCATTTCATATCTGAGGGCTTTTGAGGTATTGGGGTCCTTCTGAACCCCAGATCTCTCAACCATCGTTGGACTTAAGGACTCTGAAAACACCTGATTCCCTCCATACACCTGCTCTATAGAATCCATACCTTTGAATGTGCCTCTTAGGAGTGAATTCAGCCTTTCTGATCTAAAGGGGTTTATAACTAGACTGCCTCCATATTATACCCTCCTAGGCTCTCCCTTCTCTCCAGCCTCCTCTCTCTCCCTACATACTCCATTGCTATTGAAGCTAAAAAATAACATTATTTCCTCTAGCCATAGCCAGCTCTTGGACTCTCTGTCTTCCCTTCTTTCTCATCTGACTCTTCTGACTCCCTGTTACCTGGGGAGAAAGAAGGTTGAGCTGCTTCACTGCTCTGGAGACCATATTTAGTCTCCAAATCCCTGGGGCAAACAGTGACAACCACAGGGTATGATCTCAGGCTAATCGTGCTTCCTCCTGCAGGACTCTTGGTAGACCCATTTTAGATAGGGGAAGGGATAAATTGGATGAGATTCTTCAATTCTTTCTTCTTCCTGGTGTGTGTGTGTGATCCACCATTACTGGGAATGATCAAAGGAATATAGATTTAGGAAGGGACTTTAGAAGCCATCCAGCCCAACCCTTTCATTTTAACAAGGAAAGGAGGCTCAGAGAAGTGGTACAAGGTCATACAGGTAAGTAAGTAGCAGAGACAGTATTCAAATTGAGACCCCCTGACTCCCAAACTGGTCCTCTTTCTACTCTAGGGATCAGTAGCCTTGGTCAAGCTGCTCATGGTTTTAGCTACTCAGCCTGAGGGAGCTAGACTCTGATTTTTGCTCTTTCTATCATATTCCCAATCTCTTAGCTAGGAGTGCCCTTAATCTCTCCAACCTTACCCAGTGCTGTTTATAAGGGAGCTCTCCCTAATAAGACTTTAAACATACTCCACAAGAGCATATGACCTTTTCCTTGGACTGTATTTTTTGGGGAGCCCACATCCCCCCTTATTTTGCACCAGTCTTTGACGCAATGCAGTGTCCCTGAATCTTTTTTACCCAACCCCAGGGAGGAGGGACAGAAAGGATTAAGTGGGGATTAGGAGGGGAAACTGAAGTGGGAGGGATGGTGGGGAAGGGTATGGGGGAATGAACTGGGAAGAAGACCAAGGATCTCTCAAGTGAAGGAATTAAGAGGTAAGATTGAAATGAATGAGATTCCCCCATATGGCATCTAGGTGGCTAAGTGTATAGAAAGCCAGACCTGGGAGGTCCTGGGTTCAGATTTGGTCTCAGACATTTTCTACCTGTGTGACCCTAGGCAAGTCACTTACTCCCAATTGCCTGTCCCTTGACACTCTTCTGCCTTGGAACCAATATTTAGACATGATTTTAAGACAAAAAGTAATAGTTTATTAGAAAGAAAGAAAGAAAGAAAGAAAGAAAGAAAGAAAGAAAGAAAGAAAGAAAGAAAGAAAGAAAGAAAGAAAGAAAGAAAGAAAGGAAGGAAGGAAGGAAGGAAGGAAGGAAGGAAGTAAGGAAGGAAGGAAGGAAGGAGAAAGGGAGGAAGGGAGGGAGGAAGGAAGGAAGGAAGGAAGGGAGGAAGGGAGGGAGGAAGGAAGGAAGGAAGGAAAAGAAAAGAAGATCCTCTACCCCATCTATTAGAGAAAGGGAATCTAGCTGTTGTACCCCAGAGGAAAGTAATGATCATACTTTCCCAGGCATACCTCCTACTTGAATCTTGGTTTTTACTTTTCATTTGATTCCTTTGTATGATCTGGTCAGGACAGTAGGTTGGGCACATCTAGGGGGATCTTGGAGCACTTAGAAGAAGCTACTTTGTCATAACCTCCTAATATATCCCTTAGCCCATGACTTGCTTATTCTTTCCTTCTTTCCTTACCTTTTCCTAGCCAAGATTTCCTTCCCCTTAGATTGTTCCCAGAGTTGGCCCTAAATTGTTTCTGTTTCCTGTAGAATGTGAGTCTTTGCTCTGGCTAGACCAGGCATGCCAATCTCTGTGAGGTCCAACACAGGAGAGGGAGACACCATAGTGGAGTGGAAAAGTCAGAGACCCCAGGATTAAATTTTAGTTTTGCCATTTATAAGGACATGATTTAGTCATGTCATGTCACTTCAGTTCACTGGGTCTCAGTTCTGACATCTGTGAAATGAAGGAATTTGGACTCAATGGTGTTTACGCTCCAGGACTTCCTGACCTTGATAGGGTTGTATCCCTGTGGGAACCCCATCATCAAAAACTGCCTTACTGCACTCTTACATCCTGCCTCTGATCACAAATTAGAACAAGGATCATGGTGACCAGACAGTGGAACTAAACATACCCTCCAACTATATTGGATCAAAAATTAAAAAGATAAAAATAAGGCGGAAAGCTAAAGGAAATTGGACAACAATGCTAATATGGCTGTGTTGTTGTTTTTTTTTTCCATCTCTGTATCTAGTTCTTGGTAGGGCAAGTAGGGTTTCTGAACATAATGGAAAAGGGATAGGATAAGCTGATGGAGTAGTGTTCTAAATAGTCTTGGGATGGTGCTTGGATCTGTTCTCCAACATTAAGGTGAGAGGGGTCTAATGGGAGGGGAAAGATGACTTTCTGGGTCTTCTCTCTGGTTCAGTCATAATAATCTAGGGATATTTTCTCAATTCAAAACTTGGGTTGGCCATGGTGGGGGATTGGAATGGGAAAGGGACTATATTTTGTGCTATTTGGCTTCTTCTGATTCTTATCCTTTTTTTTCTTTTCTTTTCCTATATCTTCCAGGACAACCATGTTCCCTACAGAGACCTGACGCCTCTTCCTTTGCTAGCTGGAACATTCCAACACAGCTCCAACCAACTTGATTTGCCTTTCCCTTCCTTTCCCTTTCCCCAGCTCCCTACTTTTTGACTATGCTGAACAGGTTGTAGGTTTATGTTTTCTACCAAATACCATCAAAGCCTTCCTCTCTTTGTCCTTACTCCTCCAATACATGCCCCCTTTAAGTTCTACCTCCTCTTTCATTCTATGCCCAAAGCTCTTTGAATGTACTTTACTTGGGGTAAAGTGTATTCATTAGGGGATCTTCTAAAATCTAGAATTTTTTTAGGGGACAAAACAGGGAGGGAGAGAAGGCAGAGAGAGGACCCCTGAGGGGTGTCCAAAGATTCTAGTCACTGCCATGGATGAAGGCTTCCGTGACCGGACAGCCTTCATCCGTGGGGCCAAAGATATTGCAAAGGAGGTCAAGAAGCATGCAACCAAGAAGGTTGTCAAGGGTCTTGACAGAGTTCAAGATGAATATTCCCGGAGGTCCTATGCCCGATTTGAAGAGGATGATGATGATGATGACTTCCCTGCCCCTGCGGATGGGTATTACCGTGGGGAGGGAGTTAGAGAAGATGAAGAAGAGGGAGGTGCATCCAGTGATGCTACTGAAGGCCATGATGAGGATGAAGAAATCTATGAAGGGGAATATCAGGGAATCCCCCGGGGAGAATCAGGGGGAAAGGGAGATCGTTTGGCAGATGGGGCTCCCCTGGCTGGGGTGAGGGGAGGTCTAGGGGATGGAGAAGGCCCTGGAGTTGGTGGGGAAGCTCAGCGGCGGAAGGAGAGAGAAGAGCTGGCTCAGCAGTATGAAACCATCTTGCGAGAGTGTGGCCATGGCCGGTTCCAATGGACCCTCTATTTTGTCCTGGGTCTGGCACTTATGGCTGATGGGGTCGAAGTCTTCGTGGTGGGGTTTGTGCTGCCCAGTGCTGAGAAGGACATGTGCCTGTCTGACTCCAACAAGGGCATGCTGGGTGAGAAGCCAACATCTTTGCTGTCCATTTTCTACCTCCCATCCCTTAGTACTCTGTTCCATTTCAACTCTGGCCAAAGAAAATCTATTGGGCACTGAGGGGACCCCTCCCCCCAGTAAGTCTTCTAGGTCCCCTTTCCTTTTCCCAGTTCCCTAAAGTTTGGGAACCTAACGATCCTTCCCTAATGAGTTACACCATGGCTATTTTCTTGCAGAGAGTGGGGGAAAGAGAATCTATGGCTAACTCAACATCTGACCTTGGGGTTATGTAATTGTAATGCTTTTGATTTATGTTTTCTTCCCCTCAAGTCTTCTCACTCCCCTTAGGAGATGGACCAGGGTCAAGGGAAATGGGGAAATGGTGTATCTTCATGACATTTAATCTTTTGGGATTGGGAGACCACTCTTCACTCATCTAGGCTGCTTTTTTGCCTTACTGAGAGATGGCTTATTCCATTCCTTTGGTGGGAAGGGAATGGAAAATGGGGGGGGGGAGAGTCTGAATCCCATTTCTTTTGCTTAGGTGGGAGAGAGGGATGATTTGACCTTGCCCCCAACTGTCAGTTCTTTATGGGGATGTGTAGCTGAGAACTCATGATGTTTTTGGGCTAAAAAGTATAAACCGTTGACACTTGAATGCCCCTTGGAAGTACCTAAATTATCTGCAGTCCCCAAACCAAAGGTTGGGATGGGGGAGGGGGGCCCCGTTGGCTCCTTCCCTGAAGGAGAGAACTCCACAGACTCACTATGAAAGGGAAGCCGTTTGGAAAGAAGAGAAAGGGTTGAAATTGGAGTTGGAGGGAATAAAGGTTAGATCCAATCTGGAGATTCCTGATTGAGAGATTAGTAATTGGAGATGAGCTATCTCCTTCACCAAAAAAACAAACAAACAAAACAAAAAACACAAAAGAGATTTCTAGCTGAACCTTGAGTGTGAAGCCAATGGGGAGGGGGCTCTGGTTTGGCTTTGAAAGGGTCCTGGAGGGAGGGACCTTGAAATCTGTGGATTTCATTCATTCTTTATTCCCTATCTGTTAATCCCGGGGCCCATTATGTTTTCATTCAGGGGTTCTTCTTTGGACTCTTGCCATGTTTGCCATGTCCATTTCCTTGCCAAACAGGGCCTTAACACTTTAATCTTGTTTCCTAACCCATGATCCACTTAAGCAACCAGATGTCTCTTCAGGTTTAACCTTGTTCCATCTTGCTATAATTTCATCTCATTTTGTACTCCTGTGTCTAGAGGACTCATGACTGACCTCCCCACGCTTCCCTTTCTATGTTTCACCTTCCAGGCCTCATTGTCTACCTGGGTATGATGGTTGGTGCCTTTCTCTGGGGGGGTCTGGCTGACCGACTGGGTCGTCGCCAGTGTCTGCTCATCTCACTCTCGGTCAACAGTGTCTTCGCATTTTTTTCGTCGTTCGTCCAAGGCTATGGCACATTCCTCCTCTGCCGCCTTCTCTCTGGGGTTGGGTGAGCAACAACTCCAAAGTTTCTCCCTTCCCTTCCCCATCCCTCTAGGATTCCCCCAATTCACCTACAACTTCTGTTTCCATTGCTAGATGTACTTTCCCATTTTAATAGCCACAATTTCCCATACCTACTCTTCAGAAATGCCTCCATGAAGATCTTCTGGAGGAAACCATAGCACCGAGAGGCTCTCAGATACCTCATTTTCCCACCACTATTGAACCTGCCCAAACCCTGGACTTTCCTTCCTCTTGATATCTCCAGTGGGCCCTCCAGTCTCTAACCATCACTGCCCTGTATCTGCCCTACTCTGTCTGGACTTTTGCGTAGACCTCCCCTCCAATCTCTCTTCCTTAAATTTCTCCTCCTAGGACTTTTCCCACTTAAATGTCCTAATTTCCTCAACCCTCTGAATCTTTAAGAGGTTCCACTTGCTCCCTCTCTTTTCCTACAGAACCCCTCATTTTAGAAGCCTGATTCCTGCCATAGATTTTCCAATTTCTCAAGGGAGAGAGAAATTAAGGAATGGGTTTGGTGGTAGAGGAATGATTGGAAGTCTATTCTGATCTGGTGGGAGGGATCAGTGTCAGGTTGGGATGGGGATCTGATTCCTGACTTACTCTTTAGCAACCTCTTCTCTGCAATTCCCTGCAGGATTGGGGGGTCCATCCCTATTGTCTTCTCCTATTTCTCTGAGTTCCTGGCCCAAGAGAAGCGAGGGGAGCATTTGAGTTGGCTCTGCATGTTCTGGATGATTGGTGGTGTGTATGCAGCTGCCATGGCCTGGGCCATCATTCCTCATTATGGTGAGAGCCCTCCAAAGGACTTTTTCTCCTTCTTTCCCCCTCACTCTGAGGCAGAAACTCCCCTTAGTCTGGAACCTTCATTTCTAACCAGAGGGAAAGCCCAAGAATCTCCCTTCTCCAAAATGGCTCTACATCCAGGGTGGAGCTGCCAGATGTTGCCCTCCAGTGTCCACTTTCTTCTTGGTTTCCAAGGATACCCCTTCATCTTTTTTTTTTTCAGGATGGAGTTTCCAAATGGGTTCTGCTTACCAGTTCCACAGCTGGCGGGTTTTTGTTCTCGTGTGTGCCTTTCCTTCTGTGTTTGCCATTGGGGCCCTGACCACACAGCCAGAGAGTCCTCGATTTTTCCTGGAGGTAAAGGGTGATGGAAATTGGGAGAGGGGAATCTTTTGCTTTGGGATTTGGGCTTTTTGGGGGGGATTTCTGGTTTTTACTTTTTATCTGCTGATTCATTTGTTGATTTTTGAGGTTTTTATGACTTTTACCTGGTTCAATTTGATCCTGGCTCTGTTGTGACCTCCTTTCTCAGTGGGGCCTTTCCTCTTTGGCCTTTGTGGCATTTTTGATATGGTATCGGGCTCTTCAGTGTCATTGGTGGCTTAATATGTTCCGTATGTTATTCCATGATCTTACTGCAAAGTGATGGACAGCACAATTTTTTTCAGGGGGCCTTCAGTTCAAAGCACTGAGTTAAGTGGTTTTCTGGTATATTCTGCCACTTTTGCCACATTATTCCTCCTATCAACTGTCATTTGGTCTAGACATCAAGAGCTGTAGAGTCAGGATCTGGGTACAAATCCTACCTGTGACTCTTTAGTCTCGTCTTTATCTAGCAGTTGTGTGGGGTAGTTGTCCCTGGGGTGATGGGGAGAGGGCTAGCTCCACTATTCCCCCTTTCTTGCCCTTATCCTCAGGTGTCATACTATTTTCCCCCCAGGCTGACTTGCTCTCTAATCAAGTTCTTCAGCTCTACCCTTAGGGAGAATGGTTTTCCTTTCACACCCAAGGGAGAAGGCAATAGGAAGAAGTATTACTTTGAGCCCGTTCTTTTAGCCATTAGCTCCCAGCTTGTTAAAAAGCCTTTTTGACAAAGAGGCTACACTTGTTTGCCTAGAAATGAATCTGGATCCTTGGCTTTCTCTCAGATATACTCAAGTGATGGAACACGGAGGTCAGAAATGCAATGGTTAACCTGTTTGTTTTAACCAACAATAATGAGCCAAAGGCAAAACAAGCTCTTAAGAAACTAAGGTTGATAACCCAGCCTCATTGCCTGAGAGAGACACTTTGGGGCTTGCAGTCAGGAAGACCCGAGTTCAACTCCTGCTTCAGACATTTACCAGTGATGTGACCCTGGACGAGTCACCTAACATCTGTCTGCTCCAACTGTGAAACAGGGATAACAAGGTTGTTGTAAGGATCAAATGAAATGATACTTATTTATAAAGCATTTAGCACAGTGCTTGGCCTGTAGTAGATGCTTAATAAATGTGTTTCCTTTCTTCCTGTGGGAGCTAATGAGTGAATAGAAGCAAAGGTCTGGAAAGGGGGGAATCCCCAATTCTATTCTCAACAATTCAGGCCACTTGCTGTCGGTTCTGTGTGGCCTCTATCTCACCAGCTTATTGTTCCTCCTCTTGGTGGCTCAGCCTTTATTCCTCTGTCATTGTGCTCTTGTCAACTTGCTCGTGCTAATCTCCTTTCCTTTCCTTTCCTACTTCCTTGAGGCTTCTTCTCTTTTAAGAATAAGAGAGGGTTGTTTAATAGTCACAGAGAGAGAGGAGCTATTGGGAAGGTTCATCGCCCTCCAGTGTCCAGTTATGTTCAAAATGAGGAGGTTGTATTAAATGACCTCTGGGGTCCCTTTCAGCTTTCCATCTCTGATTCTATGCCCTCCTTACTTCTTTGGTCCACCTAGACCCTTTTCATCATTTTCCTGTTTTCCCAGGTTCTCCCTTTCCCTGCCTAAAAATCTCTCCTAGTCTTGTTCTTCTCTTGCCCTCCACTCCAAGAGCTATTTGGATGCCACTGAGCCAGGAAAGAGCAGAACTGGGGAAGGAGCCCTGGAATGGGTATCAGGAAGCCCAAGTTTGAGTTCTAGTCTTGGAGCTGATACTCACTAAGCCAGTGTGTGTGACCTTAATCAGGTTATTTAATGGATTTTAGAAGCTTCCTCGGTTAAACGATGGGATTGGACAAGATAATATCTAAGATTCTTTTCAGCTCCCAGTCTACCCCTTTCTTGGGAAATTCAGAAGGTAGATTCCTGTGTGTACTGGGGGTAAGAGTGGTAGTGGGTTAGGTTGGTGGTATATCTCTGAGATAATCTTGGAGTCTGTGTATTGGTTCCAAGGCAGAAGAGTGGTAAGGGCTAGGCAATGGGGGTCAAGTGACTTGCCCAGGGTCTCACCGCTAGGAAGTGTCTGAGGCCACATTTGAACCCAGGACCTCCCATCTCTAGGCCTGACTCTCCATCCACTGAGCTACCCAGCTGCCCCTCAACCTTCTCATTTTACAGAAGAAGGAACTAAGGATCAAGGAATTGAACTGTCTTGCCTAGGGGTCAAACAACTAGCATGTGACTAGCAAAGTCTGGCATTTGAACCCATGCCCTTTATGGGAGACATTAATTGTCTGTAACTCTCAGAACAGGAATCAGATGAAGCCTGGTCTGCTTGGGAGTGAGGATTGGGAGTGGATGGGAGGGAGGGTGGAACTAGAATTGAGGGAAGCAGCCGTGATCTGGGGAGTTTGTGGGGTTTAAACCTGTGACTCTGGTGCAGAATGGGAAACACGACGAAGCCTGGATGGTCCTAAAGCAAGTCCATGACACCAATATGAGGGCGAAGGGGCATCCAGAAAGAGTGTTTTCAGTAAGTTGTTCCCTGGGTGTGACTTCTTCCCCTTTGGGATCTCTAGAGACCCCTCCCTCTACTGAGAGTGTTGGGGTAACGGACCCCTTCCAGGGCTGCTGGATTCCTTCTTCCCATAGGCTAAGCTGTGTGGCTCTGCCCCCCATCAAACCTGGCCGTGATCCTCTCCATCCCCTCAGGAGCCAGCTCACCTTGAGTCACCCTAGTGCATGTGGGCATGAGTGTAGGCATCATGTCTAGCTTGTCTCCCTGCCCCATGACCTCCCAGTTTGCTGGAATGGAACCTGATAAGGCTAGGGGATGCCATGACCCTTGTGTGGTGAGCAGCTCTGTCTCTTTCTTCCAGGTGACCCACATTAAGACTATCCGACAGGAGGACGAGTTGATTGAGATCCAGTCCGACACTGGGACTTGGTACCAGCGCTGGGGGGTCCGAGCAATGAGCCTGGGGGGCCAGGTAACAGGGGGATTCTTCTGGGGGGGTCCATAGAATAGGAGCTGGGAGGAAGTGCCACTCCTTCTCCCCTTGACTGTCTACCCCCACTTCTAGGTTTGGGGGAACTTCCTTTCCTGTTTTGGCCCCGAATATCGGCGCATCACCCTGATGATGATGGGTGTGTGGTTCACCATGTCATTTAGGTAAGAGTTTGGCTAGGGTTCAATAGGTGTCTATGTCTGTTTTGGGGAGGGAGAGGGAGAAGAGAGAGAGCAGAGGAAGAGCTGAAAGTCAAGAAACATTAATAAAATGTCTACTATGTGCTGGGAACTGTGCTAGGCTCTGGGGATACAAAGAAATGCATCTTTAGTCTACCTTCAAGAAGGACGAAAGGACACAAGGAAACAAGCATTTAAGCACTCGCTGTACGTGCCAGGTGCAGGACTTGGGAGTTCGTATTTGAGTGAAGGGGGACAAGAAATCAATAACTAGGCAGCCAGGTGATGTGGTGGATAGATGCCTGGACATGGGGCCAGGAAGATCTAGCTTCAAATTGTGCCTCAGCCTTGGGATCCTGAGTCCATCACTCTAGCCTCTGTGCCCCACTTGTTCATCACCTGTAAAATGAGAGGGCTTGAATTTAATGGCCTCGAAGTCTCCTTCTACTCCTGAATCTATGATCCCAAGATAGGTCCACAGTATGGAACGTCATCTCAAAGGGGAAGGCATTAGCAGCCAGGTAGACCTGGAAAGTCCCCTGGCAGAAGGTGGTATTAGGTGAGGGGGGAACACATTCAGCTCTTTTGGGGGGAGAGGGAGTCCATGCAAGGAGGGGGAGATGGGAGAGAGGGGAGTGGGGTTGCCCTGACCCTCCTCCCCATTTCTTTGTCTTCTGTCCCATTCTGTGTGTGGGTGACTCCTCTCCTCGGTGGCCACTGACTTCGGGGCTGTGATTGATCCCTCCCTCAGCTACTACGGCTTAACTGTCTGGTTCCCGGACATGATCCGTCACCTCCAGGCAGTTGACTATGCTGCCCGAACCAGGCTCTTTGCGGGAGAGAGGGTGGAACACGTCACCTTCAACTTCACACTGGAGAACCAGATTCACCGTGGGGGCCAGTACTTCAATGACAAGTAAGGGAGGGGATCTCCCTGATTCCCTTTCTCTGCCCCCAGCCAAGTCATCTCCAACCAGGCAGTCTTCAGTGGCAAAGCTCAGGGTCTGGGAATTCTAGAGGAGAGAGGGCTGGTGTCAGACATCTCTGCTTCCTCCTTTTCTCCGAAGCCAACGAAGGGCACGAATTGGGACCCCAAGAGTAGGGGGAGGAGGGGAAGACTAAGAGGGCTACAAAGAAGAATCTCTCCCCTTTCTCCCTTTAGTAATAATAATAATACTAGAATTCATAATTACATTATAATATAATCAATAAATCATAGCAATATTAATATATCATTGCATATTAATTTTATCATTCATTTATTATATAATCCATAATTTATTATTTAATATAATATATTATTTATCATATAATATATTATTTATTATATATTCATTATATAACATATCATTATATAGTGTTTATTATTGATTTATTATATAATATATTTATTATATTATATGTTTATTTATTATGTAATATGTTATTTATTATATAATATATTAACATAGCATTGGTTGTTGATGATATTATTAAATATATTATTTTATATTATATATAGCTATATATAATATTTGCATATTATATATAGCTATATATTATATATTTATATAACATAACATAGTTTGCAAAACATTTTCTGTATTATTATTTTTGAGCCTCACATCAATCCTGTTAGGTAGATGGTTCTATTATCCTCATTTTATAGGTGAGGAAAAAAAGGGATGGTTAGCTAGCTTGGTGGATTGTGAGCCAGGCATCGAGACGGGAGGCCCTAAGTTCAAATATAGCCTCAGACACTTCCTAGCTGGGTGCCCCTGGGTAAGTCACTTAACTCCCATTGCCTAGCCTTTACCAGTGTTCTGCCTTAGGACCAAAAAAGTATGGATTCTAAGATGGGAGGTAAAAGTTTAAAAAAGAAACAGGAGGAAATGGAGAGTGAGGTTCTCCTCTCCCCATCTTTGCATTTCCAGGTTTATTGGTCTGCGCCTGAAGTCAGTGTCTTTTGAGGACTCCCTGTTTGAGGAATGTTACTTCGAGGATGTCACATCCAGTAACACGTTCTTTCGGAATTGCACATTCATCAATACAATATTCTACAACACAGGTACCAGTCTTTTGCTTGGAAAAAGGTGAGGTGGGCATTGTTGAGGGAGTGGGACAGAATCCTCCCCGACACAGACCACTGATCCACAAACAGCCCACTTCCCTCTTACCCTTCTGCCCCTGCCCCTACTCCCCTACACATGCTCTGAATTTTGAGTTGCCTTTTTTTTTGTCCTTCAGACCTTTTTGAATACAAGTTTGTAGGCAGCCGACTGATAAATAGCACATTCTTGCATAGCAAGGAGGGCTGCCCACTGGATGTGGCTGGGACTGGTGAAGGTGCCTACATGGTTTACTTTGTCAGCTTTCTGGGGACCCTGGCAGTGTTACCTGGGAACATCGTGTCAGCCCTGCTCATGGACAAGATTGGCCGGCTTCGAATGTTGGGTAATTGGGGAGCAAATAGGAGAGATGGGCAGAGAACAGTTTTGACTCTGGTGTAATTAGGAAAGGATGATGGAGCTTTGAGATTTAGAGCATACGCCTTGGCTGTGTAGAAACAACCAAGTTTAACAGGAATAATTAGGCTAAAAATAGGAAGTTACCAGTTATAGGAAATTATTCTCCTGCCCCCTTTCCCCCATCAGGCTTATTCAATGCATCCTTGAGAGGCTCTAGGGTTTCTACCTTCCAACTATCCCCACCCCCAAACCTAGTGAATGAATCTTAAATTTTTATTTGAGAGATGTATTTATTCCTGCTTCTTTCCCTGGCTCATTTAATGCCTGCATGCATAATTGTCCCTGGGTATTAAAACTCTACTTGATATTGCTTCCTACTCAATAAATATTTAGTGAGCACCTATTTTGTGCCGGGCATTAGGCTAAGCAATCTGTGCCTTGTGAAAGAAGAGGTGGGGGCCCAGACTAGACTCTCTGGTAGGAGGGAAGAGTATTGAGAAAGATGAGGAGAAAAATGCTCTTGCCTGTGATGCTGTGGATCATGCCCTTTGGCATGATCCACAGCATCACAGGCAAGAGTTGATGTTGAACTGTACATAGGCATAGAGGATGGCGGCTGGGTTGTGGGACCTTTGGCTCTCTCCCAACCTTGATGCCCTGTCGTCTTTTGCTTCCCAATCCAGCTGGCTCCAGTGTGATGTCATGTATCTCCTGCTTCTTCCTGTCCTTTGGGAACAGTGAATCTGCCATGATTGCTCTACTCTGCCTCTTTGGAGGGGTCAGCATCGCGTCTTGGAACGCGCTGGATGTGCTGACCGTTGAGCTCTACCCCTCAGATAAGAGGTAGGTAGGATAAGTCTCGGGGCTGGGAATAAAAGAGGGAATGGAGGGACCAAAGGACTGGAGGTAGAACAGGATTGTAGTGGGAAGAGGAGGAGGAGGGGGCACCAAATAGAGGAAAATCGTTCTTCATTCCAACGGATGAGATGGATTAACACAGAACCTTTCTCCATACCCTGTTTTCTCTACAGTAGCTTATTGCTTCTGTGCTCACTGCTCCCAGAATTCCCACTGCTAGTCATTTTTGTGTCGTTCTTTCACTCTCTCCAATTTCCATAGTTGTTATACTACTTCCATTGCTCCATCTTCCCATAAACCCCATAGTCCAGCTTGGAAATTTCCTGCCCTTCTCTCCCATCCATATAATGCCCTTGAGTTCTCTTTTCCGCTGCTCCCTCGTT
This sequence comes from Monodelphis domestica, assembly GCF_027887165.1. Lineage (NCBI taxonomy): Eukaryota > Metazoa > Chordata > Mammalia > Didelphimorphia > Didelphidae > Monodelphis > Monodelphis domestica. The sequence continues at coordinate 495,215,086 of NC_077228.1, read as the reverse complement.
ACCATCCCCAGCCACTCTCCTTCCTCTCCAAGTCTCTTTGTACCTTTCTTACTTGGCTTCCTGCCCCCAAGAATCCCCATCATCTCCCCTTTCAGCCCTCTGATGGTTTGGTACTTCTCTCCCTGCCTCCACAGGACCACAGCCTTCGGCTTCCTGAACGCTCTGTGTAAGTTGGCCGCTGTCCTCGGGATCAGCATCTTCACCTCTTTTGTGGGGGTCACCAAGGCTGCCCCCATCCTCTTCGCCTCAGCGGCGCTTGCCCTGGGCAGTTCCCTTGCCCTAAAGCTACCTGAGACCCGGGGGCAGGTGCTGCAGTGAGGGAGAGCTGGAGGACATGGGGGCAGTGCACTGTGAGACTAATAGCTCCTTCGTCACCACCCATCTCCACCTGGCCCCGAGAACTCCCCGCTGCCCCTCTCTACCCCTCTTCGTGTTTGGTGTCTTAGCTGTGTGTGTGCGCGTGCTTGTGTGTGTGCATGTGTGTGCATGTATGAGTGTGGTCCTCGTGGGGCAGGGGCTACAGAGGAGAAAATTCTTCCCCCTCAAGTTGTGGAGAAGCTCCATCCCCTCCGTCCACCTATCCTTAATGTTGTACAGAAGATACTTCTCCCTCTTTCTCCCTGATGTTGTAGTTCAGGCTTTCACCCCGACTTTGGGGCCCATAGAGAAAGCCTTCATTCAACCTGTGTGAACCTCAGCTCTCTCTGGGAGCTAATATCCAGGGGGTAGGGCCAGAGTGCTGAGGATGAGGTCTCTTTTCCCAGGGACCCTTCTGTCTGTTCTTTAGGGGTAAGGGAAAGTGGAGAGGCTGAAGCCCAGGGATCTGAAGATGGGGTGCGGGATCTGGGGGAGAGGGAACTACTGAAATGGAGTCACAGGATGTCCTCCGATAGGTCCCTGTGGATGCTGCTGGGGGTAGCAATAATCCTCAGCCCCCTGGCCTTCCCCTTCCTGTCCCCCAATTTGGGTTAAAGTGTGAACCCTGAGTTTTATAAAGTTTGATTTCTGATTTTTATTTATTTATATTCAGTTCTGAGGCAGCTCAGCAGTGGTGTGTGTGTGTGTGTGTGTGTACGTGTACTTGTATCGAGTGTATGTAGTGGGGAGGGGGTGTTGCTGTATTGTCCTGAAATTTAAACCAAGGGGAATCTTAACAGATACATGTGACTGTGGTCTCGCCAACACAGTTCCCTGTTTGTCCTTCCTGTGTCAAGCCTAGGAGGTTTAATCTCTGGGTTGGGTGGGCAAAGGAGATACCTAGACTGGGGGTGGGAGGGACGCCATCTAAGCACAGTGTCCCCTGCTCTCCCCCTAGAGAAGCACAGGCTCCCTTGCAGGTAGGGGTTCTACCCGCCATAGCACAGGCCCCAACTCTCCAAAGGGGCCCCATCTGGACTCATGGGGAGGCACTTGGTCAAACCAGCAGACAGATCTAAAAGCACAAGGATCCGGGAGGGGGGAGACGGGATCCCTTTCTCTGAGACCCTCTAGCCAAGCTGGGAGCTTTGGTGAGGTTCCTGCCCTAGCCCAGGAGCCTCATTTCCACCATATAATCTCTACCCCATGAAATGGCCCCTGCCTGCCATTTAAACTGTAGCTGCTCCTTACCCTGTGTGACTGGTCTTTCTCTGGTGCCCCCCACTGTAGTTGTGATGTGTTGTAGTTTTTAGATGTTTGTAAAATGTAAAAAAATAAAATAAAAAAACAGGAAAAAAAGGGGAAAAGTATGAAAAACACAAATAAACTCCAAATTCCCCTTCCTCCTATATTGCGTCTGGCCCCTCCTTGCCCTATGGTCACTCCCCTCATTTTGTAACACTGACCAGGTGGTGACCGTTGAACTCTTTGTGTCTATGCTCAGACCACCCCTTCCCTTCTGGTGCCATGTGTTATGAGCCACAGCTCTGTCACCCCATCCTGCTGGACGCAACCCCTCCCCCCCAGCCCAGGAGGGACCGTCCACCTTCCCACCCTCCTGGGAATACCCCTTCCCTCCAGTTGATGTGAAAAAATGAAATGAAAATAAGAGAAAAATAAAATTTTAAAAAATCCTTAAAACAGATAGTGTCGTACCTTTATTTCTTTCAAACAAGCTTATTTCTGTTGATCCTTCTGCCCATTTTGTCTGGCCCAGGGGGATGAAATAAAAAATGGAGCTTTCCATATTCTTCATCTTGTTTTCAAACTCTTACCTTCTAGCTTAGAATTGATTCTAAGTATGGATTCCAAGGCAGAAGAGTGGTAAAGGCTAGGCAATTGGGGACTTATCCAAAGTCACACAGCTAGGCAGTGTCTGAGGCCAGATTTGAACCCAGGGCTCCCTGACTCCAGGCCTGACTCTTCTCTGAGCTACCTATCTGCCCCCTCCCCAATATTCTTCTTGAGACCGTTCCATGATGGTGGATAATCCCAATATTTTCCCCTCTACCTTAGCCTGTGACTCCTGTGACTGAGGGGACCCCCTCCCTTTCCCTACTTATGCATCACTACAGCTGATCCCCTGGCATATACATACAGAGTTACAAAGGGGAGACTGTGTTTCTCTCCTTAGCTGTTACTTTGGCAGTTTTGAGATTTCTGATCCCCTCAATATCCTAAACCTTGATTCATGGCAGTAGCTTGGGAGAGGGCTGGTAACTTGGCCTCCCCCAACCCTTCCTAGTCCTTTATGCCTTGTCTAATGTCTAATAAACATCCTGAGTTAGGATAAAACAAAACAAAAAAACAACCCCAGCCAAAAACTTATTCTTGTTCTTCCCATTCCACCCCCATTTTCTGACTGGCCAGAACCTTAGTCCAAGCTTATCTTTCTTCTGGATTATTGTTGTAATTTCCTAGCTGATCTCAGGGCTTCCAATCTATTCTACACATGTGTTTTATATGCCTTAGTCTCCCTCTCCATTCATTATTTTTACTTTCCAAAGAATTGGTTAGAATCCCTAGTTCCTCTCAAAACTTTACTCAAATTTCACCTTCTAAGGAAGACCTTTCCTGATTCTTCTAGCTCCTATGGCCTTCCTCTCTCATCCCAATTCCCTTATATTTATTTTATAATCCATGGACACCTTGTCTTTCTACAGCATAGAGGTCTTGTGAATTTTAAAACTATTCCATCCTAATCAGACTGTACTTTAGAAGATCTGATTTAGCTATTTCCTGATTAGTAACAATGGAGATACTTGGTTTAACAGAATCAAGTCTTGGGAACTATACATTTTTCCACCCTCCTTAATTTAACAAGATTAGGAAGGTCTGCACCAAACTCAAGATTTAATTATCTGAGGAAATGGCCTTCAACAGACATGTGCAGAAAAAGCAGACAGACCCTAAGTCAAGCTAAGCTATCACTGGTACAGATGAGATGCAGGAAAGTGATGTAAAAATCTATATAAGGCACGTCACTTCCTCTTTCTTTCTTTCCCTGGAGAGGAGACTCTGGCTGGCAGTGTGCTAGGCGTTCCAACATCTTGGAGTGGTTATTTGTCTGCATTTGGCAGTGAGTTTTGCCCTTGAGCTGATTCAGGTTCAGGCATCTTGGCTGAGCCCCTTTGGAGGTCAGGCTGATTCCTTCCTCCTTCACACTCAAAACCTTACTTTCTAGATTTCCTAATCTTCCTGCCTGGTACTAGCCCCTTCCTTCTTCCTTCTTCTTAATCTCCTCCACTATATTAATTAAATCACCATAAAATTTCCAGCTGACTTGGGTATTTTATTATTTGGGATTTTCCCTGGTGACCAAATTAAATTTAGATTTTTTAAGTCACAATGCTAAAATTATCCTTTACAGTCTTCAGGACCAGGTAGTTTCATTTTTGACTCTGTTTCTCTTGAAGAGCCTAGCAAAATGCTTAATGTTTGTCAGTTGATATCACTTCCTTAGCTAAGCACTCAAGGCTTTCCATAATTTGGCTTATCATCTTCCATCTTCCTTTCTACTGTAAGGATTAAATTTAAGATGACTGGTCACTAGAATTAGTCATTTTATTAAATCAAAAATAGTAGGAGAAAAGATAGAAAAACAGGAGAAAGAGTGGGATTTTGACAAGAAAGCTGTATTTGGCACGGGGGGGGGGGGGGGGGGGAGACATCTCAGTTTGAATCCATAGCTGGGCCACTTATGAACTTCTGAACTTAACTCTTTGGGATCCAGAAGCCCTTAGTTTAAACACCAGCATTTTACAAATGAGGAATCTAATGTCCTTTGAGTTCTAAATCTATATAGTTTGTCTTATTCTGTATCGCTTCTAAGGATGCCCATTTGTTGCTACTTCCAAGTATCACCCAATTCCTTCCAGTCTCTCTAAGAATATTTAATTGACTTCTAGTCAAATAGTGATCACATAATCCCTCTGAACTAGCCACAATGCTGTACCACTCAGCACCCATCAGTCAGTCACACAGCATGCAGTTCAAAGACAAAGACAAAAATGTAAGTCACTACTCTGTCTCTGTTTCTGTCTCTCTAAGACACTCTATCTCCAGATTCCATACTTCTCTTTCTCTCTCTGTGTCTTGAAATGTCATAGCTGAAGGGATCTTACAGATTCACTAGGTCGTCTATTGATGTTAAAATATGGATCTAAGATCTCATTGACTTGGAAGCTCTTTTGTAAGTGCCAAAACTGTAAAGGATAATTTTTAGTGTTTTGACTTAAAATCTAAGTAAGTGGTAGCCATGGGAAATTCCCAAATATGAAAATACCCAAGTCAGCTGGGATTTATGGAGATTTTAATTAATAAAGAAAGAAGGAATTAAGGGAAGGAGAGAGAGAGAGAGAGAGAGAGAGAGAGAGAGAGAGAGAGAGAGAGAGAGAGAGAGAGAGAGAGAGAGAGAAGAGAGAGAGAATTAATTTAAACTGCTCTGGCTCAAGCTGAGCCAACCAGTAGTTAAAGGCCTTGGCCAAAATGACCTCCCTGAGCTTAAGGGAGAGTGAGTCAGTCTTTATCACTCACCACAAGACTGTCTCCAAGCTGGGTTCTTCCACTCTGAACTGAAATTACTCTCCAAACTGAATTCAATTGTCCCTGAACTGTTTCTTCGCCTCCTTTTAAAGAGATTTTTCTCTTGTCACCTCCCCTAAATTTTCACATCTACCAATCACAGTAGACACTTTATTTCAGGACTGCCCATTTTTAGTTTTCACCTTCTTTGGTTTTCACCTTCTCTGGTTAGATTAAATCTTCTGAGTACTTCACACCTCTTTGTTAAGCTTGCCTTTTGTAAGTTACTTGACCTTTTTAGGTACTAATTTAACCTTTACAGGTACTTAACACCTTTTTGTATTAGATCTAAAAATAGACCTAGCTTAAGGCTCTAGCTTTACTATAAGGTATGAGTTGGGGACTTTCATTGTTCCCCTAAGGCAATATCTGAGTATGGGTGGAGTAATTTTAAAAGTTCCCAATACATTCCTGATTCTTGTTAGACCAAGTATCTCCATTCATACAATAAGGAAATATCTAAATCAAATCTTCTAGCCTACAGTCTGAGTAGTTTTAAGATTCATACTTTCCACTGATGGGGCTCTCAGTTCATCCATTCTTGTTCTTTCTGAACTCTTGTCTAGTTCACCAGTGGGGAGTCACCCAATATATTGGGGGTTTTCTGATATCTCCAGGATACCAATGAATCACTCTGGCTATCCACACTGCCATTTTAGCATCACCTTGTGAGTATTCATCTTCTATTCCTATCATAGGTTTCCTTGATGACATTTCTCCCTCTGTTCTTTGAAATTCCTCATTGGTTTTATGCTTGCATCCATCATGTACTTCTCCATTGCCCTCTGTGATTTCTGTTCAGTTCTTTGGAGATTGTTGTATTCCTTGTTAATGTCAGGAAGGGAAGACATCAAAGGTATGGAAAAAGTTGCAGACCTTATAAAAAAAGGATAATAATAACTACTAACCCGAGTGCCTTCTCTGCCACCTATACAAAATCTTTATGCATTATTTCTCTATGAGGAGATGATGCAATGATGGTACAAGTAGGGAATGAACAGACTTCAAAAATGGATATTTAACAATGGATACAACTTTTTTTTTTTAACCCTTATCTTCCATCTTAGAATCCGGAATACAGAAACCACTGTATATTGGTTCAAAGAGAGAAGAGCAGTAAGGGCTTGGTGATGGGGGTAAAATGGTTTGCTGGGGGTCACACTGTCTGAGGTCAGATTTGAATCCAGGATCTCCTGTTTTTAGTCTTGGTTCTCAATCCACTGAGCCACCTAGCTGTGGAAGCCAAAGTTCTGAGATATTACAGCATTTGCCCTTAGTTACCCAGGCAGTTAAGTCAAAGGATCTGAATCCAAGTCCTTGTACTCCAAATCTAGTTTTTTTCCCACTAATCTCTACACCACACCCAGGCTCCCTCAACTAAGTTTTACATTTCTGGAAGATGAAATTTGCCGTATAGTGCAAATAAATAGGCATCCTTAGGAGTGACACAGTATAAGACAAGCTATAGAGATTTAGAATTGGAAGGATCTTAGTTTCCTCATTTGTAAAACACTGGATCTGATAAGCAAATTAGATGAACACAGAATAGTATACAATATATATCAGATCTTTGGGAAAGGAAAGACCTTAAAACCAAGCAAGAGCTAGAAAAAAATCACAAAATACAAAATCAATAATTTTTATTATATCAAATTAAAAAGTTTTGTACAAACAAAACCAATGCAACCAAAATTAGAAGGGAAGCAACAAATTGGGAAACAATCTTCATAACAAAAACCTCTGACAAAGGTCTAATTACTCAAATTTATAAAGAGCTAAATCAATTATACAAAAAAATCAAGCCATTCTCCAATTGATAAATGGGCTAGGGACATGAGTAGGCAATTTTCAGTTAAAGAAATCAAAACTATTAATAAGCACATAAAAAAGTGTTCTAAGTCTCTTATAATCAGAGAAATGCAGATCAAAACAGCGCTGAGGTATTACCTCACACCTAGCAGATTGGCTAACATGACAGCTATGGAAAGTAATGAATGCTGGAGGGGATGTGGCAAAGTTGGGACATTAATGCATTGCTGGTGGAATTGTGAATTGATCCAACCATTCTGGAGGGCAATTTGGAGCTATGCCCAAAGGGCACTAAAAGACTGTCTGCCCTTTGATCCAGCTATGGCACTGCTGGGTTTTGTGAGATTTAAAATGGTTGATGTCTTAAACTGTAGTGAGTTAAAATGGTGGAAGATATAAATTGTGATAGATATAAGAGAGGGTGAGTAAATTTTGACCGCAGAAAATATGTTTCACTACAGTGTCTTGGTTTTTAAATCAAATATAAGGTGGTCACCAGGGAAATATTCCCAATTATTCAAATACCCAAGTCAACTGGGTTTTATAGAGATTTTTAATTAATAATATAATGAGGAATTAGAGGAAGAGAGAAAGAGTAAGAAAGGAATAAATATGAAGGGCCTCAAGCCAATATGGCCTAGACCTGAGTCTTAAGAGAGAAATCAGTCAGTTTTTTAACACTTACCACAAGGTCTGACTAAACAAGGATTCTAGTGACACCAGGCCAGCTCCATCTCAGCTGACTTCACCAGAGAGCCTTCCAGCCAGAGACTGTTCCAAAGGGCCTTTCTCCAGAGCCTCTCTCAAGAGATTCTTCCCAAGCGATCCTCATCAGAGATCCTCCAAAAGGATTTCTCCAAAAGGATATATCTCTCAAGAGATTCTGCTTTTTCTTATATAGGGGTTTTTCTCCTATGTCACCTTCTCTAAGTACTTACATCTACCAATCACTGTAGACGCTTTCCAAAGGACTGCCCATCTAAATTCCTGCTAAGTTGACCAATCTCCTCAGTAAGTCTGAATCAGAAAAAATGCTGCTGTGTCGACCAATCTCCTCAGTAAATCTGAAGGAGAGAAAACACAGCTGAGTCAACTAATCTCATCAAGAGAAAACTTACCTGACCCTTTTAGGTACCTAGCATCCCATTGTATCAATTCTAAAAACAGGCCTGGCTCAAAGAACTCCTTGCCCCACCATAAGCATGGATCCAAGTACTTTCTTTTGTTTAGCAAGGAGTTTTCTCCCCTAAAGCAGTCTTAAGTACGGGTGGAGTAGAGGTCCTCCCATTTCTGATCCTGGTGAGTTCTCACATCAAAATGGGGAATGTTTCTCAGTAGGGAATTTGTTCCAATTAAGAATTCCCTGATGGGGAAATTTTTAACATTCACAAGTCTGAGAGATTTTCAAGATTTACAGTTTGTACCCCAAAGACATAATAAGGAAAAAGACTTGTATAAAAATATTCATAGCTGCGCTCTTTGTGGTGGCCAAAAATTGGAAAATGAGGGGATGCCCTTCAATTGGGGAATGGCTGAACAAATTGTGGTATATGTTGGTAATGGAAGCACTATTGTGCTCAAAGGAATAATGAACTGGAGGAATTCCATGTGAACTGGAACAACCTCCAGGAATTGATGCAGAGCAAAAGGAGCAGAACCAGGAGAGCATTGTACACAGAGACCGATACACTGTGGTACAATTGAATGTAATGGACTTCTCCATTAGTGGCAATGCAGTAATCCGAACAACTTGGAGCGATTTATGAGAAAGAATATTATCCACATTCAGAGGAAAAACTGTTGGAGGAGAAACACAGAAGAAAAAACAATTGCTTGAATACATGGGTCAAGGGGATATGGCTGGGGATGTAGGCTCTAAATGATCATGCTAGTACAAACATCAACAACATGGAAATAGGTTCTGATCAAGGACACAGGTAATACCCAGTGAAATTGTGGTCAGCTGCAGGAAGGGTGGGTGGAGGGGAGGGAGGGAAATAATGTGATTATTGTAACCAAGGAATAATGTTCTAAATTGACTAAATAAATTAACTTAAATAAACAACAACAACAACAACAACAACAACAAAACCACTGGATCTGAAACATGGCTTTACCAAAGCGATCCCCTTTATATACACAAGATCTTATTCCATCTTATGTTCTCTGGAAGGTATCCCTGCTATCATTCTCTTTTTCACTTATCATCAAACTCTCCCTGTCTACTGGCTGCTTCTCTACCTGCCTACAAACATGTCCACGTCTCCCCCATCCTCAACAACCCCCCAAATGACTTATTCACCCCCTCCATGACTCTGTCTCTTCTTGTAGCTAAACTCTTTGAGAAGGCCATCTATAATCAGTATCTCCCCTTCCTCTCCTTTCACTTTTTGAATCTGACCATTTATTTTTGGTTTTGTTTTTAATACATAACAAAACAATATAACATGATTTGTTATAAATATGTAATAAATTATAATGTGCTTAGCCAAGAGGAACAAATTCTCACATTAGCTATGTTCAAACATTTGTCTCATTCTTATTTTTTCCTTCCCATCCCTTCCCTCTCTCCAACATAACAGTTAATTTGGCATATGTTATACATATAGTATCATATGATACATATTTCCCTGTTCATCATTTTGTAAAACAAGACATATGTTGCTTACACTAGTGAAAAATTCATGGAGGAAATAAAGTAAAGAATGGTATGTTTCACTCTGCATTTGGACTCTGTCTGCTCTTTCTATGCTAGTGGAAATTCTTTTTTTTTTTGTCATGAGTCTTTTGGATCCTTGCCTTTGTAAGATTAAAAATTAATATCCAAATACTCCAAGTATTATTTTTATAATATTTAGTGATAGTAATTTGAAGCACAGGAAAGAATATCCTCAGTAAAGAGAAAGCTTCCCAGACAACACAATAAGGAGAGCATGCAGAGCTGCCAGGTAAGCCCCAAGGGCTGGGTTTCTAGCCAACTTATTTCCTGAATGACAGGATGCAAAGTGAGCAGTAACTTAAAAGGATGCTGGGTAAATGTAGTCCAGGTGTTTCAAATTTCTATTTGCATACCTTGTTGATAATAGTTGTCATTCACCGTTGATCATCATACATTATTATTGTTTGATTCTACTGGTTCTGCTCACTTTACTTGGCATCATTTCATATGAGTTTTTCCATGTTTTTTTTTTTTCATGATCATCTTGTTTGTCATTTCTTAAAGCACAATAGTATCCCATTATGATCATATACCACAACTTGTTCAGTCATGTCCCAATTGATGGACATCCCTTCGGTTTCCACCTCAAAAAGAGTATCTACAAATATTTTAGAATAGTTTCTTTTTCTTCTTCCTTGATGCCCCTAGGAAATAAACCTAATAGTGGTATTACTGGGTCAAAAGATATACATCAAAAGTATTGTAACTCTTTGGGTAAAATTCCAGATTGCTTTTCAAAATGGTTGGCTCAGTTCACAGTTCCACCAACAATGTATTAATATTCCTGTTTTTCCGAATTCTCTCCAACATGTCATTTCCCCCTTTTATAATTTTTGAGATAATATCACAGAGTTGTTTTAATTTGCATTTCCCTAATCAACTATTATTTAGAGCATTTTTTCATAAAATTATATATAGCTTTGATTTTGTCATCCAAAAGTTGTCTGTTTATCTTTTGACCATTTATCAATTGGGAAGTGGCTCATATTCTTTTTGACAAAGTTCCTTATATATTTTAGATAAGAGTCCTCTCTAAGAAATTGTCCACAATCTGCTCCCCAACTTATTTTTTTCCTTCTAAACTTGTCTACGTTAGTTTCATTTGTACAAAATATTTTCAATTTAATTTATGCAAAATTTCATAATGCTTTCTATCTCATTTGTTCATAAAATTTTCACTATTTAGAAAACCCCACTACAATCTGGCTTCAGAAGCATCTTTCAAATGAAGCTGCTCCCTCTAAAGTTATCAATGTTCTCTTACTTGCCAAATCTCATGGTTTATGGATCCTCACCTGTTTTGATTTCTGCAACTTTTGTTAGTATAAATTACCTTCTCATTGAAGTTTTTTTTAAGCACTATTTTTTTCCTGGTTCTCCTTACATCTTTTAATGTTTAATCTTTCTTGGCTTCCTTTGCTGGACCTTCAAACAGAATACACCTGTAATCATGGATATCTCTCAAGGCTCTGTTCTGGGTCCTCTTTCTCTCTCTCTTAATTCCCTCTCTATATATCATTCTCAGGTCTATTTATCAAGTTCTAATATATTTTCTGACCTCCATTTTTTGTATCTCTAACTGCCTAGTGAATGGCTTGAACTGGATATTCCATAGACATCTTAAACCCAATAGGATCTCATTCATTTGTCTTCCCCCCACCCCCAAATATTCTCCTCTTTATAACTCTATTACTTGAAAAACATCCTTACTTTCCATCTTGGAATCAATACTGTGTATTGGTTCCAAGGCAGTAAAGTGATGAGGGCTAAATAATGGTGGTAAGTGACTTGCCCACAGTCACACAGCTAGGAAGTGTCTGAGGCCAGATTTGACCAGGACCTCCAGACTCTGTAAACCTTAAAATTTCTTAGACTTATGAATGTTGGAAATTTCCCCATTGGGAAATTTCATACTTGAAAAATTTCCTACTGATAGTAAGAACTCTATTGGAATGTGAAACTCCTTGGAATGGGAGGATCCTTCTCCGCCCTACTTAAGACTACTTTAGGACTAAAACCTTTTGCTAAACAATGGAAAGGGCTTTGACCTATGCTTAAGCATAGAACAGGAAGTCCTTTGAATCATGATTGATTTTAGAATTGATACAATAGAGATACTTGGAATGACAGAACCAGGTCTTGGAACTTATAATCTCCACCCTACTCAGAGTAACAGGATTTAGGAAGGGCTGCAGCATCAAGATTTAATTATTTGAGAATATGACCTTCAACAGACATGTGCAAAGGAAACAGGCCTCTGGGCAGTCCTGGGTTAAGCTAGAGCCACCATTGGCACAGGGGAGACATCGACAGTGATTGGTAGATGTGAGAACTGAGGGGAGGGGATTTAGATGGCTTCCTTAAAGATAGAGGAGTCTGAGGAAAAAGGAGGAGGTTTTGCTCTGAAGGAGGTCTAAGAGGAGGGCTTGCTCTGAAGGAGGCTGGAGGTGGAGGCCCCTGAGACTGTTTCTCCATTTTGGTCACGTGAGTGATAGGGACTGATTTCTTTTCTTTGCCCCAGCTATCTAAGGGCTTGGGCCTTTGGCCCAGCCTAAGCAGAGGGGGTATTTAAGCCCCATTCTCTTCTCTCTCCCCTTTCTCTCTCTCTCTCTCTCTCTCTTTCTCTCTCTCTCTCTCTCTCTCTCCCTCTCCTTCTCATACCTTTCTTCCTCCTGTTTGTAATTAAAAACTCCATAAAAGGTTGACTGCAGACTTGAGTTTTCATTTAGGAATTACATAGCTGAATTCCTTGGCGACCTTAAATTAATATATATCAGTCTTTTAAAGCGATTTCCATATCACAACTCTCATCACTGAACTGGCCCCTCCTCTATTACTGTTGAGTCCCCCTAATCCTTTAGGATGAGAACCTCAATGTCACCAACTTCTTGCAGTCACACTCTATGTTATCTGTTGCTGATTCCACTTTCTTAATATCTTTCCTCTACTCTTGACACAGTTATTACCCTGCTATGGGACTTTATGTGTGGACTACTGCAATAGGTTGCTATCTGGCCTTCTTTCCTCAAGTCTCTCCCCACCTTTGACCATCCTCTACTGAGCAAAGTAACATTCCTTAAGTAGTTCTGACTATGGCACTGCCCTATTTAATAAACTCCAGAAGCTCCCTATCACTTCCAGGATCAAAAAGAAAATTCCATTTGACTTTCAAAGCCTTTTCTAACCTGGCCCCTTCCTGCCTTTCTAACCTTCTCACCTTATACTCCTCCAATCCAGTGACATCTGCTTCTTTCCTATTCTTTGAACGAGACACCCATCTGCAGGTTCCTTGCATTTTCACATGTCTGGAATGCTCTCCCTCCTTACCTCTTTGCTTCTTGAAGTCTCAGCTAAAATTCTACCTTCTGTTAGAAGTCTTTCTCTATCCCCCTTAATGCTAGTCTTCCCTCTGAAATTATCTCCTTTACCCTGTCTTATGTCTTCTTTGTACATAGTAATTTGTATGCTGTCTCCCCCAATAGCTTGTGATCTCCTTGAGGACAAGGACTATTTTTGGCCTTTATTTGTATATACCTAGTATTTATCAAAGTGATAATAACTAACATTTATATCACACCTACTGTGTACCAGGCACTGTAGTAAGTGCTTTACAAATATTATCTCATTTAATCTTTCAAAGAGGGAGGTGCTGTTTTCATCCCTATTTCACAGTTAAGGAAACCTCAACAGACATAAGTTGTGACTTGTCCAAGGTCACACAGCTGCTCATAAGTACTTGACTTGAAGCCAGATTTGAACTTAGGTCTTTCTGACACTAGACCCATTTGTGACATCTAGTTACCAGTACTGGCACAATAAATACTATATCAGTGACTTCTCCACTTCAAATAAATCTTCTCATCTGCTAGGCTTTTATCAAGGGAAGGAGTTCAAGATTTTTCTAAGGATCTCCAGATTAGATTTTCTTAGGTTGTGTTTGCATTTGATCACTATTGACTTGGATAGAGGAGGTTACATATTGTTAGCTAAGACAACAGACAATGGGTTTTCTACACAAGCACAATGAATTATTTGCAAGAACCCTGAAGAACACAGCAGTACTTTTTGCAAAAGAATTCATTCCCTAAAAAAAAGCATCTCTGGAATTTTAGCGATTACTATTTTTTTTCAGCTTAGAAGCCTTAAATGAATCGATTTAGTTATTTTGTTACTTGAAAGAGTTAACTAAACTTTTAATTCTTAGTGTCACTATTCTTGAGACATTTTATGTTCATGGATTTCAACAGCCTAGACTACTATCTTGAGAATTCATGTGAATTCTTGATATGGTCTCAAACCTAGTAACCAGGGATTTATTTCTGTGAACCTGTTCTGTCTGTAAAATGAGCATATCTGGTGTGCCTACTTTATAGGGTTATTATGAGATTCAAAATCAATAGGTGAGGCCTTAAATTCTTTATCAATGCTAGCTATTATTCCTTGTTATCTATCTATACCAAGGCATCCTCTTGCCTAAAGCAGGGGGTTCAAATAAACCAATCAGGTAGCTCCAATAATTCAGCAAAACCTCATGGAGGGGGCAGCCCAGTGGATAGAGAGCCAGGCCTAGAGATGGGAGGTCCTAGGTTAAAATCTGGCCTCAGACATTCCTTACAGGTATGATCCTGGGCAAGTCACTTAACCCACATTGCCTAGCCCTTACCACTCTTCTGCCTTACAACTAATACACAGTATTGATTCCAAGCCAGAAGGTAAGGGTTAAAAAAACAAAAACTGCATGGAGCAGTTGGAGGATATAAAGATTCTGTCCCCTTCCTTCCTCCTCCCCCCATCTGACAGGGCTTAAGTTCCACTTAAGTGCCCTTAGTGTGTTTGCATTGTGGGACACTTCTTTCTCAGCTCAATTCCACGATCACAGACACAGTGAGATCACATTTTTATTTCCAGAGGGCAGGCCCCCAAATAAGGTCAGTGACTCTCCTCCCACAAATCCAAAATACAAGAGTCCTCCTTTCTTTTCCCAGGTTTTAGGAGGCACTCCGGAGGTCTTTCTTCCTTCCTCCTAGGCAGGCAGGGCTGACATCTAGTTGGGGGTTTTCTTTCCATTGGGCAGGGGTCCGAGCTTGGATAGCCAGCGCATGGACAGGCCCTGCAAGTTCTTCGGACAGGGCAGCATGGACCAATCGGTGGCGCTGCAGGTAGCTCAGTCCTTCGAAGCGGGAGCTCACCACGGCCACACGAAAATGGGTCTCGCTGCCAGGAGGCACTGCGTGGCCGCTGCTCTCATTGCGGATCTCCAGCACCTCCGGGCACAGGGCCTGCTCCAGCTTTGCTCTTATGGCCGCTTCCACCGGGCCCTCAGCTCCGGCCTTCTTTACACTGCTACTGGACAGTCGGACGCAGCCAGACATGGCCCGGGGGGCTAGGAGTCGGGCGTGCAGCCCACTTAGCATCAGCTACAAGAAGGATGGGGGAAGGGGAGAGGTAGGGAGGGAGGAAAAGACAAATGAGGCTAAGGAACCATTCCCCATTCAAATTTTACCTCACCCGCGCCCCATACCCCAATCCAAGCATCCAAGTCCCCTGCTTCAGGTAGCCCACCAAAATTTCGCAAGTTGAGAGGTGGGAGTGAAGAGATCCTACCCCATTCTTACTGTGACGTTGAGAGAAGACTACAAATATCTCCGGGTGGGTGGGACAAGAAGGGAAGCTGGGGCTGGAGTAGGAATGAAAGGGGGATGGGGGTGGAGGGTCTCCCGCGCCAGGCTGGAAGTGCTTGCAATCAAGCGGGGGAGGGAGACAGCTCCCGACAGAGGGACGGATTTGAATGAATGAATCATGCACTAATTAAGCGCTTACTACGTGCGTACACAGCAATGAGCTAAGCGCGGGCCATACAAGCAGAAAACCCTCTTTTAAGATATTTCCTACAATCTAATGGCGCGGAAAAACACCAAGGGGAGAGCTGAGATGCACGTACTTCAGAAATGACCTCTGAGCCGACGCCCGGTCGGTATCCCACTTTCTACCAGACCCTAGCACTCGGCAGCTTCCGCCACTCTCATGTTCGTTACGCTTGCTCCGATCCCAATCTCGCGGGAGACGCAACGGGAATTGGATTATCGCGAAACATGACGGGAAATGGAGTCCTCCTCCCCACATTGGCTAGCAGGGGAGGGCTTTGATACCTAATTCCCGACATGCCGTCGAGCCATCTTTCCGAGCCTTCATGGGAATTGTAGTCCTCCCCCTCAGAATTTCTGTTAAACCAAGAGACGCTAAGCTAGGCAATCCAGAGGCTCTCATGGAGAACTGGGACCCTCCCGAAAAGAGGTTGGGTTACTGTGTATTTGAACTAGTTGTTTGCATCCTTCCCTTAGTAATAGCCCAGTACTTAATTAATTAGTCAGAGACAGAAAATGAGCAGTACTAGAAATCCTGTGTTCATACCAAGAACATCACCTTGCATACACACGGTGATGCATAGATATCACAAAGGTGAATGCATATAGACACCCCCGAATACATGTATGTATATATCTGTGTATGTATGTGCGTGTCAATCAGGGATTTAAATGAATTAGTCAATGATCTTTTTTGTATTCTCTTCTGTAGTACTTTATTAAGAAGTAATTGTGATTAAGAGATCACAACCTTTTCCAAAACTATGGCTTAAATAGAAAGTGATATGGTTCTAACACTTTTTCATTTCCATCATGGTTGTCAAATCAAAGGAAGATTAGGAATCTCAGGCTTTACTTTGGAGGATATTCTAATTGGAGACACTAGGATGGGATGGAAAATGGTTTCATATGTGAATCCAGTCAAACTGTTAGAAAATACCATTAACAACTGAAAATTTATATTTACAAAGAACTTCAAAGTTTCTAAAATGGTTTAGAAAATATCAGTACTGTGAAAGACCCCCAAATTGTAAGACACGTTGTAATACAGGCCATTCTAGATAATAACTGGGATATATAACAATTCTAGCCCAATTTTTAAAAATTGTAATTGTTCCTATTAATATAGTACTTTATGAACATAATTTCATTTGTTCCTCATAATAACTCTGTGTGGTAGGTACAATGCAATTTTACAAATGAGGAAACTGAAGTTCATCAGGGCTAAGTGACTTGCTGGGGGCCTCTCAGCAAGTGCAGGAAACATTATTTAAACTTGAATCATTCAAATGTAGATCTCCCTGACTCTAAGTCCTACACTATCTACTCTACCAGAAACTGACTTTTATGAACCATTATTCCAAGTTCTACATTTATAAAGATGGCATTCAATCTTTGGTATCCCCAAATTTCCAGCAGGAAACTCAGAAAATCACTTATATCTGTGTCTCAACAGTTTTGTAAGACTTTTCAGTGTCCTTGATAGTTAATCACTGCCAAAATAAGCTAGCACAAGATACACATGCAGTTTATCCATTCAAGAGTGTGAACACATCATCAGTAAATAGGTGATGGGTCTGTGCCTCACAACTCAGATGTAATAAAATATATACATATATAATTTACACCACATACACCCCCCCCCCCTTATTTTGAGCTATGTGACCCAGAAAGAGTAGCAGAAGAGAAGATATGTTTGTCATTGTTATCATTGAGTAAGATCTGGGAGGACACCTTGGCAGAAAGAAAAGACAATTTTTTTAGGATGCTTTAATTGTTGCAAAGGAAAGAAAGAATGTATGCTACATCATAGCCATTTCCACTAGACCAAAGGAAATAGTATCTTTATCAGTCAATTTGCTATGCTATTGTTGCGCTTCAGTTGTGTCTCACTCTTTGTGGTCCCATTTGGAGTTTTCTTTTTTTTTTTTTGGTAGATACCAGGGTGGTTTGCAGTTTCCTTTGCCATCCATTTTCCAGATAAGGAGACTGAGGTAAATAGGTTTTAAGTGACTTGCCCAAGGTCACACAGCTAAGTAAGTATCTGAGGACAGACTCCAGGTCAGGCACTAAATCTACTGTGTCATCTAGCTGCCCATTGTTAAGTTACCAATGCTGCTTTATTACAATATGGAGAAGGGAGTGAGTTTCTGGAACTACATATTCCAAGTCATTTGGCGTTCTCTTTTGAAAAGCAATAAGGGGGAAGGGAGAAGACAGACACTTGGCTTTAAACTTTCCCTTGGTATATCCTGAGAAGTCAGAAAAAAACAAACAAACTCCCCAAACAATCAAATACAGAACAGAATGGAGTCAGATTGGAGTCAGATACATTCTTTCAAAACTCCACACTTTTTTTTTTTAAACCATAACCCTGTGTTAGTCTCAATACTGTGAATTGGTTCTAAGGTAGAAGAAAGGTAAGGTCTAGGCATTGGGATTTAAGTGACTTGCCCAGGGTCACATAACTAGGAAATATTTGAAACCAAATTTGAACCCAGGACCTCCTTTCTCTGGGCCTAACTTCACAGGATTGAGCCATTAAGCTGACGCTCAAAATCCACTTTCAATAACAGATAAGTGGCAAGTATTGCTAATTCCGGTTGTAGAAGCATATGAAAACCTTTCTTAGTTCAACTGAAAATATTAAATAATATTTTTCTCTAGCCTAAAACTTTTCCTAGAACTTTTTGTTTAGGAAAGTGGGTTTAACAAAAGCTAAGGCCTTGCTCTTAAAAGGATGAAGAGTGATAATCAGATTTATTTCTTATCTTGTTTAGATCCTTGCCTTCCCCATTCCCAGAAGCAGTT
Source organism: Monodelphis domestica (assembly GCF_027887165.1). Lineage (NCBI taxonomy): Eukaryota > Metazoa > Chordata > Mammalia > Didelphimorphia > Didelphidae > Monodelphis > Monodelphis domestica. Next base: position 495,196,882 of record NC_077228.1, on the reverse strand, counting down.
GGCAAGAGAGAGAAGTGCCCTGCTCTGTTATTCAGAAAGTACTGTGATGCTGATTTGGGGAAGAGGGCATTTCAGTCTTTGTGGGGGGTAACTGAGTGATGGTTTTTCTGGAATGTTTATCATGAATTATATTTATAATTGTTAGAATCTTTTTGTTCAAGATTCCTCCCTCACGTTTTCTTGAATTAAAGTGATAGAGAAATGTCTGAAGGCATTGAAGATAGTATACTAATTTGGACTCTTCTCTGAAGGCTAGAATTGTTTGGATTTAGAATAATGTTAACTAAAAAAAAATTGTTTCTGGCAGATTCCTAAAATGCAAGATATTGTATTTACTTTATTCCCCCTTAATACTAGGCTCTCAAGGTAATAATGAATATTAGGTATACCATAAGATAGAACTGAAGGAAAAAAAAGGATTCAGTATAGTCTCCCATGATGGTGAACCTATGGCACATACACCATTCCCTGCAGAGTTAGTTACTAGAAAGGCAGAGGGACTCTGGCAGAGCTGCTACCTTCCCCCTCTTCACCATGCTTCCCTGATCCTCTGTGCTTATTCCCTCTCCTGAGCAGAGCACTCAGGCCACTCTTTTCCCAGTCTGGGGTAAGGTAAGGAGGGCACATGGTCTGGGCAAGGGGTGCATGGAATCTGGGGGGTGGGGCATGGCACATAGGCTCTAAAAGGTTCACCATCCAATTGCTATAAACAATGAATATGATTTTCCCTCTCTACAGATGCCAGGGATCTATATATTCCTCTAAACTAGTGCTCTCAAACTTTCTTGGGCATGAACCACATATTTTGATCATGCATTTAACATGTATATATTTATTTATAAATGACTTACATAAGGGCCTACTGCTACTATTTTTTAAATCACTGCTACCAATATTTATGCTAATAGGTCGGGATCAATTAGTAATTCTAATTGTAGTCAAATGTAGTTAATTCTAGAATTAAATCCAGGTGGTTAGCAAAAAAAATCATCTGTATATCCTATTATATTAATAATTATGTACTTTATTAAACTTATAGAATGATAGAAGTTTAAAAACAATGAAATAAGAATGAAATATTGGATTCTAGAGTGGATAGAGAGCCACTAGAGTTTCCTGAATAGGGGAGTGAAATGCTTAAGACCACTAAATTAAGAAGAAAATAATTTTCATATAAAGAAATAAAAACTATCAATAAACACATGAAAAATGTTCTAAATCTCTTATAATCAGCGAAATGCAAATCAAAACAACTCTGAGGTACCACCTCACACCTAGCAGATTGGCTAACATGACAGCAAAGGAAAGTAATAAATGTTGAAAGGGATGTGGCAAAACTGGGACATTAATGCATTACTGGTGGAGTTGTGAATTGATCCAACCATTTTGGAAGGCAATTTGGAACTATGCCCAAAGGATGCTAAAAGACTGCCTACCTTTTGACCCAGCCATAGCTCTGCTGGGTTTGTACCCCAAAGAGATAATAAGGAAAAAGACTTGTATAAAAATATTCATAGCTGCGCTCTTTGTGGTGGCCAAAAAATGGAAAATGAGGGGATGCCCTTCAATTGGGGAATGGCTGAACAAATTGTGGTATATGTTGGTGATGGAATACTATTGTGCTCAAAGGAATAATAAAGTGGAGGAATTCCATGGGAACTGGAATGACCTCCAGGAATTGATGCTGAGTGAAAGGAGCAGAACCAGGAGAACCTTGTACACAGAGACTGATACACTGTGGCACAATTGAACATAGTGGACTTCTCTTCTAGCAGTAATGCAATGCTTCTGGACAATTCTGAAGGACTTATGAGAAATATTGCTATCCACATCCAGAGAAGGAACTGTGGGAGTAGAAACAGAGAAGAAAAACAATAGCTTGATCACATGAGTTGATGGGGATATGATTGAGGTTATAAACCCTAAATGATAACCCTAGTGCAAATATCAATAATATGGAAATAGGTCTTGACCAATGACACATGTAAAACCCAGTGGAATTGTGGGTCAGCTATGGGAGGGGCTTGGGGGGAGGGGAGAAAAAAACATGATTTTTGTAATCCTGAAAAATACTCTAAACTAATCAATAAAATAAAATGAAAATAAGAAAATAAATTTAGAGCTGTATGGAGGAAGGATTGTTGAAGTAAGTGTCTTGAAGCATAGAGGACAGTTAGGCATTGTGTAGAAGGGAATGACCAGAAACAAGGAAATTTGAAAATGTGAAGAAATGCATCAAGGAGAGGAACAAATGAAACTTCACAAGACCTGGGGGGATGGGATGGAATTCCATCCAGGCTCAAAAGCAGTTGGAGGAAAAGACTCAAAGTTCTTATCTGGGACTCTTTGGAGCTGGGTGGGAGAATTACAAATCTCTAAATCTGAACTAAGGTGGTGGCTCTCTGAGAAAGGAGAAGGTGGATCCTGTGAGTCTCAAGAATGCAAATGAGAGAGGCAGGGCTTTTATTGCCTTGAATTTTGGAACCTACATTTCAAATATGTGTCTGGGCAGTGTTTAAGTGGGTACTCTAGAAGTGGTTCTGGGATCCCACCTCAGAAGAAGGAAGCTTTGAAATCTGCACTGATGGAGGAGAGAGCAGAATTGGGGGAGCATTAGGGGATATAGATTGGTGATGGCCTGTTGAAGGCAAGCCCCCAGAGTGGCTATTGAAGGAAAAATGGGATGCAGCTTCACTCTCTGATTGGCTGATCACACAACCCTTAGGGATCAGGCTTCAGCTCCCTATCCAGCCAGAGCTGGCACTTGGGGACAACTGATCTAGCCCTGGGGGGCACTCCGTCACTCTTCCTCCCAGTCTCTCCCCTCCATTGCAAGAATGCCAGCTGCTCAGAGCATTTATAAACTTCTCCTAATTGGGGCACCCTCAGCTTGGCGGGTGACATTGGAAAATTCCCCTCTCCACTTCTTTTTCATTTTAGGTGGAACAGAATGAGTCATACTGGATGATCAGGCTTGGCTGCACTGTGATCTGAATTGCAAATCTCATTACTGTCCCTCCCCAGGCTCCCAACACATTCCTCCTGGAAACTTCCCTTTTACCAATGGAGACATTTGCCATCCTTCCAGCCATTCTTTTTTACAAAGTGACTGTTACTGATTTTTTACTTTCACTCATCCCACTTGAAATCTTGTCCTTTCCATCCCTTCATCTCTCCCATCAGTCTTCATTCTCAACTCATACAACTATCACTGTCTGTAGGTCAGGCCTACTCACTTTTTGCCTGGGCCATTGTAATGACTTCCTGATGACTCTTGATCTTGAGTTGATCCATTCAAATCCATCTTCCAATCAGATATCAAAGTGATTTTTTAAATTCACTAGCATTCTTTCTCATCATATAAACTCCCTGGTTGTCTTTAGAATCAAATAGAAACTTCTGTGTTTGGCATTTTGAAACCCTTCAAAACTTGGACCCAGCCTATCTTTCCAACTTTATTATATATTATTACTCTCCTTCATGTATTCTATGGTCTCTAGCCCATCCATTAAAAAAAAAAAAAACCCTTACCTTCTCTCTTAGAACCAATATTGGTTCTAAGGCTTCAGAAGAGTGGTAAGGGCTAGGTAATGGGGGTTAAGTGACTTGCCCAGGGTCACACAGCTAGGTAGTATCTGAGGCCAGGAAACCCATCCATTTTCAAAGTGTGGTTCCTGGGAGTCTCTGGGACCCTTTTAGGGGATCTGAGGGGCCTAAAGTATTTTAATATTCATACTAAGATACTTTAGCATCAATATAACCCACATTAAAAAAAAAAGCTCTTAGAGGGATCTACAACATTTTTTAAATATAAAGGGGTCATGAGAACAAAAATTTTGAGAATTGTTGGTCTAGTCAGATTGGCTTTCTCGCTGTACCTACTATTCACATAAAAAACACAACAAAACAAAAAACACAACAAATATGAATGGAAATGAAGTTACAATGATCTCCATTTAGGAGCACCATGTAAAGAAAGAGAAATAAATTTATAGTAATTAATAGCAGCTAAGTGGTACAATGGAGAGAGTTCTGGTCAGTTAGTCAATAATCATTTATCAGACACTGCCTGTGTGCCAGGCACTGTCCTGGAGGATCTTACATTCTAATAGAAGAGACAACAAATATGTGTAAACAAACTATATACAGGCTAAATAAGGAATAACTAAGAAGACTGAAGGATTGGGAAAACATTTCTATAGATGATGAGATTTTAGTTAGGACTTTAAGGAAGCCAGGAAAGTCTGTACGTGATAGGCCAGGAGTTTGGAAGCCTTGAATTCAAATCTGGCCTCAGAAACTTATTAATTGTGTCATTTAGGGCAAGTCACTTAATTTTTGTCTGTCTCAGTTTCCTCAACTGGGGATAACAAAATGGGCATAATAAGAACACCTTCCTCCCAGGAGTAAGGATCAAGTGAGATCATAGTTAAAGAGCCTGGTACATAGTAAGCCCTATATGAATTCTATCATCATCAATCTCATTATTAGTTTTAGCTGAGGCTCTGACATGAGATAATTCCCTTTTGCCTTATATATATGGTGAATCATCATATAGGGAAAAATGGCTTGCTGAAAACTTGCTGTTTCATGTTCACTGACTTTTAGGACCTATTGCTTGACTTATATTGGATATCCTCCAATAAAATATCCTTAAAGCAAAATTCTCCCACTTGGTTAGCTATCTCCATCAAATTAACTGATTAATTAATAATAAACAACTATTCTTTACATATCTGTCTCAGCTTTCAGGGGGCACAAACAGGTATTTTTTCCTTCATAGTGTAAAAGAACTAGAATTAAAGGCCATCCAGGTGCCTGAACCCTTCAGGAACTGAGACCAGGAAGGCAGAGTGATTTGCCCAAGGTCACACGGATATTTAGTGTCCCTGTGGGATTTGAAACCAGGTCCTCCGACTCCAAACCCAGTGCTTGTGTTAGACACACCTGACACTATTCTCAAGAACAAAACATTTCTTTGTACCTTTAATAAAATAAAAACTCCCAAAATAGTTTATTTTATCTTATCTCGGCTATCTTTAAATTCCATTTTTGACCATTCTTTTTTTAATAATTCCAAATAGTCCTTTAAAACAATGTACATATTAGTACAATAGTATACACATATATAATTCATGAGTAAGCACACACATGAGAGAGGTGTTCATGCCCCAAATAATTTTTATTGTGGGAGTGCCTAATGAAAATATATGTGGAAGCCATTGCTCTAGAATCATAGCACCACCCTGTGGTCTAGATTCACTTCAGCTGAGGAAAAAACAAAGGGTTAGTTAAAGGCAGCCTCTCTGAACATTTCATGTGGTCCCATATTCACCATTTTGACCTAAAAAGGCCTCTAATCTTTTGATATCACAATGGGGCCTTGGCTCTCTCGATGGAAATGAAATTAGGGCTGCTGGAAGAAGCAATCTCCCCACCCCACTGGACTGGCATTATTTCCAAGACCTCTTGCTCTCAGTATCATGGAATTAGAACCTAGATGGTTTTTCTAACTTTAGGGTAATTCTCCTATCCCCAAGAAACAACACAGTCCAGTGGAAAGAGTAAAAATAACATCTGGAGTTAGAGGATCTGGGTTCAAATCTCACCCTTGAAGTGACCATGGGAAAACTATTTAAAATCTCTGGGCTACAGTTCTCTGATGTGTCAAATAAGGGGCATTGTACTAGGTTACTTCCAAAGTCTTACATAGGATAATCCTAAACTTGAGAATTCTTCCTCTACTGAGGAGGCTTTTCTGAGTTTTCCAGGAGTCTTATGCTGCCCAAGAGTTCCTCCCCTATTCAGAAGGCTGAATTTCCAAACTCTGGCCTCCTGATTCCATGACTAAGGACATGTATAGCTGTCTTTCTGTGGCTGAATCTAGAATTTCTAGTCAATCTACTACTATAGCTTCCACCATACTTGGGATCCTCTCTACTTTGCCTCTCCTGAGTAGCTGGCATCTTAGTGGGTGGGCTAGTCAATATAGGATGGTCGAGAGAAGGCAGAATGTTTATATCCCTTTGAAGGATTAGCAACTGGCATATCTAGGGTCTTCAGAAAAGAGTGTAACTGGTAGGCCAGTTCCCTTTTATAGACTAAGCACAAAGCCTGGCCCCCATTCCATAAAAGCCTAAGCCAACTAATCAATTCCCAATGGATCCAGTTGAGATGTTTTTAATCCTTTCTATAAGATGTCAGTGGACATACTCAACCCTCCATTGGGAGATATACTTTCCACCCCCCTCATCAAGTTGATTATTGAATTTCTATGATCAATTCTGGCATAAAGAACTGTCCCCATCTAAATTGTGGACTAGACAAATAATCTCAGCTAATTACTACATTTTACAAGTAAGGAACTAGAGATCCAGAAAGATAGTAAATAACAGAACCATTGTTCAAGTTGAGCTTTAATCATTTTAAAGCCAGTGATCTCTTTATTTTACCATGGTGGGTTTTTGAGGATTCTTTCTACTTTTTTCCTTCCACTACAAAATAAAGAAAAAGCAAAGAAGAAAACCTCAACCTCTCTGTCATATAGGTTTTGTCTTAATTTCTCCATCCTGTGCTAATTACCATAGATATATGCAAAGGAGTATACCCCAATGTACCCTTTGACATGGTGGGATTGAGTTGTTTAGGATGTGTATCATGCCAAGGAAGGCAGCCTTACTTTGGGTTCTCTTGCTTCCTGTCGCCATAGTCTGAGCTTCTGTTATTTCTGTTCATTTGCTCTTCTTCCCAATTATATATCCCTTTCCTGCTTTATCTAAGCTCTGGTGTTCGAAGGAAGGACACTGGTCTAGTAGGTTGATCTGAGACCCCTATACCAGACTCTTTCAAAGGCACTGGTCCACTTGCTATGCTGACATTCCTGCTTGGCAGAACACACTTTCTGTTGGCTTCCAGCTAGCTGTCTGCACTCTCCCTTTCCTGCCTTCAAAATGATTTCTGCTTCTGCCTGGGGATTCTATTTGGCTGGAGATTGTTCAGAGAAAAACCAATCAGTTGGATTCATCTGGATTCAGGTTGTTGTCTGTGGTGTACCTCATAGAATGACAATCTGGGGCTCTGGAAAGTACCAGAAAAGAAAAAAAAAAGATTTGTCAACTTGGAAAAACACAGAACTACTAAAGTAGTCAGAAAAACCACGCCTTTACTCAGGAAAGAGATAGGTCCAGTAATCTGCTGCTATCACAGACCCAAGAACTAAAAACTACAAAGGGTCAAAACTCTGGGGCTCTGGGGACAGTATCTCTTGGGAGGATCAATGTGCTAGAAGATTCTCCAAAGAACACTAGAACTTGGGAAACAAATACTATTTGGGAAACTAAGGACAGGGAAATATGATTGATTGGCATTACCATGGCTACAAGGAAATGAGGATTATCAGGGAGAGGCTAAAAGGGTACTTAACATTTGATTGGGTCTGCTAGTCTTACTAGTTTGGGATCATTAAGTACTTTAAGGTCTGTTGTTCAGTCTGAAATGGGTGAGGCTGGGACTTCCTTTGGGGTGAATTCTTAGGGGACTGGAGCAAAAGTGGGGTTCCCAAAAACACAGTTGACGGATGAATATATTTAATTTTTAAAGGATTCTTTTCTGGTCTCATCCTTGAGCTTCCCTATTGGCCCTTCATAGTAAAGTGCAGCTGTTAAGGAAAAATCACTGGGGAGATTTTTTTGGTCTGTAAAATAAAGCCTTGATATGTCAAAGGGGATAATTCATGGGACCTGGGCCTGGAGTTAGGAAATCTCATTTTCCTGATTTCAAATCTCTCCTCAAAGACTGTGCGACCTGGAACAAATCACTTACCCCTTTTTGGCTTGGTCTCTTCATATGGAAAATGAGCTGGAGAAGGAACTGGCAAGTCGCTGTAGTATCTTCATCAAGAAAATCTCAAATGGGCTAACTGAATCACAAATATAAAACTGAAAAGAATGTTCTGTATTGTCAACTGGGGTTTTGGGAAACCCCAATTTTGCCCCTGTCCCCTGATAGGCTGAATATTGATAGTGTTCTACACTATCTCTTTCTTGATTAAAGACTTGGTTTTGCTGACTACTTTAGTGATTCTGTTTTTCCAGGTTGACAGTATTTTAGGGTAAAGGAAAAAGTTTGATTCAAGAATCCTTTGCAGAATTGGAATTTTAAAAATACTCTATTTTATCTATTACTCCTATCTAAATTCATATTGGATGGGGCTTTAAAATAATTCTGTTTAATCCCTTTATTTTACAAGTGAGGAAGTAGAGATCCAGAAAGGTTGTAAATAATAGAACTAGTATTCAAACCCAGCTTTAATATTTTAAAATTTAGTTGTTAAATTAAATGTTCACTTTAAATGTGCTGAGTATGCTTATGCTAATCACACAAATCCTGGTGTACAAGGGCATAGAAGTTTTAAAAAAAGTTTTTAAAAAAAGGACATTTCAAGGACAAGTGAATAGGATAACTTGTAAATACTTTCTGGAGCACAAAAGATTTGCCTATGAAAGGAATGAGCAGAGCTTCCTTGGGCTGGCTCGGTAAAAGGGAGTCTTAAGTTTCTTTTTAGTCCCAGTCTGGCCCTTCTTTGTCATCCTTCAGAGATAATAAAGGAACTTGGATTTAGATTATGCTGATTTCAAGAATGAAAAGAATCTGGCCCTTCCAGTCATTTTTTCCCCTCCCCAGAAGCTTTGGATAGAAAGTAACTATTGGGTGTTCTGCTGAGACTACACAATGACTATTGTCACACTAGTGGAATTTAGAAGATGGAAGTTAAGATTCTATAGCATTTCTGAGCTCAAAGGAAATTTAAAGAACGTTTCTAACCTTATTTTACAGAAAAGAAGACTGATCAGAGAAATAAACTGAGACCAAGGTCATTCAGCTAGTTATCAGCAGAACATTTGGTCTCTTGAATGATTCTCAGGCCAATGCATTTTCTTTTTTTAAACCCTTACCTTCTATCTTAGAATCAATACTAAGTATTGGTCCCAAGGCAGAAGAACAGAAAGGGCTAGGCGATAAGTGACTTGCCAGGAGTCACACACCTAGGAATTGTCTGAGGTCAGAACTGAAATCAGGACTTCCCTCAGGTCCTGGCTCTCAAGCCAATGAATTGCCTAGCTACCCCCTGTATTTTCTACTAAACTAAGCGATCTTTCATCTTGTGGGACTTCTGAAATAGGAATGGAAGAAGAGATGAAATCTAGGACCCACTTGGAAGAAAAAGTATTCTTGTTTTTTGTTTAAAAAATTTCAGTCGTAAGTATTGCTGGCTGGTAGTCTGAGGAGCACTTCTACACTCATTGATGGATGCCCAAACCGCCTAATGCCGGAGGAAGAGGGGTGGGGGTAGGGCGTATCCCATCCAGTCCCACTTTGAACATTCTAAGCGCTGTGGCTCTGCTTCCTCAACTCCAAAGTCGCAGGAAGCACTCCTTTGCCACTATCCTTTCTCTCTTTTATGTTCCCTACAAAACGTACCTTCAGCAGGATAAAAATCAATCGAAAAAAGGGACAAATTTTGGGGAAAATGAAAACCAGCATTTTCTCCGAAGCCTTTCCGACACTCGCAGGTCCATGCCCAATATCTCTTAGGAGTTATGACTGAGAATTGAAAGCGGGGAAGTTGTGGGATGATCTTCACCATATCATAATAGGGCCCGAGGGATAAGGACCATACCTGTCTCCATAAAACATGGAGAATGACTGTTAGAAATTAATTCCTTTCTGCTTATTATGGTAAGGGGGGAAGAGGCAGAATAAACACGGCGAGGAAATTAAGATTTCTTGGAAAGGAAAAACGTTTAAGAGAAGGTTTTCCCGCCAGTTCCCACAATGCGCCGGTGTTTCAGGGACAGGATAGAGAACGGTCCTGTGATTTCACAGGCATAGCGAAGTACTCCTACCAATTAGGAACGCACCTACCAATGCAGGCCCGCTTCGCTGCAACTAGTCCTAGAGAATTGCCTACAGGTCTAAAAACATGCCCAGGATTAAGCATCTAGGTAGCAGATAAGAGGCAGGTCTTAAAAAACCGGCTAGTCCTGACTCGTAGGCATCTAGCGCTCAATCTCTTTCACCACGCAGTCTCGCGAGGATGGCTGAGCAGGGACTGAATGCAGACCTTTATTAAAAGAGAAGTCGATTAGGAGAAGGAAACGTGGCGTAGAGCCCCCGTTTGAACTAGACTCGATTTTAAATCGCTCTATTCCCTGGGGCAAGTCACTTAATCGTAGGCCCGTTTTCAGAATTTCAGCGTGCAGAAATGACCCATTACTAACAAATTATAGGTCTATTCCCTATAATAGGAGCAAATCTGAAGAAATCTGCCGATGTTTACCGATTTCGGTTGTCATACAACGTAGTCGACCTGCTTTAGCAGAACGAGATTATTCGAGTTATCTGTAAAGCAACCCCCCCCAGTTTCCCCAACATTATCAGTGAAAAGGAACCGTGTTTTGTTTTAACATTAAGTGAATAGCATCTTTTTCTGAAAAAGTGGGTGGCTCTGAAAAGAGCCTTTGTTTCGTGGGAAGTCGATGACTCCTGCAGCAGCCGCTTACTTGGAGCTGGTGTACTTGGTGACGGCCTTAGTGCCCTCCGACACGGCGTGCTTGGCCAGTTCCCCGGGCAGCAGCAGGCGCACAGCCGTCTGGATCTCCCGGGATGTGATGGTCGAGCGCTTGTTGTAGTGGGCCAGGCGAGAAGCCTCGCTGGCGATACGCTCGAAGATGTCGTTGACGAAGGAGTTCATGATGCCCATTGCCTTGGAGGAGATGCCGGTATCAGGGTGGACTTGCTTCAGCACTTTGTAGACGTAGACGGAATAGCTCTCCTTGCGGCTGCGCTTGCGCTTCTTGCCATCTTTCTTCTGAGCCTTGGTCACGGCTTTCTTGGATCCCTTTTTGGGGGCCGGAGCCGATTTTCCTGGTTCAGGCATGGTTAGCGTAAGCACAAAGCCACTCAAGTCGCGACTGAAGTACAAAGACGCAGAATGGCGACAGGCCCTTTACTTATAGATCCGGCATGCAAATAAAGGCTTTGGGATACCCACTAATGATTGGTTGATGAGTTTTCGTCATTTCCTGGTAGCCTACGATGCAAATGATGAGATGAAAATTCTCTTTTCCCATTGGTTGTTCTAATCAAACGGCTTTCCTAACCAATAAAACGATTCCCCTTCTCCCTGCCTGTAGGTCTTATAAATTACTTCAAATTGGTGCTAAAAGGTTTTCTCTTTCTTTCTCTAAGAGAGTGACTCGTTCCTTTTGTCGCCATGTCTGGCCGAGGAAAGCAGGGAGGCAAGGCTCGCGCTAAGGCCAAATCCCGTTCGTCCCGGGCCGGGCTGCAGTTTCCCGTGGGCCGTGTGCACCGTTTGCTCCGCAAGGGCAACTACGCCGAGCGGGTCGGTGCCGGAGCTCCGGTTTACATGGCGGCTGTGCTGGAGTATTTAACTGCTGAAATTTTGGAGCTGGCGGGAAACGCAGCTCGGGACAACAAGAAAACCCGTATCATCCCCCGCCATTTGCAACTAGCAGTACGCAACGATGAGGAGCTCAACAAACTCCTCGGGGGAGTCACCATTGCTCAAGGCGGTGTCTTGCCAAACATCCAGGCCGTCTTGCTGCCTAAGAAAACCGAGAGCCATAAGCCTGGCAAAAGCAAATAAACGTTAAGGGGGACTAGACTTGTCCCTCCACCCCCCCCAAACGGCTCTTTTAAGAGCCACCCTCATCTATCATATTAAGGGGCTATTATCACTAATAACAAAAGCGAAGTAAATAGTGAATTTATGTCATCAGCTCTTCCTTTGATGTAATTGATGGCTCTTAAAAGAGCCTTTTTGTCTTTGGTGTTAACGTGCAATTATTGCCGCACTAAATCATTTGCCCTTGGGTTTGTGGCTTTCAGTTTTCTTGGGGAGGAGGACCGCTTGTATATTAGGCAGGACACCACCCTGGGCAATGGTCACTCTACCCAGAAGCTTGTTGAGTTCTTCGTCGTTGCGGATGGCGAGCTGCAAATGGCGGGGAATGATGCGCGTTTTTTTATTGTCTCTAGCAGCATTGCCTGCCAGCTCCAGGATCTCTGCTGTGAGGTATTCGAGCACAGCTGCCATGTAGACAGGTGCTCCGGCACCAACGCGTTCGGCATAATTACCCTTGCGGAGCAAGCGATGGACGCGGCCCACTGGGAACTGGAGACCAGCCCGAGAAGACCGTGTCTTAGCTTTAGCGCGAGCTTTACCTCCTTGTTTCCCTCGGCCAGACATGACAGAAGAGAAAGGAAAGACGACAAGGAAAATGTAAGCCCCAAGAAATAACTCGGCCGGCTAAATAGGGTCTCTTTTGTAGACTTCTATAGGGGCGGGGTTAGAAAAGATAAATTTTCATTGGCTTGAAATAGGCTCCGGAAAAAACCAATAGAATAAAAGTAGCTTGAAACGCAATTACATTACGTTGACCAATAGGAATAAAGAGCACGTTGAGCCCTAATTTGCATGCTACCGTTATAAAAGAATGCAGGCCTGCTCAGTCCCTACTTTCGTTTTCTTTGGCTACTGTTCTCTTTTCTGTTAGATTGAGAAAACTTTGATCGCCATGCCTGAGCCAGCCAAGTCTGCTCCCGCCCCCAAAAAGGGCTCCAAGAAAGCCGTGACCAAGGCCCAGAAGAAAGATGGCAAGAAGCGCAAGCGCAGCCGCAAGGAGAGCTACTCCATCTACGTCTACAAAGTGCTGAAGCAGGTCCACCCTGACACCGGCATCTCCTCCAAGGCCATGGGCATCATGAACTCCTTCGTCAATGATATCTTCGAGCGCATCGCCGGCGAGGCTTCCCGCCTGGCGCACTACAACAAGCGCTCGACCATCACTTCCCGGGAGATCCAGACGGCCGTGCGCCTGCTGCTGCCCGGGGAGCTGGCCAAGCACGCCGTGTCGGAGGGCACTAAGGCCGTCACCAAGTACACCAGCTCCAAGTGAGCATGTGTCTAGAAAGAGGCAGACTCCCCTCACCCAAAAGGCTCTTTTCAGAGCCACCTACCTTATCTGGAAAAAGAGCTTTAACTTCTTGACCGTGCAGGCATCTCCACTGCTTTCTTGGAGATGCCATTATAACTAGAATAGTACCCATGCATTGGCTGGTAATTTGAGCAGCCTTGGAACTGCGTCCCTTGCAGGGTCTGGGATATTTTGGAGGTGAATTAATCATTTGCACGCCCATTTCCTTGTTAGCTTTTAGTCACTGCCACGTTGGAGCTAATGAACATCAGTACAGGAAATATCAAGTATTATGCTAACAATTACATTGCTTTTTTTTAAGGTCCGGAAAAGTATGACACTTCTGGGATTCAAACAGGGCCCTGGTTCTTTTTGGGGGGACTGGGGAGTTGTGTGTGGCGACTGACAGCTTTATTTTGTACTTGCTTTCTGCAGCAAAACCTTGACTTGGCCACTTCACTGGAGTCTTGCTATTGGGCAATACTAAAATTCGAAAATCCCTCGCTATTTTCGAATTGGCTAACGACTACTGTTACTCTCCCTTCATTGGTCAACTTCTGAGCCTGACTAACTTTCCTCTACCGTGCTGCATTTTCTTTTCTGTAGATTCTGTGCGTGTAATTAATTGTACGACATATTTGAACAAGTTTTCACTCTCCTATTCCATTTCTATTCAGCAATGGGTTCAAGAATCTTTTTACACAATTTCTGAATGCATCACAGGATGGAACAGGTAAGTGTTCTTTGGCATCAAACTACTGCAGAGCTTTCACTTTGTAAAAACAAACAAACAGTATTTATTGAATGCCTAAGTACCAGACACAGTTAAAAGAAACTAGAATCCGAGGACTAGGGAAAGTATTTTACTCTCCCCTCCCCCACCAGAGGATGTCTGTCAATAAGCCAAATTCTCCTTTCAAATGAACTTCAGTGAAGTTCAAAAGAATGGCTGGGGAAGAAAATCCTTCTCTGCAGATTTTCCCTACTTCCCCACTTCTTTGTCTCCGGGTTTCTTCAACTGGCCTGAGGTAAAGAAAGTAAAACCCTGACCTCCCATCTTAGAATCAATACCGTGCACTAGTTCCAAGGCAGAGGAATGGTAAGGGCTAGGCAATGAGGGTTAAGTGGCTTGCCCAGGGTCATACGACTAGGAAATGTATGAGGATAGATTTGAACCCAGGACACCCCACCCATCTCTAGACCTGGCTTTTAATACACTGAGCCACCCAGCTGCCCTTAACAAAACGATTTTCTTAATAATATGATATGAGTATGTCACACTTCTACTCCATAGACTCTAGCACTCTATAGGCTCTAGGATCAAACCTTTCATTTTTATCTCATCCCTTTCTAATTTTTATTTCTGGTGTAAATTCGATAATGCTTATAATTATTAGTACAATAGCACCTTATATAATGTGTAAGTGTACCCACAGTGAGGTCACACTGAAAAATGTCTTGCTGGTAGTGATATGGAATCCAAAAAGTATAGAAATGACTAACCTAGAGAATTAGCATTTCGAAGACAAGGACCACTTCATTAAATCATTTCCCTTGAAATTCTAGTTTCTCATCTGTAAAAGAAAATGGTTAACGTAGATGAATGTTTTTAAGTTTCTAGTGATTCTTTGTATGAATGCAAGAAAATTCTATGAAAGGAAATTTTAAAAAATACCCAGAGCCGTAGAATATAGGATTCATAATAGAAGGCTATTTTAGAGATGGCTATCAAGACAAGGGATCTGGGCATGAACTCAAGTAGAGGCATCATAAAGTCATCTCTAACAAATGCAATGCTCTTTTCCTCCACTGAAGAGAATCTAAATAAAACATGACAGAGATACAGTATATATCTAACTGTAAATGTTTATTAGTATAGCCCTAAAAAACAGGAGGGTAGTTATTGACCTCATACATATGGTAGGTGGGGTGGGGATCACAATTCTGTCACCAGAATGCTAGAGTTTCCCATACCTCCACTGATGGACTTTGAAAAGTCCAGTTCCAGTAATTGCTTTTGCCAATTTGGACAAATTATTTAGCCTCCTTTTGTCTACAACTAATATTCGATCCAAGTCAGTAACTTTTTCCTTTTCATGTGTCCCAGGAATAAGCAACTTCTTCCAGACATAGAAAGGCTCCTTGGTCTTTTAGTCAGTCTTATGAAACCCTAGACCTGGGTTCTTCCAAATCAACTGTTTTTTTTTGCCTTTATTTTAGCTGCCTCCTAGTCCAATATTAAGTCCATCTGACTTTGCCTTCAGACAAATGTTGGTAAAAATGGTTTAGGTGCTCATTGTGGTTGGCTAATATTTAAGAATTTACTTTCCTGGGGGCAGCTGGGTGGCTAAGTGGATTGAGAGACAGGCCCAGAGATGGGAAGTCCTGGGTTCAAATTGGACCTCAGACACTTCCTAGCTGTGTGCCCCTGGGCAAGTCACTTCACCCCCATTTCCTGGACCTTACTGCTCTTCTGTCTTGAGACCAATATTGGTATTGATAACCAGTACTGATTCTAAGATAGAAGGTAAGGGGTTAAAACAAATCATTTTGGGACCTGTTTGGAGAATGGAATGGAGATGGATGAGACTTAAGTGTGTGGGTGGGGGCAATTAGTGGTCATTGTAATAGCTTAGGCAAAAGTGGATCAGAGCATGAACTCAGGTGGAGGCATCATGATAGAGGGGGGTGGATATCGGAGATGCTGCGGCAGAAATAACAAGATTTGGCAACTGAATGGATAATAGGGTGAGAGAGACAGATGACACTTAGGCTGTGAATGTGGGTGACTAGAAGAAGAATGCCAGTGTCCTTGACAGCAAGCAAAAAGGTTAGAAGAGTAGGTGAGGGGGAGAAAATGTAATGAAATCTGCATGAAACTCATAATCCATCTAAGCCTATTCATCCTGAACTATTCAGTCCCACTTAAAACCACAAGAGGAGAGGTAGGCTTCTTAGTCACTCTTCTGAAGGGCCAAACCTACCTTCTTCAGGAAGCTTGCCATAGTCACAAGGTCATCTGAAAAATAGGGGATTGGTGTGAGGGGTATGTGGAGGAAATTTGGGGGATGGCAGCAGCTGTTGCTGTGGGTACCCTGGAGTGATCAGATTATGATTCTTCTAAGAGGCTGAATTTGAGTTTCTGAGGTGAAGTTAACAAGGAAAGATTGGAGGATGGAGAGTTTGGAGGATAAGGGTTGTATTGGAGACAAGTCATAACCTTAACCTGTCAAGGGATCCAAAATAAATGCATAGGCTACTTACCTATTGCCTCCCATTACTACAGTATAGTAGATGAAAAAACCTTAATGGAAAAGTAAACCACAAAGGAGCACATGCCAAAACTGGAGTCCAAAGGACTTGGGTTCAAATTTATCCTTCCAGCTTAGAATCATTGCTAGAAAAGAAGGTAAGGGTTTTTTAAAAAATGTAGATAGCACAAGATGAACAGTGTGGATTGGGATGATGTTACTTTTCATCCCAATCCTGTCCCTCTTCTGAATTTCCCTATTTCTATTGAAGGCGCCATCATCTTTTCAGTAACCTGGTAGTTTCTTTGACTTTTCATTCTCCACACTAACTCTTGTCATTTCTATCTCTACAAAATTTTTTGCATACATACCTTGTTTACTCCTCAGATACAAATCAGGTAACTACTTTAGTTCAGGCCCTCATCAGGGGTTCTCTCTTGGAGTGTTCTAATATGTTCCTAATTAACCTCCTTGCCCTTTGCTTCTCTCCAATCCATCTTCCATACCTCTACGAAAATAATTTTCATAAAGTACAGATCTACTCATGCTTACTTAGCAAACTAATCACTCCCTATTGACTATAGAATAAAATATTATTTCCTCTTTCTCAAATTTTGTATAATTTTGTGTAAGCTTTATAAGATACTTAATTATCAGCATATATGCATAATTTGTAAATAAGTAAATAAATACATATCTAGGAGTGTGATCAAAGTTTTTTACTTAGAGACCTGTACAAAGACAAAGTAGGGAGACCATTTTTCTGGACAAATTCTCCCTTTTTTTCCTTAGGAAATGCTTGAGGTGTTAAAAGGATCCATGTAAAGGGATCCTCTTCACAAAGTAGTGAAAAATGCATTATAATAAATAAGAAAATAAATTAGATTCACAATATAGGATGCTTTTTAAAAAATCCATTATGTGGCCTTTGGGGTTTTATAATTAATTTGAAAAATAAATATTTTAGGATGATTGGAAGTGAGATAGTTGTTACCTATAGAGTATTGCTTTCTGGAATTATTTCATTAAATGTATTGAAAAAGGATAGTGTTGTGAGGAGATGAAAGCCCACCCAGCAGTGGCCTCTCTATTCTTAGAGAATAAAAGCACGGAGGAATTCCTTTTAAGGGACTCTGGTAATTGGGTTAATCACCCACTAGGAAATAAGCCTAAATCCTGGAATAATGAAGGCCAAGCAGGCTGTCAAAGCCTTGATTAAGAAAGGACTTTGATCAGATGGAAATAAAGCAGATGTTTTATTTTGAATTTGAGTTGAACAGTGGGCTAGTTATAATAAATCTGGGGGAAGTTGTTTAGTGGGTTGTTAATGTCATTGGGATTGGACCAGCCTGATGTCAATTTGAGTTTTTATAAGATAGAAACAAGGTGTTAACAGAAAACAATAATAGGATAAATGAATTTTTAAAGAGCTTAAAGTTTATTATTGTTCCAAGCCCTGCACCAAAAAAAGTGTGAAGTAAAAGAGAAGAGTTTGAGTTGACAGAAATCTAATCAGTCAATAATCTTTTACTAGGACATTTATTAAGTGTGAAGTGCTGTGCTAAGGGTAAAAGTTAAGGAAAATGTTTGAATGAATTCCTGGAAGTCTTGTCAAGTAAATAGAGAATTATTAAGCACCCACCATGTGCCAGGGACTGTGCTAAGCCTTCAGGGTACAAAGAAGAGTAAAAAATAATTCTGTTCTCAATGAACTCATAGTCTAAAGGGGAAGGCAATATATAGCTAAATACAAACAAGATAAATTGGAGATAATCAACCATGGGAAAGTACTAGCATTAGGGATAATTGGGAAAGGCTTCTTGAAAAAGATGGGACTTTAGCATGAAGGAAGCCAGAAGGCAAAGGATAATGAGGAATGAGGGAGAGAATTCCTGGCATGGGGAAGAGGCATGAAGCCCAGAGATGGAGTTTAGTGTGAGAAAAGAACAGCAAGGAGACCAATGTACATAGAAGGGGAATGAAGTATAAAAAGACTAGAAAAGTAGGAAGGTATCTGGTTAAGAAGAACTTTAAAAGCTGGAAGATTTTATATTTGATGTTGGAGGTATGGCACAGTAGAATAGAATTATGAGCCTGGAATCAAGAAGATCTAAATTCAAATCTAGCCTTAGATACTTGCTAGCTGGGTGACCCCAGGCAAATCACTTAACCTTTGTCTGCCTTAGTTTCCCCCTCTGTAACATGAGGATTATAATAGCATCTACCTTTTAGGGTTGTTGTAGGATCAAATGAGATATTTAGAAAAATCTTTAGCATAAAATGTGACAGTAGGGTGGAAGACACAGTGGTGTCCATATCAGAGGTGAGAAGGAAGAATACAGGTAAATATTGGATGTAGGGGCTAAGAGAGAGTGATGAGACCTTAATTATAAGTCTAGGGGACTAAGGAGTTAGTACTAAGTTGATAGTGAAGTACTTTGGGACAGGGAGACAATGCATTCAGATTTGTTAAGATGTGTATGGAATTGTCCATTTTGACATGTCCAATAGGCACTTAGAGATAAATCTGGATTATGTGAGATGGGAGGTTGAGATATATTAGATCTGAATCAGTAGATATAAAAATCAGCAACTTGGAGATGATAATTGAATCAATGGAAGAGCAAAATATAAGTATTGAACTATTCAAGAGATAGCAAGGTGGTATATTTAGAAGTTAGGTAGGCAAATTATGAAGTACAAGGTTCTTCAAAGCAAAATTACTTAAGTCAAAAGGGAATCTAACACACATTCTATATAAGAAACAGAATATCTGATTGAGAAACATAATAGAGAAGAAAAATGGACCATTACTATAACTGCATTGTATGATAGGGGTATGTGTGTGTGTGTGTGTATTAAGAGTCTTGGGGAGAGGGAATAGGTGAAGTTGAACTAGATCTCTTTTTTTAATAGCCTTAAATCGTTTGACTTTTTAAATCATTTTGGATCAAATGATTTAAAAATAAAATAGTTTGTGCTCTGGCTTCAAAACAAAAATCAGTGGTTCTCCATTGCTTATAAAATGGACTCATATTTTCAAGTCAGCCACAAGCTAGTGGAAACTATTGCTCTAGTTTTGTTTCATGTTTCATAATCCCTTTGTTTAGTTGGTTTGCTCTATATCTCTGGAATATTAGGTATATTTTCTTGTCTCTGTTGCTTTTTTTTTTAATCACCAAACATTTATTAATTGATGAGCCAGGCACTATTCTCAGCAGTGAGGAATCAAAGCCAAAATGAAATAGTCCTCAGTTTCAAAGAGCTCACATTCTTCTAGTCTAGAATGCCAGATACCTGTTTCACTGAATCCAAATGCTATCCTTTCTTTAACACCTTTAAATGCTAGTTTATTATTTCAAAAAACATTTAAAAATTCTTAATGAGAATAAATATTATATAATTGAGGTTATAAAAACATTTTCAAAGTAAGCTTTCAAAACTTTGCGATAGTTGTTGAGGGAGACCTATTGATACATAAAACAATCCCTGTCTTCAATGACTTAACATTAAAGGAGGTAACAGATAATATGCTTATAGATCATTACAGAGTGCCAGGGGAATGGCACAATCAATTAGCCAATCAATATTTATTAAGTTTACTATGTGGGGGCTTTTAGATGGCTCAGTGGATTGACAGCCAGGCCTAGATACTGGAGGTGCTGGGTTCAAATATGGCCTCAGAGACTTCCCAGCTATGTGATCCTTCGGTCTCAGAATTAATAATGTGTATTTGTTCCAAGTCAAAAGAGCAGTAAGGGATAGGCAATGGGGGTTAAGTGACTTGCCCAGGCTCACATAGCTAGGAAGTGTCTGAGGTCAGGTTTGAACCCAGGATTTCCTGTCTCTTTGAAGGTAAGGGTTTTCCCCCCCCCCCCTTTTTTTTAAAGTGCCTATGTTCTAGGCACTGTGCTAAAAAGACAGTCATTGCCATTAAGGAACTTATAACCTAATGAGGGAGCTAACATGAAAACAAATATATACAAAGCAGTTTATCTGCAGCATAAGTAGGAGAGGATTAACAAAGTGAAGGCACTAGAATTATGAGATGTTAGGGAAGGCTTCTTCTAGAAGGTAGGATTTTAATTGGAACTTTAAAGGAAGCCAAGGAAGTCAGTAATCAGAGTAGAGAAACCAGACTATTCCAGGCAAGGGACTAAGGAAAATTCTTGGAGATGAGAGACAGTGTCTTGTTCATAGAATAGCTAGGAGGCCAGTATCACTGGACTTTTAAAGATCATGAAGAGTAAAAAGTGCTATATGACTTCTTTTCTTTTGTATATATTATCCATTTTTCAGTTTATTCTTGAATAATATTCACAGGTTATTCTTCAAGTATTAAAGCTGAAGCTGTGTACAATGTTCTCTTGTTTCTACTCATTTCCCTGTTCATCATCCCATATAGTTCTTTCCAAGTTTTTTGAAAATTAGCCTGCTCATTGTTTCTTATGGCACAGTAGTATCATTTTTCCATCACAATCATTTACCACAATTTGTTTAGCTATTCCCCAATTGATGGGCATCTCTTCAATTTCTAATTCTTTGCCACCACAAAGAAAGCTGCTATAAATATTTTAAAACATAGAGGTTTTTTTCCTTTCTTCCTGATGTTCTCTGGAAATAGATCTAACAATGTTTGCTGGGTTTGAGGTTATACATACACACAGTTTTATGACTCTGGCTATAATTCCAAATTGCTCTCTGAAATGGTTGAATCACTTCACAGCTGCACCAACAGTGTATTAGCTTCCCAATGTCTCCATATCCCCTCCAACATTTGTCATTTAAGCCAAACGGATGAATATGAGATTATTGGTGTACATTTCTCTAATCAGCAATTTAGTGATTTAGAACATTTCCCCCTATACCTATATATGCCTTCGATTTCTTCATCCAACAATTGTCCATATCTTTTACCCATTTGCCGATTGGAGGATGTCTCTTATTCTTATAAATTTGATGGAGTTATCTCTATATTTTATATATGAGATTCTGAGACAGACAGTCTTTGAGTGGCTGTCTATAATTTCTGTATCCCCCCCCCCCAATTTTCTTCTTTCCTCCTAATCTTGGTAACAATATTTTATTTGTACAAAACCTTTTCTATTTATTGTACTCAATATTATCCATTTTATATCTCACAATGTTCTCCATTTCTTGTTGACTCATAAATTTCTTTCCTATCCACAAACCTTATAAGTAATATGTTCCCTGTTCTGCTATAGGATTTCAAGAATAGTTTATGACCTGCTTAAAGCTATGAAGGAAGCATCGTGGTACTATGGAAAAAATGCTGCTTTTGGAAGGGACCAGGCTTCCAATACCAATTCAGTCATTTATTACCTGTGGGACCCTGGATAAATCATATTGCTTCCTCTGTACATCATTTCCCTCATTTGTTAAATGAGGGGACTGGATCTGATGACTTTAAAAATCCTATTCTATTCTGAATCGGGTCATGCCTCTAAATTTAGGATCTGATGATTAGGATTTAGGATCCTGCAAAGTGGGATGCACCTTGAATCTTAAAGAATGGGTAGAATTTGGGGGAGGAAGGTTTTAGGCACAAGGAACAGCTTGAACAAAGGTTCAAAGCTCATTTCAGAGCCAGAAAAGGTAGGATTAGAGGAAAAGTATATATGAAACTGAGTGTGAGATACAGCTAGAAAGGTAGATTGTGGCAATATTGTAGGTGGCCTTGAATGATGTTCTAAGGAGTTTGTACTATCAAAGTACTGGGGATATGGACATCAGAGGAAGGAGAGAAAGTAGTTTTCTCTAATGATTGTTCTCTCACCTAAATCCTTAGAACCTTTTCATTGATTAATTCAATATTTTAGCATTTATTGTCTGATGTTAATAAGTAGCAGAATGAGTGCTGGACTAGGAGTCAGGGAAAATGTGGGTTTTGAATCTTATGTGCCAACACTTATTAGTTGTGTGCTCACGGGCAACCACCTAACTATGAATCTCTTCCATTTCTTCATCTGTAAAATGGTCATCATAAATATTGCAATATGCAGCAAAATAAAGTGATGAACATATTAATTTTATAAAAATTTGAAAAGGACTACATGAGATAATGAAGCATGAAATGAACAGAACCAAGAGAACATTATATATACTAGAGATTTAATATCTGAAGAATAACTTGTGAATGTTCACTTCCAGAGAATGAACTGAGAAGTGAAAATAGGAAAGATATAATCTATATATTCTGCCAGATGATACCTTCTATGGTGTGGAGAGGGGAGGGAGAGAGGGCCTGAATGATAAAAGAAAAATTGGGGGGAGAAAGACCTTCACCCCCCCCCAATATTGCATTATTCCACTTCAAAGGACTATTGTGAGGACATGATGAGCTTTAACCCTGATAAAGCACTTTGAAAATTTTAACGTCCCATATAAATATGTGCTAGCATGATTATTTTGATTTGTGTATACAGTGTATTTCCAGTTAGATAGCAATATGATGGGGGGCAGCTGGGTAGCTCAGTGGATTAAGATCCAAGCCCAGAGATGGGAGGTCCTGGGTTCAAATATGACCCAAGACACTTCCTAGCTGTATGACCCTGGGCAAGTCACTTAAACCCCATTGCCTAGCCCTGACCACTCTTCTGTCTTGGAACCAATACCCAGTATTGATTCCAAGATGAAAGGTAAGGGTTTTAAAAAAAAGATAGTAAATTGATGGAGTGGAGGGATGGTGCTTTAAACATCTTTACATCTTCCATAGTGATTAGCACAGTAGTTAGGGAGGCAACATGCCATAGGGTGAGAATGCAGTTGGAATCCTTCACTAGCCTTCTGTAATAAGGCATTTAATCTCTAGAAATGTCAGCCTCTAATTACAGAATCATAACTTCTAAGAGGTAGGCCATTCTGTCCAATTAATAAGCGAACAAGGATAATTAATACATTTAATAAACGTTAAGTATTTTCTTGAAGACACAGAGTCTGTATGTTGGGTAGAGATATAAGGAGAGAAAATCCATTTCTTTCTGAAGCAGCCATTCTATTATTAAAGAACTCAGAGATTTAGAAAGTTCAGAAAAATTCCCTAAACAAGCTAAGTGCTACAATGGATAGTATCTTAGACCTGGACCACCTATCTGCCTCCAGTAGATCCTTTATATAAGAGGTCACTTCACTTCATTTAAAAAAAAATAGGGAAAGGGTCCAGATATTTTTGCACCATCATGGGTGGGAGTGGGGAAGGCCTTGATTAGGAGGGTAGAGAGATTGTTATGAAAGGCAAAACAGATGATTTGGATTACATAAAATTGGAAGACTTATATCAAACAAAATCAAATCAGCTAGGATGAGAAAGGAAATGGTTGAGTGGAGTAAAAAATACGTTCCATATATCCTGAAAAAGAATCTGCTGTCCAGGATACAGAGGGAACTGATCTATGGGATCAGAAGTCATTCCTGAGTAAATGAGTAATCAGAGGATTTGAAGAAACCACTGCATAACGAAGCTGTCAAAAAATGATAGGCAAGACTGTTCCAAGTCACAGATAAAAGAGACTTTCAAGTTTAAACAACTCTGTCACTTTGAGCAGTTTGAGGAGAAACCTGAAAGAGGATGAAGGGAATCAGTGTCAGAGGAGGGATGGACAGATTGGTAGTCACATGGTGACATTGGTGGAGCTCTGCATAGGCCAACTTGGAGAACCTTTTGGAACATATAAGGAAAAAGGTCTAAAGTGGTGCCTTGACAATCCCATTCCTGGGCACATACACTGAGGAGGAAAAAGGCTGAAAGGAAGCCCCTTCCACTCTCCCATATATGCCAAAATATTCCTAGCTGCACTTTGTGGTAGCATAAAGGGTAGGGGATAGGGGATTGGGTGTGGAACTTAATAACCTGTAGATACATTGGAATATTTTTTTTCCTGCAAGAAATGATGACTATAAGAAACTGTGAGATGCTCTAGAAGACTTGTAGGAATTGATGCAGAAGGAAGTATAAAAAGCAAGAGCATAAGTACATAAGTACAAGAGCATCGACCCAAAATAAGGCAAAAACCTCACAAAACAGACTGAAATTGTAATGACCTCTCTGGATCTGGAGAAATGATAATGAACCTTCATTCCTACCCTATTTGAGTTGGAGGAGACAAAGGGAGCCACGGATGTAGAATGTGGCATATGTTGTCTGTGGTCTTAGTGTCTATTAGTCTTTTTCTTTCCTTTAAAACTTTGCCTTCCATCTTAGAATCAATATTGTGTATTCATTCCAAGGCAGAAGAGTGGCAAGGGCTAGGATGGTGGTAGCAAACTTACAGCATGTGTGCCAGAGGGGCACTCAGAGACCTTTCTGTGGGCATGCCCACTGTTGCCCCAGTACAGAGTTTGCCAGAGTTTGTTGACTAGAAAGCCAGAAGGATGACAGGCTGGGCTGCTCATCTCCCCATCTCCATGTGTACCTGAGGATATCACCTGCCCCTCTAAAAGGTTCCCCAACACTGGTCTAGCAACTGGGGGTTGAGTGACTTGCCTAGGGTCACATAGCTAGGAAATGTCCAAGACCAGATTTGAACCTAGTCTCTAGGCTTGACTTTCAATCCACTGAATCAACCAACTGATTCAGTGTCTGTTATGTTTGCTTAAGCCTTTATTTGTTCCATGGGAGGGTTTAACTGTAGGTTGGGTGGGGATGGTGCCCAAGGGGGAAAGACTGTGGTGTCAAATACATTTAATAAAACATTTTAAAAATATAGTATGTATAATATTAATGATATAATATAAAATATTTAATAAATAGAAGTAATCTCAAAGATGGGAATAGATTTCTCTCTACAACCTTTTTTTTCTCTCATGATTTTTGTCTCGGGAATTCACTTGAGCACATCAAAATTTGTCTAGTTTCTAAGTCTCCATCAGAAAAAAGAAAATGAAAGATTATAGGAGAGGAACGAGAGCCCTAGTTACCATACAAGGAAATGGGAAAGACTGGGGGTAGGTTTGGGACTGGGAGGGGAGGAGGTTAGGGAAGGAAGGGAACCAGGACTTATTTGGCACCTACTAATGTGAGGCTTTATACACCCAATCATGACAAAACCCAGGTGAGGTTTGGGAGTACAATGATCTCATTTTATAGTTGGGGAAACTGAGGTTTAAGTGACCTCTCAGGGTTCATAGAGTTAGTAAGTATTTCAGGTCAAATTTCAACTCAGGTCTTGCTGATAGTACTAGTTCAGTGCTGTATCCACTGTGCCATCTAGCTGCCCCATGAATGGTTTAAGTTAACATTGCTTATAAAAGACACTTTATTTAAATGGAACTCCTCTCCTAACCAATCCCAAATCTATTCTCCAAATGTAAAGGAGTTGTCATTAACTCCATTGGTCATCCCAAGCAAAAAAAAAAAAGTTTCCTTCTTTTCCAGTGGGTCTCTGCCCTGCCCTGGGACTCGTGTCTCTGCCAGGAGTCAGGCACCCAGCTCCATAGAGGGCTGACCAGCCCTGTACAATCCACCCAACTCCCAGGGCAAATTTCCCAGTGCTGCCTCCTGCTCCAGCTTCCACTTGATCTTCTTCATCTTGCCTGCTGGTTCCTCAGAGGGCTTGTGGGGATGTGCTGGCCTTTCCCAGGGGCACCGAGTCCATGGGCCTGTGTGTGTAGGTGGGCCTTGCCCTCTGTGTGCAGTCTCTGTCCCCTACTCCCACAGGCTATGGAACCAGTGCCATGCCAAGAGTATAGCTGAGATGATCAAGAAGGGGCAAGGAGAGATTTAGGGCTGAAAGGGATCTCTTGGGTCACAGAGGGAAAGCCCCTCGTTTTACAGGGGAGGAAAAGAGGTCCAGAGACTCGCCCAAGGCCACATAGCTTGTAAGAGGTCACAGTAGGACTGCTTCTCAGATCTCCCTGGCTCCCAGCCCAGCACTGAACCAAGCATACTAGAATTCCTCTTGGGAAGTTGGCATCTGGTCAAGAAGGAGACAAAGGGATCATCAGTGGAGCAATGAGAATTTAGGAGGAGCGGGTTGGAGACCTTACTAGGTTTTTGCTCAGTGAGAAAAGGGTGGGAGGACTCTTCTTGGGGGTGTCCCCCTGGCCCCCAGATTCTGACTTCTTTGTAGGTAGGCAATATACCCTAAATCCCTTTGGGGCTGTACCACCCCCTCCAGTACACTCACACAGTCTTTAGAAGGATCGAGTTTCAGGAAAACACAAGCTCTCAAGATCTAAAAGGATTTCCTTGTTTGTCCTGGTCTAGAAGACCCAGGTTGAGACGGATGGGGGGAGGGGAGGGGACTGCTGGCCGCAGGAGCTGAAGTTCACTGCTGGAAAAGGTGACTTTTGTGGCTTTGGATGAGACATTGTTTCCTCTTAGCCTTGCCTGGCTACTGATATTCTGTAGCCCCCCCGGATACAGATACACCTTCGGGAAGGAGCCTGGGGAGAGGAGTTCAGGACATACCTTGTTACAAAGCTTTCTACTTTGGGATTCTTTGCAACAGTTACCAGTTTGTGCCCCCAGCTGTGCCAGACTACTGGAGTCAGTCTTTCCATCCCCTCCCTCCACTATCAATATGCAAGTACCCAGTAGATGAAGTGCATCTGACCCCAAACTTGCCCTTTCTAACCTTTGCCTGTGAGGTCAGCAGGCTTGGCAGGGGGATGTGTGTGTGTGTGTGTGTGTGTGTGTGTGTGTGTGTGTGTGTGTGTGTGTGTGATGGGGGTGCAGGGCTGCAGGAAAGTGAGAGATCAAAGGAGATCATTCAACCAGTTTGGCTCTTTGTTTCTCAGATCTGTTTCTAGGAATAAGAGAATGAGTGAGGCAGCTCCTGCACAGAATGGTGTGGGGGGGACAATGGAGATGATGAAGACTAAGCCAGGTGTGTAGGATTCAGAGTGGTGCAGGCTCTTGTGGGAGGTCAGGAAGACCAGGCAGGTACAACTAGTACTCCCCTTCAGGAGAAAGAAGGGGTTTCCTTCCATTCTTCCAACATCTCTCAGAACCTAGAACCACTTTGGGGAAATAGGAGGGACTGAGGTAGCTGGGGGGAAGAGAAGAAATACTTTTTCCAACCAAGTCTCAGTGGCCCCCATCACTATAGGCCAGTGATGCCGAACCAACCAATGGCACAGGTGCCAAAAAATGGCACACAGAACCCTCTCTGTGAGCACTCAGCTGCCCTCCCCTCCCCCTTCATTACTAGAAAGGCAGAGCTGCTCCCCCCCCCACTGTGCCTGACACCCCCCCCCCCCAGATTGTCTACCCCTTTGCTTTAGCAACCCAATGGGAGGGCACAGAAGATAAGGTAGACAGGTCACAGGTTGAAAGTTGGAGGGGAGGGAAGCACTCAGGCCACTCCCCTCCCCCTTTCTACACTTGCTGAGGACATTCCTCCAGCCAGCAGCTCAATGGGGGTGCTTCCTCCCTCCCCTGTGTGGGGTAAAGGGGGTGGGGAGGGTCCTCCTGGCACTTGGTCTGGGGGTGGAGCCTGGAACTCCATCTCTAAAAGGTTTGCCATCACTGCCAGAGGCAGATGTCCAGGTACTCAATCTCTCCTCACCTACCCTCTTTCTGTCACAGAATACACTGTTCATCTTTGTCCTCCAGGAGCCCCATATTCTACTGGGAGTGAATGACCTATGCTCTTAATGGCTGTGATGCACCTTTATTCCCCACCTTACCCCCTTTTGGATTTGTAATGAATGAAAACAAAGAGTGTGGGGCAATTTTTTTTTTTGCCTGTTCTAAAAAACACTCACTCAGAGTGACAAGATTTATTTGTTGTCAAGTGAAGGAAGCAGACATCCATTCCCAGATGTTACTGGTACTGGGGCTGGGAGCTTGAGGGACATCTACTGTGGTACCTTCCATTTAGCCCAGAGTTAGATTAGGGGACAGATTACAGTTCTGCCATCTCCTTTGCTCTGCAGGTTTGAGAATAAAAGGGTTATCTGGATCTTTCTGAATGACACTTGTGAAGGGATACCCAGGGCATTTATTCCTTTCTAAAGAGATGTAGACTAACGAGACTTTTTAGAACTTCTTAAACTAACCAAATCAGAGTGGAACATTTACTATTCTTGCTGACTTTGCAGGTACTGCCAAGAGTCTTTACATGTCACCCTTTCCTTTTCCCAAGTGCTTTCAAATGATTTTACTGGTACCTGGGCAGTTCCAAACAAGAAGCTAAACAGTCCACCTTTCCCTCCTCCCTATTCCGCCAGGCAAGGATAACATGTCTGGTGCTTTTCCTTACCCCCAGACTCCTATGATCAACATGTATGAAAATGGAGAGTAAACGATTGCCGGTTTTTGTTTGTTTGAATGCCCCTGTCTTCTGCTTAGTACCAGTTCTAAGACAGAAGAGAAGCAAGGGCTAGGCAATCTGTGACATGCCCAGAAACTGGCTCAGTCACCGATAGGAAGTGTCTGAGCTCAGATTTAAGTATTCCCTTGTTATAGTCCCAGTAAAGAGTGCATATCCTAGGGACCTGACCACAAGATTCACCCTTGAAATTCCCTTGTACCTGGGGCTCCATTACCCTGGAAGGGGGTGGGACCTCGGCACCTTTTCCTGTCCAGTCCAAGCCCTGGGCTCCGTCCTCTTTCCACGATGAAATTATTACCAAAAGGGAAGGAGGAAGGAGGAAAAGTAACTTGGACACTTTCTTCGTCTTTACTTCACTGTCTCCTGGACCAGATGCCAACTTAGCAAGAGGAATATCAGTGTACTGAATCCAATGCCGGGCTGGGAGCCAGGAAAAACCGGCAACTAGTCAGTCCTACTGGAAGTTACAGCTTTGGCGGGAGCGACCCAGACCCCCGTGTGCCCCTTCCCCCTACGGTGGAGTCTCAAGCCCTCCAGAAACCTCATCTGCTCACACTTTCGGCCACATTTCTCAAGAGTCAATCCTATATAGCCTTAAGGATGGGAGGAAATGTTCCAATCACCTAACCGAAATTCAAGTGGCCATTTTTCCCTCCGCGCCTCTCGAGAGGAGTGGTCGGTCGTCCAGAGTCTGCTGAAATCGTCGGGCTGTTGGGGACCTAACTTTTGCTAGTTAGCTGCTTCTGCAACAACTGTCTCCCCATCCAACCCTCCCACGGAACTCTCGGCCTTCCCCGCGGCCAGCCTTTCAAACCACAGCAGGTCGCCTTCTGCTCAGTCGGCGTCGCGGCCGCGTTGGGCTATCAGTGAACTCCAAAGCCTTCCAGAAAAAGGGGCTTGGAATCGGCTCAGGCGGCCATCAGTTGGCAGGGGGCACGGTGGGTTCAGTTGTGGTGACTGAGTTCAGCGAGAGAGTTCAAGCCGATCGTGTCTACCCTTGCAGAACGAAACAAACGCATAAAAATCAAACAAGCAGCCGACCAAAAAGCGCTCGCCTAGTTTCTTAGCAGGATGGTCTCCTCCACGGGCTGGAATCCGGAGAGGCGAGGGGCGGGGTCGTGTCCCCGCAGGCGAACTTCTCCCTCTCGGGGTCTCTCTTCCTCCTCCTCCTCCTCCTCCTCCTCCGCCCGCTTTCCCCCGCCCCCCTCCCGCCGGCCCCTCCCCTTCCCTGTCTCCATTTTCTGCTTTTGGAAAGCTTAGCCAGCAGAGCCGGAGAAGAGAGCGGAGCCATTTTCCTTCCTTGCGAGCTAGGAGGGCTGGGACGGCGAACCAATCACAGGGCAGCCCTTACCTATATATAAGTGGGTCAGCTCGGAGCTCCCTAATTCGCGAGTCCGCGGCGTCCTCTAGTGACTTCTCACTGTCGCTGCCCTACCGTCGCTTCGCTGCCATGTCCGAGACGGCCCCCGCCGCTCCAGCCGCCCCTGCCCCCGCGGAGAAGGCCCCGGCCAAGAAAAAGGGCAAGAAGCCTTCGGCGGCCGGAGGAGCGCGGCGCAAGGCCGCAGGTCCCCCTGTGTCGGAGCTGATCACGAAAGCCGTGAGCGCCTCCAAGGAGCGGAATGGCGTGTCTCTGGCAGCCCTGAAGAAGGCGCTGGCGGCCGCCGGCTACGACGTGGACAAGAACAACAGCCGCATCAAGCTCGGGCTCAAGAGCCTGGTGAGCAAGGGCACTCTGGTGCAGACTAAGGGCACCGGCGCCTCGGGCTCCTTCAAGCTGAACAAGAAGGCCCCGGCGGCCGACACGAAGGCGAAGGCCAAGAAGCCCGCTGCCAGCAAGACCAAGAAGGCTGCCGGCGCGGCCAAGAAGCCCAAGAAGGCGACGGGGTCGGCAGGAGCCAAGAAGAGCGCGAAGAAGAGCCCCAAGAAAGCGAAGAAGCCGGCGGCCGCCAAGAAAGCGGCCAAGAGCCCGAAGAAGGCCAAGGCAGCCAAGCCCAAGAAGGTGGCCAAGAGCCCGGCCAAGCCCAAGGCCACCAAGGCCAAGAAGGTAGCCAAGCCCAAAGCAGCTAAGCCCAAGGCCGCCAAAAGCAAGAAGGCGGCAGCCAAGAAGTAGAGCTAGCCCTCGAAACTTGACACACCCAAAGGCTCTTTTCAGAGCCACCCACTCACCTCAGAAAAAGAGCTGAGCCTGCATACACAAGTCAATTATCTTGCAAACACACACTTTAGGTTGCGGTCCTCTAGCTTGATTGATAATAATCCTCGACTATCCATTAAGACCCACGTATCCTGTACCCTCTGGGCTGCTCCCCATGCCGAAGAAGAAAGTGGGGGGGGGGGACCGGGGGGGCGGGACCGGTTTATTTAGCTTTTGCTATATATATATTATGACCAAAGGATGCAAGAGACTTGGCCTGCGTTTTTTATGACAAAAAGGCAAGAGGGGTGAGGATTTAGGCCCCACCATTTTATTCTCTAAATTTGGGGGGAGGGGTAGAAAAGGCGGGGAAGATACTACACATCTATGTCACAAGCGTCTGGTCAAACTGCTTTCTTGGGCATACCAACATTAATATATAATATAGCTTCAGGGCAGAGCGGACTAAGACTTGGCATGACAAAAAGGCAAGATAGGTGAGGATTTAGAAAGGAAGGCAGTCACAAGCATCTGGTCAAACTGCCTTTCATGACTAGGAGACGCTCTCTTGGGCATACACGCACAATATAGAATATCTATTTAGGAAAGAGCGGGCTGCCCGCGCTGCAGGGGACAAGGAGACGAAATAGAACCAATTGGGAGCGATTTGGGAGGGGGGGGGGGAAGAGGTTAAGGCTTTGTCCCTTAACTACGCCTTTACGTCCCTGCGCACATTGAGGACGAGCAGAACGACAGAAGAGGGACGCGGGACAAGGGGCAAAGTCGGGCCGGGAGTCAGTGTAACGCGGTCACAGCTACTCTCGTGAGAAGATGGGTGGCTCTGAAAAGAGCCTTTGGGGTGTGGGCTTTCCGCAAAGGAAAAGCAGCGCCTTACGCCCTCTCACCGCGGATGCGGCGGGCCAGCTGAATATCCTTGGGCATGATGGTCACTCTCTTGGCGTGAATGGCACACAAGTTCGTGTCCTCAAACAGCCCCACCAGGTACGCCTCGCTGGCCTCCTGCAGAGCCATGACGGCAGAGCTCTGGAAGCGAAGGTCGGTCTTGAAGTCCTGGGCGATTTCTCGCACCAGTCGCTGGAAGGGCAGCTTGCGGATCAGCAGCTCCGTCGACTTCTGGTAGCGACGGATTTCCCGCAGGGCCACGGTGCCGGGCCGGTAGCGGTGAGGCTTCTTTACGCCGCCGGTGGCCGGCGCGCTCTTGCGGGCGGCCTTGGTGGCCAGCTGCTTGCGGGGAGCCTTGCCACCGGTGGACTTACGGGCGGTCTGCTTGGTACGGGCCATGGTAAGAGAGCAAGTGGAGAGCTTCTCCTGTGCCGAGAGACGACTGAGAAGGGGACGCGCGCCGGTTGCCTTTATAGACGCAGCAGCACCCTGATTGGGCTCAGGGAGTTTGAAACTCCCGCGCTGCGCCGCGATTGGTCGCAGCGCAGACTCCACAACATTTGCTTTCCATTGGACGTTCGATGCGCTTTCCGGTTTGCGACCTCTCGCCCGCCCCGCCGCTCACCCCTCCTTCCCTCTTCTAGCTCCCCTTTCCCTCCACCCGGGTCCTCCCTCCTCCCACTCTGGTCCCACCCACCCGGGAAATCCCTGGCGCACGCCTGTGTCCTTTGCACTTCATCAATGTCTCCCCAAGGCTGGATTCTCTGTCCATTTCCCTGTTGTGCAAAGTTGTGCAGCCGGTCCCGGCATTCTCTCCGTTTCTTCCTCGCTCCGTCGCCCCCTTCCTCTCTCTTCTGGCGCTAAAAGAACCCTTAAATTAATGTTCGGTTCCGTGACACGATGTCGTCCCCCATTCTGCCCCCCCCCCCCGTCCCATTCCTCTCTTCCCTCCCCCCCCCCCCGCAACCTCTCTCGTTTACTAGTTCCCCGGCCTTTGGTGTTGCGGGCCACAAATCTTGCCCCCTCTCGGCGCCAAGGCCCTCCCGCGGCTCTTCAAAGCCGATCGCCCACCGGCCACCCGATCCAAAGCACTAGACTGGTCTGGGTGAAGGGAAGAAAGAAGCCCTTTTCATTTCAACCTTCGCTTCCTAGTAAGAACAGGGCCCCCAAGTTGGGCAGTGCAGTGCAGTACAGTGAAGTGAGTGCTTCCGGGAACCCTCCCTCCCGTGCCCGCAAGATTCCATTGTGTTCTGGGACTCTGGACAGCATATGAAAAGACCGCCCGAGCGGCCGATTGGCCGGGAGGCTCGACTCCCGACTTGTGAGGCGAGTGCTTAGGTCAACGATACTTTATTGAAACTCCGAAGTTTGGGGGTCCCAGCCCGCCGGGCCAGAGTCCGGAGCTAGCCGCCGGAATCCCCACAAACTGTTTTGTGTGCTAGAGAAACTTTTTGCCACCTCTCCAGTGGCCAAGAGGAACTAAAAGTCCCAAGCGGCAGCGCGCTGGACGCCGGTGAGGAAGGGCGAGGCAAGGGCGAAGCGCAGGTTGCCAGCCGCCCGCCCGTCCTCGTTTGCGAGTACAAGAAGGGGCCTTTTTTTTTAAAAGCCTCTCGTTCGGTTTCAGCTGGCGTTGGGACCAGGGAAGCGTTTGGGGTTAAAGGAGGCGGGTGACAAACAGCGTGACTGCCTTGGCAGTGGCGTTCGGAAACAGCACCTTTTCTTTGACAGGGTGGGTGGCTCTGAAAAGAGCCGTTGGTTTCGGGTAAGAGCCTTTCGGGCCCCGGGAGCTCCGAGTCCGTTTACTTGCCCTTGGTCTTGTGGTGACTCTCGGTCTTCTTGGGCAACAGGACGGCTTGGATGTTGGGCAGCACGCCGCCCTGGGCGATGGTCACCTTGCCCAGCAGCTTGTTGAGCTCCTCGTCGTTGCGGATGGCCAGCTGGAGGTGACGGGGGATGATACGCGTCTTCTTGTTGTCCCTGGCCGCGTTGCCCGCCAGCTCCAGGATCTCAGCCGTCAGGTACTCCAGCACGGCCGCCATGTAAACCGGGGCGCCGGCGCCGACCCGCTCGGCGTAGTTGCCCTTGCGGAGCAAGCGGTGCACACGGCCCACGGGAAACTGCAGACCGGCCCGGGAAGAGCGCGACTTTGCCTTGGCGCGAGCTTTGCCTCCCTGCTTTCCGCGGCCAGACATGATGACGGATGCGAACACAACACAGCTGCGTCAGTCGACAACTGAGAAACTACACTGCTAGCCAGCCCCGCCGCTCTGGGGCCTTTTATACCTTGCGCCAGCAGTGTGGAACGGCCCCGTCCGATTGGCTGACGCGCCGTCTTTGTCCGACTGGCCACTAGGGAGGCTCGCCTCCGATTCCGTTATTTACATGGCCGTCCTCTCCGCCTATGACGACACCCCCGAGAAGCCGCCAATGAGAGGACGGTGTCTCCCGAGCCTTCATTTGCATATGAGCACTATAAGTAGCGGGGCCCGGCTCAGCCGCTTCACGTCGTTCGTTCCCGAACTCGTTGCTTCCTCTGTTTTCAGCCCCTTTCCTGCTTTCGCCATGCCCGAGCCGGCCAAGTCTGCTCCCGCCCCCAAAAAGGGCTCCAAGAAAGCCGTGACCAAGGCCCAGAAGAAAGATGGCAAGAAGCGCAAGCGCAGCCGCAAGGAGAGCTACTCCATCTACGTCTACAAAGTGCTGAAGCAGGTCCACCCTGACACCGGCATCTCCTCCAAGGCCATGGGCATCATGAACTCCTTCGTCAACGACATCTTCGAGCGCATCGCCGGCGAGGCTTCCCGCCTGGCGCACTACAACAAGCGCTCGACCATCACTTCCCGGGAGATCCAGACGGCCGTGCGCCTGCTGCTGCCCGGAGAGCTGGCCAAGCACGCCGTGTCGGAGGGCACCAAGGCCGTCACCAAGTACACCAGCTCCAAGTAAGCGGCTGCCTCGGGAGTCCGCCCCCCGCCCCGAAACAAAGGCTCTTTTCAGAGCCACCCACTGCCCTCAAGACAAAACGAGCTGTCTCACGCACCCGAGTGCTCGGGAGCCCCGACGCCTACCTACCTACCTACCAGCCTGCCTGCCTACATAAGATAACATAACCTGTTTGTCCACCCTCGCCTCCTCTCCCCTTGTGCTTGCTGCGCTCTTGCCTGCCGGAAGTGCCGGCTTCTGGTCGTTTCTTTCCCCGAAGCCCGGGGTCAGCCGGCACCCGCTTGCGCAGCTAAAACTCTTGAAAACCTTCCCTTCCTCTTTGAACTTTTTCTCCTTTGCCTCGCTTCCATCCTAGGCTCCTCCCTCGCCCTCCCGTCGCGTCCCTTCCCTTCCCACCCCGCTCGCTGCCACAGCGCGCAGCCTCAAAACTTGGGAAACATCTTCCGTCCCTCGCCCCACCTCCCCCCAGT
The DNA here is from genome assembly GCF_027887165.1 of Monodelphis domestica. Lineage (NCBI taxonomy): Eukaryota > Metazoa > Chordata > Mammalia > Didelphimorphia > Didelphidae > Monodelphis > Monodelphis domestica. The sequence goes on along the minus strand of NC_077228.1, from coordinate 495,161,890 downwards.
CTCCTCCCGGCCTCAGCCCCGGCCAAGTTCTCACGTCAACAGGGAAAAATACTGCCTGTCCAGTTTCCCAATTTTGGAGCAATGTTTGAGCACTTTGTGACGTACTTCAGCTTTTAGTTAAGTTAACTTTTCAAGTAGCTTACAATTTTTGGTATTCTGTAGCTTTAAAGTTACTCTATTTGAATTTGTTTTTAAGTGGTGTAATAAATGATAAATTCAAGTCTTTCAGAGACATTCCTAGGAGGATAAGACCAACAATAATTGGTGTTATCTTTTCCTACAGCCAGAATTACAGATGAATAAAGAAACTTCAAGTGTAGGTTGTGAGGTTAGTCCTTTAGAACCGGGTGGGGGTGCATTTTCGGAAGCTGTCATTCCCTGCTGTGAAGGAAAGGGGGGAAAGTATGGAAGCCCTCCAACCATCCGCATTTTTCTTTTTAATTAGATAAATCTAAACTGAAACAGAAGAGGAAGTTGGAAGCCAGAGAATATTTGGAAAATCGTCTACAGATCGTGTAATGGAAGGCCTGTCAGGAAGAATAAAAAGTATTGCCGTACACCAATTTAGAGCAGTAATGGCTAGACTGCATCAATTTGTAGTGAATCCAAACGCACTTTTTCATGACTTCAGTGTTCTTTGGCAGGTGAGGAGTGTTGGGAGCATTTGGGACTGAGGGGGAGGTATGCAAAACTAAGGTTAGAACTACCAGGGACTGAGGGGGAGGTATGCAAAACTAAGGTTAGAACTACCAGGTATTCTCCGTGTACAATGGTGAGAATGCAAGGTAGCACGGGATTCAGTGGTACTTGAACTACTCAACAATAACAGACTAAAGGAAAGAAAGGCAAAAGCAGGAATAGTGGAAAGAGCTGAGAAGAGAATGGAGTAAAGCATACCTAGTTAAGAAACTGAAAACTACAGTAATACATATAGAAATCAAACCTTCGAGGCAGCAAAAAGTAATAGAACAAAATAAAAAGGTTTAAAAAGTCAAAGAGAATGTAAACTGATATCAAAAAGAATACCTGGGAGAGGTCAATGAGGCAGGCAGTTTGAGTCAGTGGACTCCTTGAAAGTCAAATTTTAAAACAACACAAAAGCCCTTTACAACACTGTGTTGCAGGAAATTATAAATGGCATTTCACCAAACCTAAAATCAGAAAGTAAGGAAGGATAAAATAATTATTTCCTGAAAGAAACCCCCAAAAAGCTCCCCCATATTGCATGTGCCTAGAAATAAGCAGTTCAAGTACAAAGGAATTATAGCCAGTATCATATAGACTTGTCAACTTCTAATAAAAATCAGAGATTTTGGAATACAATCTTCTACAAGACAAAAGAAATCTTACATGAAAAACTGACACTGCAAAACTGAGTATCATATGGGGGAGGGGTGTGTGTTAAGCAGAGAGAATAGTTAAGCAATTCTGAAGAGGTCAGATCTCAGTGAGAATTTCAAAATACAAACAAAACAGTAAAGGAAATCCAAGCAAGGTGAATTTCACTAAGCAATTTTGAAGGGTGGATATGGTTATGTTATGCTAATAGTTGACTAGAAAGGGGAAAGTGTCCTTTCAGAACCATAATATAATCTACAGGAATTGACAGGGTGAAATAAGAGAAAAAGAAGACCTAGGATTGTATGAGTTCTACTTTGAAGGTCTGAAGAGGGAAAAGAGAAAGATAAAAGGAATTATATACTAGGGCACACTTCTTTTTACACACTAACCACACAGAGGTAGGTTTAGATATTGCTATTTCTCATATATGGGTATATGTAAGAAGAGTATGAAACATGAAAGATGGGGTGGGGGAGTAGTCATCAAATGAGCATTAGCTGAAATGGGTAAAGAATGATTGAACACACATGAATTTGGTGTTGAACTACATGAGGGTCAAATAAGGAATTAGGAGATAAAGGGAAAACTGGAGGAGGATAATATGTGGGTATATTGAAAAGAGTATAGTCACAAATTTATATTTTCTAATCCTTATGGGAAAAATAAAGGGGAGTTAGGTAAGTTAAAAGAAAAACAAAGAATCTAATGGGGTGCTTGAGATAGCTTCTTAGATCATTTGGGAATGACTGAACCAATTTTGTTATATTTATAGAATGAAGTATTTGATGTAAGAAATGATGAGAGAAGTGATTTCAGAAAATATGACAAGCAATAGATAAGTATAGAGATAACCAGTTTATATAGAATCTTCTTTTTGTACTCAGACGGAAAAAAGTAGGAACTGGCCTGAAGTGTGAGTAAAGGAGAAAGAATTTAAGTATCTTGAGAATTTTTGGAAACTGTCATAGAAATAAAAACTTTAATATTGCATATTTTAATTGCTCTCTTTAAAACATTTACTAGCATTTATTTTCTGTTCCTTTTACATCATCAAATTTAAATGAAAAAGAAAAGAAAAATACTAACAAATATGCATAGTCAAGCAAAACAAATTCCTACATTGGCTATATCCTAGTCACTTCCTTTTTTCTTTTTCTTAGAGAATAACAATAGAGACTCAATTAATTAAACAAATTAGGTTCACATTGCACAAAAACAAATGCATCCAGTTCTCTAGTATTTGGTAAACACAAAATTACTGAGATAAGAACTTAAGAGTTTAACCAAAACATCTGGGAAAGTTAGAAAAGAATTATGGAAGAAATTAGATAATCACACTTCATAGTTAGATAAGCAAATGAATATATGACCTAGCTATAAAAAGGTCATATTATAAACAAATTAGAGGAACATGGAAAAATTTATCTATGAGATCTATGGATAGAAGGATTACTGATGACCAAACAAGGTTAAATCTTGGTAGCACATTTCTATGATAAAAGATTCATTCCCAAGATCTCTGAAGTAATAACTAAAACTTACAAGAATAAAAGCAATTCTCCAGCTGATAAATGGTTCAGGGATTTGAACAGGCAGTTCTCAAGGGAAGAAACCCAAACTATTTATAACCATATGAAAACATACTCCAAATCACTAGAGAAATGCAAATTAAAGCAATTCTGAGATTCTCCCTCACTTCCATCAGAGTTGCAAGTATGGAAAGGAAAATGATAGTTGTTGGAGGAGCTGTGGGAAAACAGGGGCAATGATTTCCTGTTTGTGGACCCATGAAAAGGTACAACCATTTTTGTACCAGAAAGCATTTGGAATTATACATAAAATTTAATAAACTGTGTATGCCCTTTGACCAAGAAATGCTAATAAAGAGGTCAAAGAAAGAAAGCCCCCCAAATTATAGTTGTTGTTGTTTTTTAATGGTGGGAAAACTGGGAATTAAGGGAATGATCATCCATTGAGGAACAACTGAATAAATAATGTGACATGAATGTGACAGAATGCTATTTTGCTGTTAGAAATGAGGAAATAAATTATTTTAAAACATCTTAAGATGAACTGATGCAGACTGAAATAAATAGAATCAGAAGAACAATTTATAAAAATGAATAATTATGGAGACTTAAAAAAACTAAGAATAAAATGAGCAGAATCAGGAGAATAATTTATACAATATCAATAATACTTAAAAGCATTGAAGAGCTCAAATCCAAGAAGGTTCTACTGAACTAGAAAGGCTAGAAGTATGAGGACAGGGCCTGGATCTGTGATTTCTTCAATATAGGGAACTCTCTAGGAATGTACTGGAGCCAGCTGAAGAGCCAATTTTTAAATTTTTAGTATTGGCATTTATACACCAGATTTCAACAAAAGTTATCATTGGGGTTTGATTTATTGTTTTCTTAATTGACTTACTGATGTCAAAAATGTTAATAATGCAGATTAATTTTTAAAGTATTTCATACATAAAAAGACCTTTTTTTTTCCTGGAAAGCTTGTTGTTAAATACTTATCAATAAGTCCCTAAACCTCCCAGATGAGGAAATTCTCTCAGCCAATGCAGGTCCTAACCTTCTTGGCAACTTAAAAGTATCAGAGGGTTGCCTAGGAACACTTGGGGTAAGTGACTTGCCTGGGATCACACTACCAATATGTGTCAGAGGTGGAATTTGAATCCAGATCTTCCTAGTTTAGAGCAGGCTAGCTCTCTAACCAGTACTCTTACACCCTGCTGTGTCTATGTAAATAGATTAAGCACTATTCAAGACTACATCCAGTATCTAAGAATCAACCAAGCCATAAAGAATTGAGCAGCTCCAATTATCTGAGGGATAGCCTATCAGTGATAAATTTGATGACCTTGCATGACTTTTTTCCACTTCCACAATAAAAGATGAAGCATGCTAAGGATCAGCATAGAGCAATGGAAAGAATGCAGACTTTTAAGTTAGAGGTCTTGGGTTCAAATCCTATCTCTGTTCTGTCATTTAATAGCTATCTGATCTTGAGTCAGTCTTTAACTGGATAGGGCTCTGTTTCTTCAATCATTAAAAGGAAGGGGTTGTAATAGATGACCTCTAAAGCCCCTTTCATCTCTAGAGCCAGGAGTCAATGAATTATTTCTCAGCATTCCTAATGAAATATCTCTGTTCAATTGACCAGTGAATTTCCTGTAGGAACTGAGCCCGTCCCACCAGGTTCTTGATAGTCTCACTCTAAATGAAGCCAAATGACACAAAGAGGCCACATTTAAGTGGAAGGATGGCTCACAGTCTCTATTTACACAAAAGTCTTGGAGAAGTTGGATTTGGGGGTCACACAAAGACCAAAAAACCGAAACCCATTCTTTCCTGGGTTATGCCACCTTGTAGTGTTGAAGAGGAGGAAAAACAGATAGACCACTAGGAAAGTCAACCTTGTATTCAGGGATTTCTTTGAGAAAGTGGACACAGGAGAGAAGATGGTAGAAAATGACTAAAGACAATTAAGTTTAAGCAATTAACGGAGCCATAGGCTAATAAATTATTCATGAGCTTCATATCTGTATTTTGTGAGTTCTCTCTTCAAGAAGAAAATGTGGGAGTTGGCTGAACAAATTGAGCTCCAAGAATGTAATGGAATATCATTCTATCCAAAGAAAAGATCATTTGGGAGAATTCAGAGAAACACAGGAAGATGAACTGAGCAGGGCAAAATAAGCAGAATAAGGAAACTGATAAAAAGTAAAAGGAAGTTCAAACAGGAGACAATATCATGCAGCTAAAAGGATGCTGGATGTTGAGCTGGAGGACCTGCCCATCTGATACAAATCTGTCCATGTTCTCCTAGAAGTTAACCCCAAAAGAGGTTGTGGGGGGTCTCGCTTCCTCTTAAACTGTTAGGAAACCCATGGAATGCACAGGCTGCCTGATATTTATTTCTTCAGCTGGTTGTATAGTTTTTAGAATGCTATACCTGGAGTCAAGAATTACTAAATTCAAATATGGCCTCAGATACTAGCTATGTGACCTTGGACAAGTCACTTAACCTCTGTGTGCCTCAGTTTCCTCATATGTAAAATGAGGATGATAACTACCTCCTAGGGTTGTTGTGAGGATCAAAACGAGATAATATTTTGTAAAGTGCTTAGTCCATTGCTGGGAAAATAGTAAATAATATGTAAATGTAGCTATTATTTAAAAAAACAAAACTCTGAAAACTCTAAGAACTGTAAACATGACTATTCATGAGTCCAGCAAACTGATGTTGACATATGCTATTCATGCTGGAAAGATGATGAATATAGAGTACAGAATAAAACTTTTTTGTATATAGTTGTTAAGGATAAATACAACTTTGTATAAGTTGTTAAGTTGTTTTGCTGTGCATATGTTACAATTTGTTCTTTTCCTGTTTTTCTCCAATGAGGTAGGAGGCAAAGAAAATAGGTTTGTTCGTTTTCTAAAAATTGAGACAGGTGAAGGTGCGGAGGAATGTTGCAAATGTGAAAAGTTACTTTCAGATAAGGAAACTGTATTATTAAAATTGTTTGATTGTTTTACTTTGTTGTAAGAGACCTCTTATGGAATGAGGGTAATCTAGAAATCTTTGAAATGCTGCAACAAAACATTATATAATATATGTAATACATCTTTAACAAGAAAGAAATGCATATGATTTTACCATAGGAAAGTGGTATTAAAGAAATGCATTATTATTTGCTGTTTTGACTTTTAGCTGACTTTCAACTCCCATAAGTGTTGTCTCCTCTATTAGAATGAGAGCTCTTTGAGAGGAGAGACTGTTTCCAACTTACTATTTGTATCTTCAGTTCTTTGCACATAGTAAGCACTTAATACATGTTTCTTTTTCAGTTAAAAAATGACAAAATAAAAAACCGGGTAGCTTAGAGGAAAAGGTGAATTCTTACAAAAAAAATGTATATCAATGAAAGAATTAATAGATTAGGTAACTCAATATCAGAAAAAGAAGTAGAGTGAACATAAATTAATTCCCAATGGAAAAATAATCTAGGCCAGATGAATTCCCAAGTAAATTCCATGAAACATTCAAAGAACAATGAATTCCAATGCTACAAAAAATGATTTCAATAACAAAAAAGGATAACCTTCCAATATTTTTCTATTATACTGGTAGTTAGGTGTTGATACCTACATCATAGAAAGGCAAAGCAGAGAAAGAAAACTATAGATCAATATTTCTACTGAACCTTGATACAAAAAAATTCAAATAAAATATTAGCAAATGATCAATAAAAACATTTTAGAAAGACTACAAACAGAATTTATTCAGAAAATGTAGTACCAATTCAACATAAGGGAAAACTATGTTTAAACCACGTTAATATATAAATAATAAAAGTATATTACTATGCCAATAGATACTGAAAAGACTGGAGAAAATATAACATTCACTAATTCTAGCAAAAACCTCAGAAATTATAGGTGAAAATGGACATTTCCTCATTTTAGAAAACAGCATTCATTTTCATTCAAGAGCAAAGATTATATGTAATGGAGAAAAGTTAGAATCTTTTCCAGTAAAATCAGGAATAAAACAAGGGCATAATCCCACATTATCATCACTACTATTGGAGAGCTCAGAATATGGGTGGGCCTATAAAGCAAGAATAAGAAATCAAGGGAATAAATGTAGGCAGAGTAGAAACATAATTACAGCTTTTTTTAGTGGTTGATTTTATAGATGTGTATGTGTTTATATATATGCATATATATAATGTATTCTTATATCCTTTGAAAATTAAATAAAAATTCACTGAAATAGTAGCTTTAGCAAAATTGCAGCATATAAGATGGATTCATGTAAACCATCAGCATATCTATATTTTACCAATCAAAGATAACAAGAAAATCTGGAAAGAGAAATGTATGTAAAATAATGGAATTAATAATAGATTGCCTAACCTAATGATTTTTTCTTTAAAATTTTCTTTCTCAGACTTTATTATGAAAGTGTTCTGTACCCTGTGTTTTTATATGAAGATTAGATTCTTATCGGTCTCTACTCTTCCTAAGGGGAAAATGGAATTGATTGAATTGATTTGGAAATTGGAATTGAATTTTGAATTTTAGATTGGATTGTCATTAATTGAACTTCTAAAAGGAAAGAGAAAATTTTGGAATGGAAAAATTGGGAATTCTAAATACTTGCAAAATTAAGTAAAAATTTTTAGAAAGCAACAAGATCAGAAAATTCTATATGTCATTTCAAAGGCTTTCAAAAATTTTTAAAGTTATCAGATTTCTACTTTATGTGCTATTTGAAATGTTTAAACTTATTTTACTTTTGATCCTTAGTTTCACATTTTAATTTATTAACTAAGTCAATGAAAGTATTTGCTAAATGAAAATGGAGTAGTCTTGTTATTGGTATATACCAGGTACAGAATTATGAAAGAGTTAGCAAGTGACATTTAAGAATCATAGTTAGACTGTTGATGATATCTGGGCCACAAATTTTGATCTGGTCTTAACTGATTGTTGGAGAAGTAATATTGAAAAGAGTAGTGCTAGATTCTATCAAGATCTTATTTATAAAAGATTTGATCTGGAACATCCAAGAATTTCGACAAGCAATATGGAACCAAAGAAGCATATCTTGTAACTAGGAGACCACTTCAAAATCTCCCTGAGTACCTCCAGATATCTAAGGGAAGATGTTTCCAGGGACCAGACAACTGTATAGAACATCTGGGATTCAAGATGAAATGTGATAATTAGATGGATATTGATGCAACTCACTGCCAACTCATAACTCCATGGTAGGGAGATATGACTTTTGGCATTTCTGGCTTAGAGGTTCTTTCCATTCCAAGGCCAAGTTTGATTCCTTCTACCCTTGGTGATCCTTATGGCCCTAAGGAGGTTATCAATTCCCCTTCCCCCACTCCTGTCCTCCAGAATATTTGTTAGAATTGTACCCTTTGCAATCCCATGTATATCCCCCACCCGAAATCTGACTGGCTCCTATACCTTTCTGCTGTTATCTCTTTCCTTGAAGGCACTAGTTATTTTTGGCTTTATGGTAACCATCTTTACCTCAATCTCCCCTACTCATGGCTTGGGATTTGTGACTTGGTTATGGCCATCCCTCTTAATTTAGGTTGTTTTTAGCCCAGACACATCCCAGATGCTATGCTTCTGACCTGCTATAAGCTTTTCTTGGCTCTCTGGTGATTTGGGGTCTCTTTTCTGCCCTGTCTTCCAGGGATTACTTATTGATCTCTTCTGTGTTCTGGCTCTATGTATCATATTCAAACTCATAATACCATATTTCCCAATGCTTCTTCCAGGTTGTTAATAAGATTATGTTTCACCAGATTCTCATCCCCTGGGCCTTGACTTCCAATACCCTTGATTGGTCTGTTTACCATGGCATGGGATGCTGCCTTGATCAAAAGGGGCTAACATGGAAATTTTTTTGACCCTAGTCAAATTCAAACCTCTCTACCCTTCTGAGACTAAGAATGAAAAGACCTCAAGGACCTTTGCTTTTACTTTTAACATTCTTGATGCCTTATGTACCAACCTTTCCTAGAAGACTATGGACCACTCCCCAAAAACCTCTTGTCCAGTTTTTTCTCTGGTTTGCTGGCCAGAGTCTGAGCCACTGTCTTGCACTTGAATTTCAATAATGAGCCACTCTTCATCCCCTGAGAGGACAGAAGGGGCATTGCAAATTCTATTACCTTCCCATTACCCAATTTCTAGCCAATCATTTTATTTTCACACATTGATCTGTATACTCTCCTTTGTGGTTTTCTGCTATAAAAAGGTTCCTATTCTGTTAGGGCTATTGAGTATGCTCCAGCATTAGGATGTCTCTTCGTATTTAAGACCTCTCAGTTTCCCAGGCTGGCAAGCTGTGGATCAAGCTCAATTACTCACACTCTCCTCCCATATTAATTCAGATGCCAAGTTCTGTTGATTCTTTGTTAGTGACATCTTTCCTATACGTCCCCTTTCTTCTCTCCTACTTTAAATGTACCTTGATGCAGGCTTTCATCATTTCAAAACTATACCACTGCAAGAGCCAACTGATTGGTCTTCCTGCTTCCCCATTCCAGGTTATTCTCTGTTCAAATTTCAAAATGTTCTTCCTAAAGTGCAGTCCCTAACGAACATGCCACTGACTGGCAGCTGGATTGTTCAGATGATAGAGAGTATTGGGCCTAGAGTTAGAAAGATATGTTCAAATTTGTCCTCAGACCACTTATAGTTATGTGTGGCCCTGGGCAACTCACTTAATCTTTCTCTGCCTCAGTATCATCAACTGTAAAATGGGAATAATATAGCACCTAACTCCTAGGGTTATTACAAGGATTCAATGAGATGATAAGTTCTTAGCACAGTGCATAGTCCGGTGTAAGTGCTTAAATACATATTCAATTCCATGTCACTCCTATCTTCTATTTAATAAATTCCGGGGATAGTCTATTTATTACCTCTGGGATAATATAGAAAACCAGCTGTTGGGCATTTAAAGTCCTTCATAACTATGTTTCTTGTTATCCTTGTAGTGTTTTTACACCTTAGTCCTATAGAAGGGATTTCTTTGTTCTCTCTGAGTTTACACTTGTGAAAGGGAATCCTTTATTCCCTTTGTTATTTTGAGTTAACACTAATGTAAGTACCCCTACTTAGATTGTAAAGACAGAATTAACTCTCCTTTGTCTACTTTTGAGTTGAATCAACAAAAGATTGAACACCCTACTTGGTACTAGGTAAGAAGCTAGCAAGGTACTTAGAGAACTCACTTACTTAGAGAACTCTCCCTTTTAACTCAGTCACAAACTTGTGAATTCTATGATCAGAGTTTATAGTCTCAGCAACTCAATCATCCAGGAATCTGTGAACCCTTGTGATGAGTATTCACCTCTCCAGAAGGTGAAAACTGGTTCCCACAAACACTTCCCCTTGGCAGTGCTAGACAATTTGGAAACTGTTATTGACCCCCCATGAAGAGGGGAAGGGACAAGAAATCACCATAAAAAGCCATAAATCCTGCAGTTTGGGTCAATCAGACTTCGACTTGGTTCATGGGCTTGGAGCCTGGAACTCTTAACTCCTGGACTACTTTGTGGGGTGAGTGAAGGGCTGACTACTTTCCTAGTTTCTGGAGAGACTAGCTTCCATCTTGGAGGAGGCCTCATTATTACTAACAGCCTTCCTGGTTGAGAGCTAATTAATCTCTGCCTGGATTAAGATAGGATAGATAACTTTTCTATTCTCTTCACAATTCTCTACTTTATTGTTTCCTCTGTTTTGTAAATACATTTCTGACTCAAGATATAATAAATATTGGCAACCACATAATTTCATAAAATTATTATCCAACCATTAATTTTCACCATTACAGTCCCCTCTACCTACTCCACTGTCCAATAGCACTGGTCTTCTTGAGTTCCTCTAGCACTATACTTTATTTCCTGATGTTGTGGGAAAGCTTGAGATTAATCATGGGTAGGGAAGGGTGCTTCCTCAAAAATGACAGGCTCCTATGATTATCTTTAATATTGGGAGAAATTTATTTAGTTTTAATGTCTGGGAAGCAAGTGCAGGACCAAATTGCCTCCAGGGACGTGGTTGCAGGTCAGTCTGCCTCCTCAAAGAGAGGGAGTTCAGGATTTTTATATCCTCACAGAATAGAGTCTGCATGACTTGGAAAGAAATGAGGGGAGGGGGGAGAAACAAGGGGGATATGGTCAGGTTCCTTAGAGTCTGGGGGCATAAGCCCAGATATATATATCATTTATGACATCATGATCACAAAGGTGGGTGATGTAAGGATAATTTAGGATTGTGACCTAATCTAAGTTTGAATTTTGGTTGCCAGGGGATAACCCAAATAAAATACCCAAGTCAGTTTGGAAATCTATGGTGGTTTAATCAATATGTAGAGAAGAAATCAAGGAGACGAGAGATTTCTCCCACCTGGCCTGTGTAGGTGAGTTCAAAGTCCTCCGCCACTAGGTCTTTGAAGATTAGAGGCTTTTTCTAAGAGGATAGTGTTTGGAAGGTAAAAGAGAGAGAAATCAGCCTAAACTCTGAGAGATCTCAGAGAAGACGCCTCATGTAACTGTGAAAATGTGGTTTGCCAAGACTGTGAATTGCCAAAACTGTAAAGGTTTCAGCCAAACTGTAAAGATAGTTTTTAGTGTCTTGATTTAAAAATCTAAAATTAAGTGGTCGCCATGGGAAAATTCCCAAATATGAAAGTCAGCTGGGTTTTATGGAGATTTTAATTAATACAAATGAAGGAATTAAGGGAAGGGGAGAGAGAGAGAGAGAGAGAGAGAGAGAGAGAGAGAGAGAGAGAGAGAGAGAGAGAGAGAGAGAGAGAGAGAGAGAGAGAGAGAGAGAGAATAGTAGAAGGGGACTAGGGCAAATGGCCTAGGCCTGAGCCTAAGGGAGATCAAGTCAGTCTTTATCACTCACCACAAGTTCGTTTTCAAGCAAGCTCTAAAACTCTGAACTCCAACTCCAACTTCCAATCCAAAAACTCCCTCCAACTCAATAAGTCCCTTTCTTTGAAAGAAATTTTCTCTTATGTCACCTCCTCTAAATTTTTACGTCTACCAATCATAGTAGACGCTTTTCCCCAAGGCTGCACATTCTTAGTTCTCTTCTTTTGTTCTCACCTTCTCTGGTTAGATTAAATCTACTGAGTACTTCACACCTCTTTTGTTAAGTTTGCCTTTTGTAAGTTGCTTGACCTTTTCGTGATTAATTTAACCTTTATAGGTACTGAGCACCTTTTTGTATTAGATCTAAAAATAGACCTAGCTTAAGGTTCTAGCCTTACTATAAGTATGAGTTAGGGACTTTTCATTGTTCAATCAGGAGTTTGCAACTTTATCTTCCCCTAAGGCATTGTTTGAGTAGGCTGGAGTAATTTTAAAAGTTCTCAGTACATTCCTGACCAAGTACCTCCATTGTTAGAAATGGGGAATAGCTTAATCAAATCTTCTGAAGTAGAGTCTGAGCAGTTTTAAGTTTCACATCACCTGAGCTAGGTTACTAGACTTCCTCCAGTATGGTATCAAGGAAAACTCACCACTAAACCAGGACAATAGCAGCTGCCATGCCAAGATGCCAACAATCTCAACAAGTTGCTGCCAGCCACCTCTCCACCTTCAAAGAGACTAGAGAGAGGAAGTGATGCAAAATATATAGATGGTTTTACATCACTTTCCTGCATCTCACATGCACCAATGATATCTTAGGCTTGACTTAGGACAGCCCAGAGGTCTATCAGTTCTTTCTGATTTGTCATTTGCTAGTACATGTCTTTCATAGGCCATCCTCCTAAATACTTAATCCTTAAATATGGGTGTAGACATTCCTGATTTTGTTAGACTAATTAGGGTGGAGTAATCTAAAGTTCACAGTGAGTGGCCTATCTTGAAGTGTTTAAGGTGCAAACAGAAGGTATCCCTCTGTGCTAAGATCTCTATCATAAAAATAGTGTAAACACATCTAAAAAGAGAGACAGAGAATTGTTTATTTATTCAGACTTCTCTTTGGTTGCACTAGGGCCTGCTTTCTTCAGTCAGCACTGCAGGGGTGCAAAATTGGGAAGTTGCTCATGTAATCCTTGACCTGGGATTCTTCTAGAGACTTGGGGTGTCCAGGGGACCCTGTGCCCCCATCTCACTGACTCCAGGCATTTTCCTGGAGAATTCTCTCAGAGTTTTCTCAATCCTTATCTCCACCTGCTGGTTTCCCTGACTTCCTTCTTCAAGTTTCAGATAATATCCTATCTTCTGCAAGAAGTCTTTTCTGGTTCTCCTTAAACAGTCCCTTCTCCCTGAGATTAGATCAGTTTATGCTGTATGTATCTTGTTTGTACATAGTTGTTTGTATGTTGTCCTTGAGAGCATTGATGATTTAGGGGCTTTTTTTCAGACCCAATGCTACCTACAAAACAATATAATAAACATATATTAAGGGACTACTATGTGCTAGGCACTATGCTAAACACTGGGGGTACAAATAAGAAAAAGTAAGTGCCTGCCTTCAAGGAGCTTACAATCTAATGGGAGAAGGAAGCTGAAATGAGGAAAGCAGAGCTAAAGATTACCTGATAGGGAAACAATGATAGTGGAGTTCAGACCAAATTAGCTGGTGGGAAATGAAGAACTGGCTGAGATTCTGAGCCTTCTTTAAAGGATGGCTTTGAGGGGAGTTTTTTGCTCTGCCTTACAGTCTTCCAATCCGAGGGACAGAAGCAACCAAGGGTACTGAAATCGTGGGAGAGCTAAAGCTCCATGACGATGAATTTCCTAGTGCTGAATTTTTGGTGGGTATGGAAAAGTTAAAGTGAGTGACAGGGAGATGATGATGGGGTTGACATCAAGACAAACACATGGTGGAAAAAGTCTTCCTGTAGGTACTAGAAATCCTTGATAATTTGGTAAAATAACTACAGAAGTTAAAAAATATTTAATTTAGAAAATAATCTTTGAAGAAATAAAAACTTAAATATTAAATCCAAGGAAGAAATCTGAGCTATTAGCAATCATTAAAATTTTCTAATCTGCTAATAAAGAGATACAAATTAAAGGAAATCTGAAGCTGTATTTTATACCTATCAGACTTTCAAAGATGACAAATGTGGAAAATCTTAAGGGTTAGGGGGCCTATAGGAAAGGAGGTGCACTTGTACACTTTTGATAGAATTGTTGAACTGTTCCAGGTATTCTGGAAAGGAATTTGGAATAATGCCCAGAAAGTTACCTTTAAATTATCCAGGGGGCAATTAGGTGATTCAGTGGATTGAGAGTCAGGCCTTAGAGATGGAAAGTCCTGGGTTCAAATTTGTCCTCTGACACTTCCTAGTTCTGTGACTATGGGCAAATCACTTAATCCCCATTGCCTACCCTTTACCACTAAAACAGAAGGAAAGGATTTAAAAATAAACTGTCCATACACTTTGACCCAGCTAGACCACTACTAGATCTATAGCCAAAAAAAAGGGGAAAAAAATGAAAAGGATCTGCATGTGCATAAATATTTATAGCAGCTTTTTTCATAGTAGCTAAAAATGGGAAACTTGGACACTATCCACATATTAGGAAATGGCTAAGCAAATTATGGTGTTAGAATTTCAATGAAATATTATTGGAACATTAAAAAATGGACAATTTAAGAAGAAACTAGGAAAGCTTTTATAACTTGATGTAGAGGGGGAAGCAAGCATAACTAGAAGAAAAAAGTATGTTGTTAAAAACTAAAGAATAATATTTTTTAAAGACTTTAGAACTCAGAAAAATAATCACGAGACCAAAAGAATGAAGATAAAACATGGACACAGAGAGATAGACACACATACACACACACACACACACACACACACACACACACACATACACACACCTCTAGCCAGAGGAATAAAACTGAAAATTAAGGGATGTGTATTTAAATATATCTCGTGTGAAAATCTGTTTTCTGAATCTCAAGTAATTGAAAGAATTAGCTTTCCTTGAAAGCATTGCTAATTATGGAATGTGGGTGGTAGAAAGAATAGTAAGGAGAGATTATTATTTAAAAAAATACTTGTTACTTAAAAAAATAAACTTTTTTAAATGGAAAAAACAACCTGTTCATGAGCTTTGAGCATTTATTAATTGGAGAATGTATCTTATTCTTATATTGATTGTGTTTTATATAACTTGGAAATGAGATCATCAGGAAAATTACTGAAAACATTTCTTTTCCCAGTTAAGTCTTTTTATTTTCTTTTTCTATTAGCTGTATTGGTTTGATATTGCAAAGCTTTTTAGTTTTGTGTAATCAAAATTATCCATGCTATATTGTTAAACCTCTCTACCCTTAGTTTAGTCATGGACATTTCTCCTCTACAGAGATCTGAAAGGTAATGTATTTGTCTCTCTTATGTGTTTTAATATGATCTTTTATATTTAAGTACTGTATCCAGCTAGAAATTATATTGATATATATTGCAAGATGTTGTTAGTGTGAGGTATGAATACATACCTAGTATCTGGCCGGCTGTTTTCCAGTTTTCCCTGCAGTTTTTTATTGAATATTGTGTTTTTACTTCAATAGTAGGAGTCTTCGAGTTTATTCAACATCAGTTTTTAGGTTTGTTGTATACCTTATCTTTTCCCCAAGGATCATCTCTATCTTTAAACCACTATCAAATCATTTTGATAATTAGTGCTAAGTATTGTAGTTTGAGATCTAGTACTGATAACTCCTTTCCTTTCCAATTTTCTTACATTTATTTCTTTGAAATTCTTGACTTTTCCTATCTCCTAATTAATTTCATTTGCTCTGTGAAGTAATTGTTGGGTAAATCTAATTCTTATGGCATTCAAAAAGTAAAATAATTTAGATAGTGTCATTTTTATTATCTAAGTACACACATAACAATTATTTCATCATATAAGACTCTCTTTCCATGAAGCATAGTTTGGAGTTGTGCATTAATTTCTTTCCTTGGTAGGTAGACTTGAAAGAATTTTAAATTCTATAGCTATTTTAAATGGAATTTCTCTTCCCAATTCTTCCAGCTAGGTTTTGTTAAAACACAGAAATGCTGATGACTTGTGTGGACTTACTTTAATTTCCTTTTATTAAGTTTTATTGAGGATGGGTCTTTTCTCCTAGTTAGGAAAGCTTATTCAGCTGGCTGAAACCTACTCCATGGGATGTGAAAATTGACTTAAGGCCTCAAATATTCTCTAAAAGAAGCCAAATAGCCAACTAAGTCTTCACAAAGTAATTTGGCCAGACACTTAACACAGTTATCTTTGAGGCATCTAAACTTTTCATATCAAATAAGTTTATTATGAACCCTCTAAAAAAATTTAATCTGTAAAATCATTTACTTTACCTATATACAGTGTTTAAATCAATCTCTTTCCTCAGAGGATTTCTAAGACTATGTTTCTGTTTAACTAAGCATGCTCAACTTTTATGACCTAAACAGTATGTGTTGGATTAGTATATGTCAAAATTATTTCTATCTCTCTGATATAATTTTTTACTTGTAAATCCTTATTTATAGACTCCTAATCTTTGTTCAGGATTATTTTTCTACCTCCTGAACCTGTACTTAAGCATAATAAAACTTAATTTTTTCCTTTATAATGTGTTTTGTGGCAATTTTTTCCAGTAACTTACAACATGAACACAAAGAGATAGTTCTCCCACAGTAAGATTTTACTGTTATAATAGCAATAATAATAGTGATGGCCAACATCATTGCTTAACCACAGATTTATTATATGCATTTTATCCTCTTTACACATAATACTGGCTCTTTGGTTTTAGACATATAATTACATAATATACTATATAAACGATATATTACACGTAAAATTATATGTTATAGATAACAATACGTGACTTACAAGAAGGAAAGGTACAATTTTCTTGTTAAACAGAAATGGGTGTTTAATTCCATCCAAAGTTTTGCTGTATTTATGGATATTTTGGCTTCTCTCTAATTAATTATATGTAGTTTTCCTAATACTGAACCCCACTTCCATTTCTACTCTAAGTTCAACCTGACCACCATACTATTTAACATCAGTAACTTGATGTAGATTCTAACAACATTTTTTATTGACTTATTTTGTGGACAATGGTCATTAGAAACAGCAATCCAATTTTCCCGGAGTCTTTTGAAACATCAAGTTTGGATATCAAGACCTTGTTTGTACCCAATTTCGTAAAACCCTGTCTTATTTTGCAAATAGTTTCGAAAATATTGAAATTGTCTTAAAGTTTAAAAAAACAATGACTCAGGTCTAAAGTTCCATGGATCTCACGTGGGAGTTTTATGTTTTGTTCATTTTTGCCGGAGGCAGGGCTTTTTTTTTTCCTTCTCAGTAGTTGTTAGTGGGGTTACATTCTGGTCAATACTCACTAAAATTGCTTTTATTGGCATGCACCAAGTTTCCTTGGTAACCCCAGGGGCAAAACCGCAGAAATTTAAGCCCACAATCCTCCGAACACTTGTCTGGAAACCCAAAACATTCTTCAGATGCAATGACTCAATAATATTATTTTTCGCAATGCAAACTGACTTTGCTCAGACCTTTGATAGTCCTGAGAATTGAGCGTCCACCTAAAAGCATTCAATCAGGTGGTTTGATAAAAAGTTTTAAAGAACTAGACCCAGAAGGCAAAATCTTAAAAGGCAAAAGAATGCTAAAAGGTATTCTTTTCTCCTTGTTGACGTGAGAACTTGGCCGGGGCTGAGGCCGGGAGGAGACTGGGGGGGTGGGGTGAGGGAGGGAAGATGTTTCCCAAGTTTTGAGGCTGCGCGCTGTGGCAGCGAGCCGGGTGGGAAGGGAAGGGACGCGACGGGAGGGCGAGGGAGGAGCCTAGGATGGAAGCGAGGCAAAGGAGAAAAAGTTCAAAGAGGAAGGGAAGGTTTTCAAGAGTTTTAGCTGCGCAAGCGGGTGCCGGCTGACCCCGGGCTTCGGGGAAAGAAACGACCAGAAGCCGGCACTTCCGGCAGGCAAGAGCGCAGCAAGCACAAGGGGAGAGGAGGCGAGGGTGGACAAACAGGTTATGTTATCTTATGTAGGCAGGCAGGTAGGTAGGTAGGTAGGCGTCGGGGCTCCCGAGCCCTCGGGTGCGTGAGACAGCTCGTTTTGTCTTGAGGGCAGTGGGTGGCTCTGAAAAGAGCCTTTGTTTCGGGGCGGGGGGCGGACTCCCGAGGCAGCCGCTTACTTGGAGCTGGTGTACTTGGTGACGGCCTTGGTGCCCTCCGACACGGCGTGCTTGGCCAGCTCCCCGGGCAGCAGCAGGCGCACGGCCGTCTGGATCTCCCGGGAAGTGATGGTCGAGCGCTTGTTGTAGTGCGCCAGGCGGGAAGCCTCGCCGGCGATGCGCTCGAAGATGTCGTTGACGAAGGAGTTCATGATGCCCATGGCCTTGGAGGAGATGCCGGTGTCAGGGTGGACCTGCTTCAGCACTTTGTAGACGTAGATGGAGTAGCTCTCCTTGCGGCTGCGCTTGCGCTTCTTGCCATCTTTCTTCTGGGCCTTGGTCACGGCTTTCTTGGAGCCCTTTTTGGGGGCGGGAGCAGACTTGGCCGGCTCGGGCATGGCGAAAGCAGGAAAGGGGCTGAAAACAGAGGAAGCAACGAGTTCGGGAACGAACGACGTGAAGCGGCTGAGCCGGGCCCCGCTACTTATAGTGCTCATATGCAAATGAAGGCTCGGGAGACACCGTCCTCTCATTGGCGGCTTCTCGGGGGTGTCGTCATAGGCGGAGAGGACGGCCATGTAAATAACGGAATCGCAGGCGAGCCTCCCTAGTGGCCAGTCGGACAAAGACGGCGCGTCAGCCAATCGGACGGGGCCGTTCCACACTGCTGGCGCAAGGTATAAAAGGCCCCAGAGCTGCGGGGCTGGCTAGCAGTGTAGTTTCTCAGTTGTCGACTGACGCAGCTGTGTTGTGTTCGCATCCGTCATCATGTCTGGCCGCGGAAAGCAGGGAGGCAAAGCTCGCGCCAAGGCAAAGTCGCGCTCTTCCCGGGCCGGTCTGCAGTTTCCCGTGGGCCGTGTGCACCGCTTGCTCCGCAAGGGCAACTACGCCGAGCGGGTCGGCGCCGGCGCCCCGGTTTACATGGCGGCCGTGCTGGAGTACCTGACGGCTGAGATCCTGGAGCTGGCGGGCAACGCGGCCAGGGACAACAAGAAGACGCGTATCATCCCCCGTCACCTCCAGCTGGCCATCCGCAACGACGAGGAGCTCAACAAGCTGCTGGGCAAGGTGACCATCGCCCAGGGCGGCGTGCTGCCCAACATCCAAGCCGTCCTGTTGCCCAAGAAGACCGAGAGTCACCACAAGACCAAGGGCAAGTAAACGGACTCGGAGCTCCCGGGGCCCGAAAGGCTCTTACCCGAAACCAACGGCTCTTTTCAGAGCCACCCACCCTGTCAAAGAAAAGGTGCTGTTTCCGAACGCCACTGCCAAGGCAGTCACGCTGTTTGTCACCCGCCTCCTTTAACCCCAAACGCTTCCCTGGTCCCAACGCCAGCTGAAACCGAACGAGAGGCTTTTAAAAAAAAGGCCCCTTCTTGTACTCGCAAACGAGGACGGGCGGGCGGCTGGCAACCTGCGCTTCGCTCTAGCCTCGCCCTTCCTCACCGGCGTCCAGCGCGCTGCCGCTTGGGACTTTTAGTTCCTCTTGGCCACTGGAGAGGTGGCAAAAAGTTTCTCTAGCACACAAAAGTTTGTGGGGATTCCGGCGGCTAGCTCCGGACTCTGGCCCGGCGGGCTGGGACCCCCAAACTTCGGAGTTTCAATAAAGTATCGTTGACCTAAGCACTCGCCTCACAAGTCGGGAGTCGAGTCTCCCGGCCAATCGGCCGCTCGGGCGGTCTTTTCATATGCTGTCCAGAGTCCCAGAACACAATGGAATCCTGCGGGCACGGGAGGGAGGGTTCCCGGAAGCACTCACTTCACTGCACTGCACTGCACTGCACTGCCCAACTTGGGGGCCCTGTTCTTACTAGGAAGCGAAGGTTGAAATGAAAAGGGCTTCTTTCTTCCCTTCACCCAGACCAGTCTAGTGCTTTGGGTCGGGTGGCCGGTGGGCGCTCGGCTTTGAAGAGCCGCGGGAGGGCCTTGGCGCCGAGAGGGGACAAGATTTGTGGCCCGCAACACCCAAATGCCGGGGAACTAGTAAACGAGAGAGGTTGCGGGGGGGGGGGGGGGGGAGGGAGGAACGGGACGGGGGGGAGGCAGAATGGGGGACGACATCGTGTCACGGAACCGAACACTAATTTAGGGGTTCTTTTAGCGCCAGAAGAGAGAGGAAGGGGGCGACGGAGCGAGGAAGAAACGGAGAGAATGCCGGGACCGGCTGCACAACTTTGCACAACAGGGAAATGGACAGAGAATCCAGCCTTGGGGAGACATTGATGAAGTGCAAAGGACACAGGCGTGCGCCAGGGGTTTCCCGGGTGTGTGGGACCAGAGTGGGAGGAGGGAGGACCCGGGTGGAGGGAAAGGGGAGCTAGAAGAGGGAAGGAGGGGTGAGCGGCGGGGCGGGCGAGAGGTCGCAAACCGGAAAGCGCATCGAACGTCCAATGGAAAGCAAATGTTGTGGAGTCTGCGCTGCGACCAATCGCGGCGCAGCGCGGGAGTTTCAAACTCCCTGAGCCCAATCAGGGTGCTGCTGCGTCTATAAAGGCAACCGGCGCGCGTCCCCTTCTCAGTCGTCTCTCGGCACAGGAGAAGCTCTCCACTTGCTCTCTTACCATGGCCCGTACCAAGCAGACCGCCCGTAAGTCCACCGGTGGCAAGGCTCCCCGCAAGCAGCTGGCCACCAAGGCCGCCCGCAAGAGCGCGCCGGCCACCGGCGGCGTAAAGAAACCTCACCGCTACCGGCCCGGCACCGTGGCCCTGCGGGAAATCCGTCGCTACCAGAAGTCGACGGAGCTGCTGATCCGCAAGCTGCCCTTCCAGCGACTGGTGCGAGAAATCGCCCAGGACTTCAAGACCGACCTTCGCTTCCAGAGCTCGGCCGTCATGGCTCTGCAGGAGGCCAGCGAGGCGTACCTGGTGGGGCTGTTTGAGGACACGAACCTGTGTGCCATTCACGCCAAGAGAGTGACCATCATGCCCAAGGATATTCAGCTGGCCCGCCGCATCCGCGGTGAGAGGGCGTAAGGCGCTGCTTTTCCTTTGCGGAAAGCCCACACCCCAAAGGCTCTTTTCAGAGCCACCCATCTTCTCACGAGAGTAGCTGTGACCGCGTTACACTGACTCCCGGCCCGACTTTGCCCCTTGTCCCGCGTCCCTCTTCTGTCGTTCTGCTCGTCCTCAATGGGCGCAGGGACGTAAAGGCGTAGTTAAGGGACAAAGCCTTAACCTCCTTCCCCCCCCCCCTTCCCAAATCGCTCCCAATTGGTTCTATTTCGTCTCCTTGTCCTCTACAGCGCGGGCAGCCCGCTCTTTCCTAAATAGATATCCTGCATGTATTGTGCGTGTATGCCCAAGAGAGCGTCTCTAGTCATGAAAGGCAGTTTGACCAGATGCTTGTGACTGCCTTCCTTTTCTAAATCCTCACCTATCTTGCCTTTTTGTCATGAGAAACGCAGGCCAAGTCTTAGTCCGCTCTGCCCTGAAGCTGTATTATATATATATTAATGTTGGTATGTCCGAGAAAGCAGTTTGACCAGACGCTTGTGACATGTAGTATCTTGCCCGCCTTCCTTTTCTAACCCCCCCCCCCCCAATTTAGAGAATAAAATGGTGGGGCCTAGAATCCTCACCCCTCTTGCCTTTTTGTCATAAGAAACGCAGGCCAGGCCAAGTCTCTCGCATCTTTGTACATATAGCAAAAGCTAAATAAACCGGTCCCCCCCCAAACCCCCCCTTTCTTCTTCGGCATGGGGAGCAGCCCAGAGGGAAAAGGATACGTGCGTCTTAATGGATAGTCGAGGATTATTATCAAGCTAGAGGACCACAACCTAGAAAGTGTGTGTTTGCAAGATAATTGACTTGTGTATGCAGGCTCAGCTCTTTTTCTGAGGTGAGTGGGTGGCTCTGAAAAGAGCCTTTGGGTGTGTCAAGTTTCGAGGGCTAGCTCTACTTCTTGGCTGCCGCCTTCTTGCTTTTGGCGGCCTTGGGCTTAGCTGCTTTGGGCTTGGCTACCTTCTTGGCCTTGGTGGCCTTGGGCTTGGCCGGGCTCTTGGCCACCTTCTTGGGCTTGGCTGCCTTGGCCTTCTTCGGGCTCTTGGCCGCTTTCTTGGCGGCCGCCGGCTTCTTCGCTTTCTTGGGGCTCTTCTTCGCGCTCTTCTTGGCTCCTGCCGACCCCGTCGCCTTCTTGGGCTTCTTGGCCGCGCCGGCAGCCTTCTTGGTCTTGCTGGCAGCGGGCTTCTTGGCCTTCGCCTTCGTGTCGGCCGCCGGGGCCTTCTTGTTCAGCTTGAAGGAGCCCGAGGCGCCGGTGCCCTTAGTCTGCACCAGAGTGCCCTTGCTCACCAGGCTCTTGAGCCCGAGCTTGATGCGGCTGTTGTTCTTGTCCACGTCGTAGCCGGCGGCCGCCAGCGCCTTCTTCAGGGCTGCCAGAGACACGCCATTCCGCTCCTTGGAGGCGCTCACGGCTTTCGTGATCAGCTCCGACACAGGGGGACCTGCGGCCTTGCGCCGCGCTCCTCCGGCCGCCGAAGGCTTCTTGCCCTTTTTCTTGGCCGGGGCCTTCTCCGCGGGGGCAGGGGCGGCTGGAGCGGCGGGGGCCGTCTCGGACATGGCAGCGAAGCGACGGTAGGGCAGCGACAGTGAGAAGTCACTAGAGGACGCCGCGGACTCGCGAATTAGGGAGCTCCGAGCTGACCCACTTATATATAGGTAAGGGCTGCCCTGTGATTGGTTCGCCGTCCCAGCCCTCCTAGCTCGCAAGGAAGGAAAATGGCTCCGCTCTCTTCTCCGGCTCTGCTGGCTAAGCTTTCCAAAAGCAGAAAATGGAGACAGGGAAGGGGAGGGGCCGGCGGGAGGGGGGCGGGGGAAAGCGGGCGGAGGAGGAGGAGGAGGAGAGACCCCGAGAGGGAGAAGTTCGCCTGCGGGGACACGACCCCGCCCCTCGCCTCTCCGGATTCCAGCCCGTGGAGGAGACCATCCTGCTAAGAAACTAGGCGAGCGCTTTTTGGTCGGCTGCTTGTTTGATTTTTATGCTTTTGTTTCGTTCTGCAAGGGTAGACACGATCGGCTTGAACTCTCTCGCTGAACTCAGTCACCACAACTGAACCCACCGTGCCCCCTGCCAACTGATGGCCGCCTGAGCCGATTCCAAGCCCCTTTTTCTGGAAGGCTTTGGAGTTCACTGATAGCCCAACGCGGCCGCGACGCCGACTGAGCAGAAGGCGACCTGCTGTGGTTTGAAAGGCTGGCCGCGGGGAAGGCCGAGAGTTCCGTGGGAGGGTTGGATGGGGAGACAGTTGTTGCAGAAGCAGCTAACTAGCAAAAGTTAGGTCCCCAACAGCCCGACGATTTCAGCAGACTCTGGACGACCGACCACTCCTCTCGAGAGGCGCGGAGGGAAAAATGGCCACTTGAATTTCGGTTAGGTGATTGGAACATTTCCTCCCATCCTTAAGGCTATATAGGATTGACTCTTGAGAAATGTGGCCGAAAGTGTGAGCAGATGAGGTTTCTGGAGGGCTTGAGACTCCACCGTAAGGGGAAGGGGCACACGGGGGTCTGGGTCGCTCCCGCCAAAGCTGTAACTTCCAGTAGGACTGACTAGTTGCCGGTTTTTCCTGGCTCCCAGCCCGGCATTGGATTCAGTACACTGATATTCCTCTTGCTAAGTTGGCATCTGGTCCAGGAGACAGTGAAGTAAAGACGAAGAAAATGTCCAAGTTACTTTTCCTCCTCCCTCCTTCCCTTTTGGTAATAATTTCATCGTGGAAAGAGGAGGGAGCCCAGGGCTTGGACTGGACAGGAAAAGGTGCCGAGGTCCCACCCCCTTCCAGGGTAATGGAGCCCCAGGTACAAGGGAATTTCAAGGGTGAATCTTGTGGTCAGGTCCCTAGGATATGCACTCTTTACTGGGACTATAACAAGGGAATACTTAAATCTGAGCTCAGACACTTCCTAGGGGTGACTGAGCCAGTTTCTGGGCATGTCACAGATTGCCTAGCCCTTGCTTCTCTTCTGTCTTAGAACTGGTACTAAGCAGAAGACAGGGGCATTCAAACAAACAAAAACCGGCAATCGTTTACTCTCCATTTTCATACATGTTGATCATAGGAGTCTGGGGTTAAGGAAAAGCACCAGACATGTTATCCTTGCCTGGCGGAATAGGGAGGAGGGAAAGGTGGACTGTTTAGCTTCTTATTTGGAACTGCACAGGTACCAGTAAAATCACTTGAAAGCACTTGGGAAAAGGAAAGGGTGACATGTAAAGACTCTTGGCAGTACCTGCAAAGTCAGCAAGAATAGTAAATGTTCCACTCTGATTTGGTTAGTTTAAGAAGTTCTAAAAAGTCTCATTAGTCTACATCTCTTTAGAAAGGAATAAATGCCCTGGGTATCCCTTCACAAGTGTCATTCAGAAAGATCCAGATAACCCTTTTATTCTCAAACCTGCAGAGCAAAGGAGATGGCAGAACTGTAATCTGTCCCCTAATCTAACTCTGGGCTAAATGGAAGGTACCACAGTAGATGTCCCTCAAGCTCCCAGCCCCAGTACCAGTAACATCTGGGAATGGATGTCTGCTTCCTTCACTTGACAACAAATAAATCTTGTCACTCTGAGTGAGTGTTTTTTAGAACAGGCAAAAAAAAAATTGCCCCACACTCTTTGTTTTCATTCATTACAAATCCAAAAGGGGGTAAGGTGGGGAATAAAGGTGCATCACAGCCATTAAGAGCATAGGTCATTCACTCCCAGTAGAATATGGGGCTCCTGGAGGACAAAGATGAACAGTGTATTCTGTGACAGAAAGAGGGTAGGTGAGAGATTGAGTACCTGGACATCTGCCTCTGGCAGTGATGGCAAACCTTTTAGAGATGGAGTTCCAGGCTCCACCCCCAGACCAAGTGCCAGGAGGACCCTCCCCACCCCCTTTACCCCACACAGGGGAGGGAGGAAGCACCCCCATTGAGCTGCTGGCTGGAGGAATGTCCTCAGCAAGGGTAGAAAGGGGGAGGGGAGTGGCCTGAGTGCTTCCCTCCCCTCCAACTTTCAACCTGTGACCTGTCTACCTTATTTTCTGTGCCCTCCCATTGGGCTGCTAAAGCAAAGGGGTAGACAATCTGGGGGTGGGGGGTGTCAGGCACAGTGGAGGGGGGGCAGGGGGGGGAGCAGCTCTGCCTTTCTAGTAATGAAGGGGGAGGGGAGGGCAGCTGAGTGCTCACAGAGAGGGTTCTGTGTGCCATTTTTTGGCACCTGTGCCATTGGTTGGTTCGGCATCACTGGCCTATAGTGATGGGGGCCACTGAGACTTGGTTGGAAAAAGTATTTCTTCTCTTTGCCCCCAGCTACCTCAGTCCCTCCTATTTCCCCAAAGTGGTTCTAGGTTCTGAGAGATGTTGGAAGAATGGAAGGAAACCCCTTCTTTCTCCTGAAGGGAGTACTAGTTGTACCTGCCTGGGCTTCCTGACCTCCCACAAGAGCCTGTACCACTCTGAATCCTACACACCTGGCTTAGTCTTCATCATCTCCATTGTCCCCCCACACCATTCTGTGCAGGAGCTGCCTCACTCATTCTCTTATTCCTAGAAACAGATCTGAGAAACAAAGAGCCAAACTGGTTGAATGATCTCCTTTGATCTCTCACTTTCCTGCAGCCCTGCACCCCCATCACACACACACACACACACACACACACACATCCCCCTGCCAAGCCTGCTGACCTCACAGGCAAAGGTTAGAAAGGGCAAGTTTGGGGTCAGATGCACTTCATCTACTGGGTACTTGCATATTGATAGTGGAGGGAGGGGATGGAAAGACTGACTCCAGTAGTCTGGCACAGCTGGGGGCACAAACTGGTAACTGTTGCAAAGAATCCCAAAGTAGAAAGCTTTGTAACAAGGTATGTCCTGAACTCCTCTCCCCAGGCTCCTTCCCGAAGGTGTATCTGTATCCGGGGGGGCTACAGAATATCAGTAGCCAGGCAAGGCTAAGAGGAAACAATGTCTCATCCAAAGCCACAAAAGTCACCTTTTCCAGCAGTGAACTTCAGCTCCTGCGGCCAGCAGTCCCCTCCCCTCCCCCCATCCGTCTCAACCTGGGTCTTCTAGACCAGGACAAACAAGGAAATCCTTTTAGATCTTGAGAGCTTGTGTTTTCCTGAAACTCGATCCTTCTAAAGACTGTGTGAGTGTACTGGAGGGGGTCGTACAGCCCCAAAGGGATTTAGGGTATATTGCCTACCTACAAAGAAGTCAGAATCTGGGGGCCAGGGGGACACCCCCAAGAAGAGTCCTCCCACTCTTTTCTCACTGAGCAAAAACCTAATAAGGTCTCCAACCCGCTCCTCCTAAATTCTCATTGCTCCACTGATGATCCCTTTGTCTCCTTCTTGACCAGATGCCAACTTACCAAGAGGAATTCTAGTATGCTTGGTTCAGTGCTGGGCTGGGAGCCAGGGAGATCTGAGAAGCAGTCCTACTGTGACCTCTTACAAGCTATGTGGCCTTGGGCGAGTCTCTGGACCTCTTTTCCTCCCCTGTAAAACGAGGGGCTTTCCTTCTGTGACCCAGGAGATCCCTTTCAGCCCTAAATCTCTCCTTGCCCCTTCTTGATCATCTCAGCTATACTCTTGGCATGGCACTGGTTCCATAGCCTGTGGGAGTAGGGGACAGAGACTGCACACAGAGGGCAAGGCCCACCTACACACACAGGCCCATGGACTCGGTGCCCCAGGGAAAGGCCAGCACATCCCCACAAGCCCTCTGAGGAACCAGCAGGCAAGATGAAGAAGATCAAGTGGAAGCTGGAGCAGGAGGCAGCACTGGGAAATTTGCCCTGGGAGTTGGGTGGATTGTACAGGGCTGGTCAGCCCTCTATGGAGCCCAGTGCCTGACTCCTGGCAGAGACAGGAGTCCCAGGGCAGGGCAGAGACCCACTGGAAAAGAAGGAAACTTTTTTTTTTTTTTTGCTTGGGATGACCAATGGAGTTAATGACAACTCCTTTACATTTGGAGAATGGATTTGGGATTGGTTAGGAGAGGAGTTCCATTTAAATAAAGTGTCTTTTATAAGCAATGTTAACTTAAACCATTCATGGGCAGCTAGATGGCACAGTGGATACAGCACTGAACTAGTACTATCAGCAAGACCTGAGTTCAAATTTGACCTGAAATACTTACTAACTCTATGAACCCTGAGAGGTCACTTAAACCTCAGTTTCCCCAACTATAAAATGAGATCATTATACTCCCAAACCTCACCTGGGTTTTGTCATGATTGGGTGTATAAAGCCTCACATTAGTAGGTGCCAAATAAGTCCTGGTTCCCTTCCTTCCCTAACCTCCTCCCCTCCCAGTCCCAAACCTACCCCCAGTCTTTCCCATTTCCTTGTATGGTAACTAGGGCTCTCGTTCCTCTCCTATAATCTTTCATTTTCTTTTTTCTGATGGAGACTTAGAAACTAGACAAATTTTGATGTGCTCAGGTGAATTCCCGAGACAAAAATCATGAGAGAAAAAAAAGGTTGTAGAGAGAAATCTATTCCCATCTTTGGGATTACTTCTATTTATTAAATATTTTATATTATATCATTAATATTATATATACTATATTTTTAAAATGTTTTATTAAATGTATTTGACACCACAGTCTTTCCCCCTTGGGCACCATCCCCACCCAACCTACAGTTAAACCCTCCCATGGAACAAATAAAGGCTTAAGCAAACATAACAGACACTGAATCAGTTGGTTGATTCAGTGGATTGAAAGTCAAGCCTAGAGACTAGGTTCAAATCTGGTCTTGGACATTTCCTAGCTATGTGACCCTAGGCAAGTCACTCAACCCCCAGTTGCTAGACCAGTGTTGGGGAACCTTTTAGAGGGGCAGGTGATATCCTCAGGTACACATGGAGATGGGGAGATGAGCAGCCCAGCCTGTCATCCTTCTGGCTTTCTAGTCAACAAACTCTGGCAAACTCTGTACTGGGACAACAGTGGGCATGCCCACAGAAAGGTCTCTGAGTGCCCCTCTGGCACACATGCTCTAAGTTTGCTACCACCATCCTAGCCCTTGCCACTCTTCTGCCTTGGAATGAATACACAATATTGATTCTAAGATGGAAGGCAAAGTTTTAAAGGAAAGAAAAAGACTAATAGACACTAAGACCACAGACAACATATGCCACATTCTACATCCGTGGCTCCCTTTGTCTCCTCCAACTCAAATAGGGTAGGAATGAAGGTTCATTATCATTTCTCCAGATCCAGAGAGGTCATTACAATTTCAATCTGTTTTGTGAGGTTTTTGCCTTATTTTGGGTCGATGCTCTTGTACTTATGTACTTATGCTCTTGCTTTTTATACTTCCTTCTGCATCAATTCCTACAAGTCTTCTAGAGCATCTCACAGTTTCTTATAGTCATCATTTCTTGCAGGAAAAAAATATTCCAATGTATCTACAGGTTATTAAGTTCCGCACCCAATCCCCTATCCCCTACCCTTTATGCTACCACAAAGTGCAGCTAGGAATACTTTGGCATATATGGGAGAGTGGAAGGGGCTTCCTTTCAGCCTTTTTCCTCCTCAGTGTATGTGCCCAGGAATGGGATTGTCAAGGCACCACTTTAGACCTTTTTCCTTATATGTTCCAAAAGGTTCTCCAAGTTGGCCTATGCAGAGCTCCACCAATGTCACCATGTGACTTCCAATCTGTCCATCCCTCCTCTGACACTGATTCCCTTCATCCTCTTTCAGGTTTCTCCTCAAACTGCTCAAAGTGACAGAGTTGTTTAAACTTGAAAGTCTCTTTTATCTGTGACTTGGAACAGTCTTGCCTATCATATTTTGACAGCTTCGTTATGCAGTGGTTTCTTCAAATCCTCTGATTACTCATTTACTCAGGAATGACTTCTGATCCCATAGATCAGTTCCCTCTGTATCCTGGACAGCAGATTCTTTTTCAGGATATATGGAACGTATTTTTTACTCCACTCAAACATTTCCTTTCTCATCCTAGCTGATTTGATTTTGTTTGATATAAGTCTTCCAATTTTATGTAATCCAAATCATCTGTTTTGCCTTTCATAACAATCTCTCTACCCTCCTAATCAAGGCCTTCCCCACTCCCACCCATGATGGTGCAAAAATATCTGGACCCTTTCCCTATTTTTTTTTTAAATGAAGTGAAGTGACCTCTTATATAAAGGATCTACTGGAGGCAGATAGGTGGTCCAGGTCTAAGATACTATCCATTGTAGCACTTAGCTTGTTTAGGGAATTTTTCTGAACTTTCTAAATCTCTGAGTTCTTTAATAATAGAATGGCTGCTTCAGAAAGAAATGGATTTTCTCTCCTTATATCTCTACCCAACATACAGACTCTGTGTCTTCAAGAAAATACTTAACATTTATTAAATGTATTAATTATCCTTGTTCGCTTATTAATTGGACAGAATGGCCTACCTCTTAGAAGTTATGATTCTGTAATTAGAGGCTGACATTTCTAGAGATTAAATGCCTTATTACAGAAGGCTAGTGGAGGATTCCAACTGCATTCTCACCCTATGGCATGTTGCCTCCCTAACTACTGTGCTAATCACTATGGAAGATGTAAAGATGTTTAAAGCACCATCCCTCCACTCCATCAATTTACTATCTTTTTTTTTAAACCCTTACCTTTCATCTTGGAATCAATACTGGGTATTGGTTCCAAGACAGAAGAGTGGTCAGGGCTAGGCAATGGGGGTCAAGTGACTTGCCCAGGGTCATACAGCTAGGAAGTGTCTTGGGTCCTATTTGAACCCAGGACCTCCCATCTCTGGGCTTGGATCTTAATCCACTGAGCTACCCAGCTGCCCCCCATCATATTGCTATCTAACTGGAAATACACTGTATACACAAATCAAAATAATCATGCTAGCACATATTTATATGGGATGTTAAAATTTTCAAAGTGTTTTATTGAAGTAGCATAATGCAATATTGTGGTGTGGGGTGACAATCTCAATATTACCCGAGTTCAAGTTTCAATTCTGACATTTACTATCTCTATGTCTGTGGGCAGGTTACCTAATTCTTAGTTTCCCCAACTAAAAAATGAAGTCATTATACCACTTACCTCATATTATTTTCTTTGTGTTGTTACAAGGATTGGGAATATAAAGCACTTGGCTCAGGGTCTGGCATTTAGTGGGTGCTAATTAAATCCTTGTCCACCTCCTACTCACAAACTTTTCTCATTTGTTTGCATGGTAAATCAGACCCTCTTTTCTCTCCCTTCCTGTTTTCTTTTCCTTGTTGAGACCTAGAAACTAGACAATTTTTTATGTCTTGCTATGGGAAGAAAAATAGAGATTTTAGAGAGAAACCCATTCCATTTTTAGATACTTTAAAATAGCAAATATTACATTTAGAATTTTTTTCTTGACTTCACAGTCTTTTTTCCCTTTGGACACATAGCTGAACCCTTCCTTGGAACAAACATATAGATTTGAATACAACCAATAGACATTGAAACCTCAGATAACACAAGCCACATTCTTCATCTGTAGTTGCCTCTGTCCCTACTGACTCAAGTGGAGTAGGAATAAAAGTTCATCCTCATTTTCTCCAGACCCAGAGAGGTCATTACAGTTAATTGTTTTCCATACTGTTTAGTCTTGTTTTGGATTGACACTATTGAATTTATTATGTATATTCTCATCTTGCTTTTTATACATCTGCATCAGTTTTTTTTCTTAATTAAAAGATTTTCAGTTACATGTAAAAATTATTTTTGACAATAGTTTTCTGACGTTTTAGGATTCAGACTCTATCCCCTTCAAGTAGTAGATAGTCTGATACAGTTTATACCAGTCTCTATCAGTTCTTGCAAGTCTTCCAGGGCTTCCCAGTTTCTCAATATCAATATTTCCTGTAGAAAAAATTACATTCCATTGCATTTATAGGTTGTTAAGCTCCACACCCAATTTATTTCCCTTTTGTAGTAACAAAATACAATTAGTAATATTTTGGCATACACAGGAAGAGTAGAGGGGGCTTTCTTTCAGTCTTTTTTCTCCTTGGTGTATATGCCCAGGAATGGGACTGTCAGGTTAAAGGGCATGAAATAGTTTAGACATGTTTCTTTCTAAAATGTTCTCCAAAATTGGCCCATGTATAGCTCTACCAACATCATGGACGGTACCAATCTATCCATCTCTCCTTTGACATTGACTCATTCTCTTTGGGGCGTCACCTCATACTGCTCAATGTGGCAGAGTTGCTTAAATTTGAATATGTCCTTTATTTATCATTTAGAACAAGTTTGTCTATCATTTCTTAGTACTTTCTGATCACTTAGGACTCTAGAATGACTCCTGATCTTATACATTTGTTCTATTCCCTTAGTATCCTCGATATCAGACTCTTATTAAGGATATATAGAGAAGATAATTTTTCTTCCCCTCAATCACTGCCTTTGCTATTTTGGTTTTATTTGGATGCAAGCTTTAAATTTTTATGTAACCTAAATAATCTGTTTTGTCTTTTATACTCTCCTCTTTACCTTACCATCTTTTCCTCCTCCTCCTTCTCTTCCTCCTCCTCCTCCTCCTCCTTCTTCCCCTTTCCTTCTGTCTTGGAATCAATGTGATGCATTGATTCTAAAGCAAAAGAGTGGTAAGGGCTAGGTAATGGGGTAAGTTAATTGCCCAGGGTTACATAGTCAGGAAATGTCTGGGGCCTAATTTGAACCAGGATCTTCTGCCCTAGGTCTAGTTCTCTATTCACTGAGCCATCTAGTTGTCCCCTCTACTTTGTTTTCTCAAGGACTCCCCTACCTCCACCCAGGATAGTGCAAAATATCACACTTTCTCTATTAAAAAAATAAAGTAACCTTTCATAGAGATCAAGTATCCATGTGGTGTTACAAGGGAATCACTTTAAAAGACTGATATATATTAATTTAAGGTCGCCAAGGAATTCAGCTATGTAATTCCTAAATGAAAAACTCAAGTCAGCCGTCAGCCTTTTTTGGAGTTTAATTACAATAGGAGCAAGAAAGGAATTAGAGATAGAGAGAAAGAAAAAGGGAGAGAAGGGAATAGGGCTTAAATACCCCTTCTGTTTAGGCTGGGCCAAAAGGCCCAAGCCCTTAGATAGCTGGGGCAAAGAAAAGAGATCAGTCCCTATCACTCATGTGACCAAAATGGAGAAACAGTCTCAGAGGCCCCCACCTTCAGTTTCCTTCAGCGCAAGCTTCTCCGAGTCCACCGCAATCACCCCGACCAAATTCCTCAACCTCTCAAGTCTCCAGACCCTCCTATCTTTAAGGAAACCATCCAAGTTCCTCCTCTCAGTTCTCCCATCTACCAATCACTGTTCATCAATTTCCCTGTGCCAATGGAGGCTCTAGCTTAACCCAGGACCGCCTAGAGGTTTCTGGCTTTTGCACATGTCTGTTGAAGGTCATATTTTCAAATGATTAAATCTTTGATCTAGGCTGCAGCCCTTACTCAATCCTATTAGGACTGAATAGGGTGATTTATTCCAAGTATCTCCATTGTATCAATTCTAAAATCAATCATGATTCAAAGAAATTCCTGTTCTATGCTTAAGCATAGGTCAAAGTCCTTTCCATTGTTCAGCAAAAGGTTTCTGTCCTAAAGTAATCTGAAGAAGGGAAGAGAAGGAACCTCCCATGCCAATGGGGTTCCCATTCCAATAGACTATCAGTAAGAAATTTTCCAAGTATGAAATATCCCAATGGTGAAATTTCCAACATTTATAAGTCTAAGGAATTTTGAGGTTTACAAGCCAGTAAAGCAGTTTTGCAAAGTCTTCTTAAGAATTATGGAGCGGTTGGTACACTGGAGGTAATAGGAGCTACTGTTAAACCAGAGAGAGTAGCAAATTATAACCCAAAAGAATTACTTTAGGTCCATTATCTGTGGAGCATACATTTCTTTGTATGCCAGAATGTCCAATGAATCTTTTAGGGAGGGATTTATTATGTAAATTACGGGCAACAATTCAATGTATTGATAATGGTGATATCTCATGACATCTACCAGAAGAATCTATGAAAGCTTTTTCCATTGCTGTTCTTAGATTCAATCAGTACAGATTCAATCTGTCCTATTCTTGAGGATATCCCTGAAGATCTTTGGTCAAAATCTTCCACAGATATAGGTCTATTGAAATCAGCTACTCCTGTAAGGGGGAGGACTAAGGAAGGACCAGTTCCTTGTATACCTCAATATCTCTTAACTAAAGAAGCAATAGAGGGTATAAGACCAATCATTGAATCCCTAATCCAACAAGGGATCATAATACCTTGCTTCTCAGAATATAATATACCTATTCTTCCAATCAAAAAGCCAAAGTTAGATCAAAATGGCTAAGTTGTATATAGATTCATACATAATTTAAGAGCTGTAAATGATTGTGTGATAAAGACACATCCTATTGTACTAAGTTCAGCTGCTATAATTTCTTCCATTCCAAGCCATTCAAGATATTTCACCATTATGCTCAGTGTTTTTCTCAATACCCATTCATGAGAATTCTCAAAAGATATTTGCTTTTATCTGAGAAAAACACAGTGGACCTGGACTCATCTTTCACAAGGGTTTACAGGCTCACTGAGCCAATTTTCACAATTTTAAATAGAGATCTAAAAACTATAACATTCAAAGAAAATAAATTAGTGCATTTTGAGGATGATATTTTCCTTGCATCCCCAAATGCTAAAGTGTGTCTCAGAAATAGCAAGATTCTTTTGTTAGAATTATATAAGCATGGGCATAAAATCTTCAAGGCAAAATTACAGTGGGCTTTGCCTCAAGTGCAATATCTTAGATTTGTATTATCAGAGGGTTCTAGAAGTATCGCACAGAATAGAATAGCAGATATCCAGAAACTGAGTGCTCCTAAGATCAAAAAGCAACTCAGAGCTGTTTTTGGAACAACTAGTTTTTGTACACAATGGATAAATGGATATAGTGAATTACCAAAATGTCTAACAGATTTAACCAGGAATACACAACCAGAACCTCTAAAACTAAAGCCTAAACATCTGCAAGCCTTAAGTAAGCTTAAAGAAGCCATTTTATCTGCTCCAGCTTTGGATATCCCAGACTACACAAAATCATTTAAACTATTTGTAAATGAAACTAAAGGTATTGCTTCTGGTGTTCTGACACAGACTTTAGAAAGAAGTTATCATCCAATTGGATATTATAGTTGTCAACTTGATCCAATAGCTGCTGGTACAATTCTTTGTCTAAGGGGTATAGCAGCTGCAGTTGTATTAATCCAGAAGTCAACAGATTTAGTTTTATGATGTCCATTGACTGTGTATTGTTCACATCAAATAGAAGCACCGATGAGAAAATTTCTTATACAAGCTTATTCAGATCAAAGAATTTATAAGTATGAAATTATTCTCCTAGGGAGTGAGAACATCCAGTTGAGGAGGTGTAGTGTATTAAATCCAGCTACACTTCTTCCATATTTACCAAAGAATGGTTAACCATTACATGAGTGTGTAGAATTAGTAGATCTAGTGAATATGCCTAGGATGGATATGAAAGACACTCCTATTGAAAATCCAGACTTGATGTTATTCACTGATGGATCCTCATATTTGCATAATGTAATTAGATGTACAGATGCTGCAGTGATCACAGAATTTGAGACACTGTGGTATGGCTCATTACCTAGTAACCTAAGTGCTCAAGGGGCAGAGTTGGTCACTTTGAAGCAAACATGTCTTCTAGCTGAGGGTAAAAGTGCAAATATTTATACAGACTCTCATTATGCATTTTCTGTATGTCTAGATACAGGAAAGATTTGAAAACAATGAGGCTTTATTACTGCATTGGGAAAACCAATTGCTCAAGCAGAAATAATAACTGAGTTGTTGGATGCCATCCAAAAACCTAACTAGCTAGCGGTGATCCATTGTAGGAGTCATACTAGTGGCAGAGATTCAATCTCTAAAGGAAATCATAGAGCTGATATAACTGCAAAATTTGCTGCTTGGAATGTTCCAGTGTATGTAATGAATTTGTTAACTAATGAATCTGATGATCTAGAAAGAGCTTATATAGACTCAGAAATTCAGAAGTGGAAGTAGAAATTTGGAGCAAGGAAAGAACATGGAATATGGATTGCAGACACTGGAAAACCACTGTTACCAAAAGACTTATATACCTATTTGTGTCAAGTCATTCACACAAAAGGTCATTTTGGTACTCAAGCTATGGTAGACTCTGTAAAAAGGCAATGGGTAGCACCAGGAATAAGTACTGTAGCAAATAAGATCTATACAAGCTGTTCTGTTTGCCAAAAATTCAACCAAGGAGCTTTCAGATAGAAAGGTTTAAGTGGTAGGCCTTTAGCATATTGTCCATTTGAGAGTCTGCAAATTAATTATATCAGCATGCCAAAAGCTGGAAGATACAAGTTTTGTCTGGGAATTGTGGGCAGGTTAACAAAGTAGCCTGAAACATTTCCATCAAATACAAATACAGCTAGCTTTGTGGTGAAAGTGTTGATTAAGGAAATTATTCCTAGATTTGATATACCATTTACCATAAATTCTGATAAAGGATCTCATCTCACCCAAGATATCCTGAAAAGAGTATATGAGAATCTATGAATGACACCTAAATATCATGTTCCTTATCACCCACAAAGTTCAGGTCAAGTGGAGCGTGTAAATAGGGAACTCAAGACTATTGTATTAGTGGGTTGGTTTGGGTGTAATGGAGAAAGAGTAGATGATCCCCTAAAGTAGAAGGAGGGTGAGATGGATTCCCCCTTCAGTCTTCTTCAAATATGTCTCTCCACTAACCCTGCCTTTACTCCCATCTAATAACTGATTAATGGGTGAACCTTTTCCTTTGGGGAGACAGAAATCAGCTCTCTCCCTCTTCAATATAACAAGGAAGTCAATTTAAGATAACTGACACTTTATTCTAAAAAATGGTTAGGGGTAAGATAAACAAAATGTCTGCAGGTTGGAGTTTATAGGGAAAAGGGTAAGGAAAGTTCCTATGTATCTAAAATTATCTTTCTCCCTCCCCCCCTCCCCCCCCCCCCCGAGTTGAGAGACCCAGGCTTGTCAGTCTGGTCTCTAAGAGGCTCAGGGTCTGGTGACCCCTGGTCTTAGCACAGCAGAGCCAATGTTCAGACCCAGGATATCAGAGGAGCTGTGTGAGATCTTCTGATGCTGTTCTTCTTCTTCTCAGGGTTTGCCACAACTCTTGGTGTCTTTGGGGGGAAATAGGTATTAGTATCAATGAGGGATTTTGTATGGCTCAGGAGAGAAATCTCTGATCAGTCTGTCACCCTTGGCTTCTCAAGCAAGAGACAGATCAACTGTCTCCCCCTGGAATCTCCTCTGTCCTCAATATTCCAAATCTCCTTCACCATTCTCCACTGTGGATGCAAACCTTGGCATGTCCTCCAGGCTCTGTCCCTCAAAGTCTCTGGATCATTCCTCTTTCACACTATGGTGGGGAAAATCTGTGCTGAAATCCATCTAAAATGGTCAGATATTCTTCCCATAGCTTTGTTTTACCCATATACAAGACCAAGAGCAGATTTATATATATAATCTTATGAAATGCTCTTTGGACATGCTTCATTACAGGTAAAAACTTGTAAGACAGTGTATACATCTCTCTTAGGAGGAGATTGTCAACTTAGTTCATACTCAAGTGCTTTACAACAATGACTTAGAGAACTACATGATATGGGAGTATTGATCTAATCTGGTCCATTGGATTATTCTCTCCATAATTTCCAACCAGGTGAGATGTGTTAAAGTAATGGATTGGAGGATGGTTTCAAGGAAAGGGTAACAGATGATAATAACAATATATATAAACAGGGTATATTTAATTTAAAAGAGTAAAGGGAATTAGGAAGGGATTAGGAAAGTCCTATTTCTAATAACAACCCACCCAGTGAATAAATATAAAACCCTTAACTTAATTAAACTACAAATTACTAAAGAGTTATCAATGTCCACAGGGCCAGATTCTCACAAACTCCAGATGGTAGGGTCAGTCAGCAGGCTCAAGTTGTAGTGTCTTCACAAGGTCCAAAAAAAAGGATTAAGTTCTCACCATTCACAATGTCCACCATTGTGAAGGGAAACACTCACTCAACCTTTTGATAATCCAAAAGTCCTTAGCAGCTCCTCAATTGGGTCTTCCAAGAGACCACTAGGTAAACTTTCAAGTCTGACTAGCTTCAGGGAGAGAGGTTTCCAACTGTCTTAGAATCCTGACCCAGCCAAGTCTGTGGAATTTTGAACTTGCTGACCATTCCAGGCTGCCAGCCTGCATTGCTATGCCCTGCTAGAAATCCTTTCTTATAGATGGTATTTGTGAAAAATTTTGCTAAAACATCAGCAACACAAGAGAGTTGGGTAGGCCCTTATACAATTGTGCGAGTTTCTCCATCTTCAGTAAAAGTATTAGGTAGAGATTCATGGTATCATTGTTCACATATAAAATTAGCTTATAGAATTAATAATGAAAGTGTACAAATTATTGAGGAAGAAAATGAAGAAGAGATCATGGAAAGTGAGAATCATCAGTCAAATTGTGTCTGCAATCAGAAAGATCAGTAAGGAGAGGACCATTCCAGTGGAAGAGGACATTTGGATGGAAGAGGACAATGCAGATGAAGAGGAGAATCCAGGAAATTAATGGACATTGTAAAAAGACTGAAAAAACTTATAAAGATAAAGACTTTAAAGGAAATTTGCAGTGAAGAGGATCAAATAATTGATGGACTAATGGATTAAAATTTTGGGTAATGTATTATGACACAAAGCAACATAACATATATTCATACAAGCATTCATAAATACATTTACTACCATGGATTTGGAGAATTCTTCAATCAAGATGAGATGAGAAGATAAGGAAAATCTGAAGGAGTGGGAATTATATTACATGCAACAGTAACACAACACTAACATAACAGTAACATCAATATAACACTAGCAGAACAATATAACAACAAAAATAACAACTTAACAAAACATATACACAAAAACATAAACATGGTTAGGTTACATTGATTCACTAGTTGAATAAGTGAAATAATGTATGGCTAGGGTACTAACAATATTATAATTAGCTGTAAATTAGTTACTAACAAAAAATAGATACTTAGTTTAGTATAGGAATATAGGTAGACAGGAGAATCTTGAAGATAGGGATTTAGTTAGATAGGATTAGAATTTAAGATAGATAAAATAAGGTAAGATACTGAATTATACTACAAAATGCATTACAAAATACATTATATAGCACAAATGACATATAACATCACATATCACACAAAATTATAAATACATATGTAAATATACATAAATAGTATTATAGTTAGGATTGTAAAATTAATTGTATTATAGTAACACATGTATAAATATGAAGTATATGTGTATAGCATATATGTATATATTGTGTGTATTATGTGTATATATGCAAATAGATCACTTATGTTTAATTTTATCTGTTGTTAAATGCATTTTGCATAAGTGAGTTTGATGTTTTGGTTTAATTTTTTGTAAAACTTATTCAATGCTGTTTATTGTATTTTTCAAAAATGTCCTCTAAGTATTGTTAATGAATAACAATAGTAGTAGAATGTTCTGTATTAGTTGAAAGGAGTAGTATTTTATGAGTTTAATGTTTGCATGAGAGTTGTGTTTATCTTTTGATTTTGATGTTATTTGCTTGTTCTGCTTTTGCATATGTTTGATCTGTATTTTGAAATTTATAATGGTTTATTATTTAATTCCCTTTTTTCTTTTCCTTGATTAAATCCCTAGAATAGAATAGTATTAGATAGGTTAAGATAGTAGAGTGTAGGTAGTTTGTTATTTTGGGTAAATATTTTAAGTAATATATAAGTAAGTTAGTTACCACACAAATGCCAAAATAGTGTTTTCAACACGATTTCAGCTTTGTGCAAAGGGAGGACTGTAGCAAGGGAAGTTGCAAAGATCGACAGCCCTCAAGTCTAGATTATTAAGAGCTGGCTGGGTAAAGATTCTAAATTGTTGGATAGCTTTTCAACAGTCTCTGAAGCTGGATTCAACACAGAAGCTGTGAAATGGACTCCCTGAATTAACCATCTCTTAAACTGCCTGCCTTGGATTATCACCAAGAAAAGGTTGAGTGGGACTTCCCCATTCATTCTGGTGGACAGAGTGATTTGGGTGAGGATTCCTCTACTTCCTGGATCTCTTAAGGACCTTCAACTGGATTCTTCAGTCTGACCCACCAAGGACTCTGGAGAGTGTGAGAATCTGGGCTCCCTGTTTGGACTTTATCCTTTATTTAACTTGTAGATTAGTTTAGTTTAGTTAGATTAAGATTATTGTAGAAACTTTATTGGGTTAAGAATCTGGGTGGGAAATAGTCAGATGGTCCAACCTTCCCTATCATTCCCTTCCCTTTTTAAATAAAATTATTTATTTACTTGTGTGTGTTCCCTTTCCTAAACCTTCCCCCCTTTCCCTTAAAATCACCTTATAACAATAAGTCAAGAGGTGATTCATTTTCAGGGACATGTTGGACTAAATATTCTCTGCTGTTTCCTACAACTGTGGAAGCCATCCGTTGAACACCACTCAGAGTTCCTTCTCCTATATCTATCTCCCTGCTAAAACTTTGTCACAAGACTTCAGTCTCCAGCAGCTTCCCACTAAGCCTGCCCATGGGAAAGACCTCCCTGGCTGAGGATGAATGTCAGCCAACATATTCTGACTCCCAGGACAGTTGCATTTCTATTAGCCCAGTGAAAAGCTTTCCTTTTGTTAGAGGATTTCTACTCCCCAGGAGCAGGTGAAAAGGTATTTGGGGCACTTCCTCAGTCATGTAATCTCTCCACATAGGTTGCAACCCCTGCTGAGCAATGCCATGCTTGGCTGGGATTCTTTGTAGACTATTGCCTGGGAACATTGGTCTAATGTGCTCCACATGCCAATTAGCCCCAAATGTCCCATGCCATGTGGAAGGGGATTGAACGTGGTGTGAAAAACATTATACCCTCCCTGCTTGCAAGTTCTAGTTTCTACCTGATCTACCATGTTCCTTTGTCTAATGGTAGCCCAGAGAAGAGTGACTGAAACTGTCCAAGTCATGGCAGAATTGTCTTATGAGAAAAGACAGGTTGTCTCTCTCTCTTCTTCCTCTCCTCTTTTTGTTAAAGAGGGGAGTACTAACATATGGAGAAAATGAGAGGGAAAAAGTGTCTGTAGACCTTCGTGTGGGTGGCAAATCTCAACTTTGCCATTCATTATCCATATTTATGTCTGTTTCTTGGAAACCCTTTGTTGTTATCAGGAATCAAATTTTAATTTCCCAATGGTACTGTGCCACGTGTGGGCTCGTTGTTGTTCTGTTGTGCTTGATCCTTCAGGACCCATTTGAGGTTTTCTTGGCAAAGATGCTAGACTGCTTTGCCATTTTTTCCTCCAACTCATTTTATTTATTTTTTTTCCAAGAGTAAAGATTTATAACCACTGACAAGATGTAAAATTAACTCATTTTACAGATAAGGAAATGGAGGCAAACAGGGTTAAGTGACTTGCTCAGGGTCACTCAGCTAGTATCGGGGGCCAGATTTGAATTCAGGAAGAGAATTCCTGACTCCAGGTCCAGCACTTTATCCACTGTGCCACCAATGCCCCAAGTGTAAGGCTACAAAGTGCTTAATGGTCTGTTTTGCTGGAACTTGTCAGCTATGGATACAGATAGGCACCACCATCCTTTGGCAGGTCATGTCACTTCAACCTTCCCACCATATGAAAGGCACTCTGCTTTGAGCTGGAGATAAAAATATGAATATGTCACCAGTCTAGTCCTCAAGGAGCTTACCACAGGAGGAATAAGGCACACAAAGCAAGAAATAGGACACAAAGTAGTACACACACACACACACACACACATAATGTAATCCCAGCTCTGAAACTATGTAATATAATCCTAATGGGCAATGATTTTAAGGGCCCACTAAGCAAGGCACAGAATAAAAAAAAAAAACCAACAGAAATTTTTTTATTGTCCTAAATTGACATTTTACACAGGAAGCTACAACATATATATTTATAAGATTCTAGTTGGGGAGATATTCAGACATAGCCTTCCAAGAAGCAAAGTCACAGGGGACGATTGGGTGGCTTAGTGGATTGAGAGCCAGTCTTGGGTTCAAATTTGGCCTCAGACACTTCCAAGCTATGTGACCTTGGGCAAGTCACTTAACCCCCATTGTTTAGCCCTTTTCGATCTTCTATCTTAGAACCAATACAGAGTATTGATTCTAAGATGGATGGAAAGGGTTTAAAAAAAAAAGAAGCAAAGTCACAGAATCTCAGTGTCCATATCTCTGGACTCCTCTATAGCCTTGAAATACCTGCTTAAGCATCTTTCTCAAGCACCGTATTAATTGTGTTTTACTCCACTCAATAAATTGAAGTGGCTTCTATTATTTTCAAGATTAAA
The DNA here is from genome assembly GCF_027887165.1 of Monodelphis domestica. Lineage (NCBI taxonomy): Eukaryota > Metazoa > Chordata > Mammalia > Didelphimorphia > Didelphidae > Monodelphis > Monodelphis domestica. The sequence goes on along the minus strand of NC_077228.1, from coordinate 495,120,372 downwards.
TATGAACTCCATCTAATATAATAGTAGTTGCTATAATTTACACAGTGCTTTACAGTTTACAAAGTATTTTAGAAATATTATCCTTATAACAACCCTGGGAGGAAGGTGTTTTGGACATTTAAATTCTTTACTGCATGACCCCTTCCTAGCTTTCCAGTCTTTTTTTTTAATCATTAATCCCCTCCAACCACACTGTCTCCTCAAGATTTTTTACATAAAACACTTCATCTCTCAAGTGGAATACTTTCTCTCTTCACCTATGCCTCTTAGAATTCTTAGTAAGTGCTTAATAAATGTTTATTGATTAATTGACCTTGAGACAGGTAGGTAGTATAGTGAGTGAATAGTGTGCCAGGCCTGGAATCAGGAGGACCAGGGTTCAAATCTGACCTCAGACACTTCCTAGTGTGTAACCCTGGGTAAGTAACAATCTTGATTGCTTAGTCCTTGCCACTTTTCTTAGAATCGATAATAAAAAGGTAAGAATTTTTCTTTTTTTAATGACTAGTCATGTACTGCCTTGTTCACCAACTCTGTTCAAGGAGATATGCAGCCCTATGGAAGACAATGAAACATTGCAGTCTAGTGGATAAAGCATTGAATTTGTCATTGGGAAAGAAGATTTGGGTTCTAAATGTTTCCCCTGACTTGCATTATTTGCTATGTGATCACAGACGTCACTAAACCATACTGAGCCTCAAGTAGTTCCTAAGAGTCAGAGTAAAAGTATAGGAACCGCCAGCAGCAACTATATAATGAACCTGTGGGTGGTGACCTGAGAAGGAAATTGGAGGCTAGAGGAATAAGGATGGGTAGATAAGAAGAGATGCAGGAATAAAGACGCAGAGACCACAAGTTAAAATACAGGGGGAGTCATGAGCTTCGTTAATACCTCTCTATAAGATAACAAGTGGAGAAATTATAAGTATGAGAAACAAGAGAACATGTGGGGAGTGGAGAACTCTGGGATATCCCCCATGGACCAGATGGCCAAGAGATTAATGGGAGATATGCGGGGCAACTGCGTTGAGTAACTCAGCCAGACATGAGAAGCATTATAGGCAAGACCAAGATGTAAGAGCGTAAGAGGGAGAGAGCAAGGGCAAGGGAGGCAAGGCAAGAGATGTAAGAGCAAGAGAAGTAAGAGGTGTAAGAGGAAGGCTCGCACATGTTCCCCAACTTTTATTGGAGATTTTGGGAATGTCAAGTAGGAGGTGAATAATGAATATGTGACATGATATAGGTTTTAACATTGTTTGATTTGACAATGATGAAATCAAGGAGGAGGAGATTAATCCAACCGGTGTTTTGTAAAGGAATGTAGTCTGAGCCAGGACACTGTGGCTGTCAATGCCCAGCCCAGGAATTTGCTTGTCCTTTGGACTGTCCCTTTCCATACAATGACCATTAAGTAACCTGACCATGAGTCTTGGAATATGAATACTTAAGATACAATATCAATACATCAATCATATTTCCAAGATGCTGGCATGCCTGGTATGCTACAAAAAGAGATTGGTTGTGATCTGATACCATGAAGGATGGCCCCATGGCAATGAAACACAGACCCCTGACAAATCTAGGGTAAAGGGAGATTTAACTTTAGACTAAAAAAAAAAAAAATTTTTTTTTCGACAGTTGTATCAAAGAGTTTGCAGTGATATTAGGGAGGTATCTCGAGGAGCATGAGGTACCCTGACTTCACCTGTTCCCTATATATATTTTCTATCCTGTCTCCTACTATTGGTATGGAAATCTGAGGTGGGGAGTAGTCCTCTGTGAATAGAGTCAAGGACTGGATTTTCCTTGTCATTTATTTTGATGTTCTAGTTAATTGTCCTTTTTTTTTTTAAAGTAACCTGTCCTCAAGATGGCCTATTAATTTATAACTATCTCAACTAGTGAGATAATCAATGATTTCATGGACATTGGTTTTTAGGATCCAAGGAGACAACATTATTTAATATTGATAATCATAATTGTATAGCTTTGGCCTTCTGCTTGTTTCATGGTGCTTATGTTTACTGAGTTTTCTTGATATAAAACTCCCTTCTCAAAATTATACATTGTGAGCCCTCTAAATAGTTTGATATGTAACCTGACTCATGCAATTCTGACTATGAAAAGATGAAAAAAATTTTATAGATTTGGCTTTTAGATTAGTGATCCATGGGAGGAGTGGGCCAGCCTCTCCCCCATGAATTAGAAGGGTGAATTAAGTGAATTAAAACAGCATGTAGTAGTAGGAATTGAGTGAAAGAAACTGACTTCATCTGGTGACTCAGACCTGGAGCTAGCTTAATTCTCTTTCTATTCAATTATGGATCTAGTCCAGCTTCTGTCTTGTGAAAAATTATTTAATTATGGGAATTATAAAAAAAAAGTTCATCACACTATTTGAATATAGTCCTGCATGGCTGGGGAGCTGGATCACTTCAATTTGCCGCTTAGAAACCCTTAACTAAGGACGTAGATTTGTGTTGGCAAACCTATGGCACATGTGCCAGAGGAGGGTGCTCTCCTCCCCTCTCCATGCACACCTAAGGATGTTTCTTACATCACCCATCCCTCTGCCCCACAGCCCAGTGGGAGTGTTTCCTCCCTCCCCTGTCTCCGGTAAGTGGGAAGGTCATCTGTTGCAGGAGGGTTGTAGTTTGGACACTTGGTCTCCAAAAGGTTCGCCGTCACTGATCTAGGTTATGCTGACCAGAAACTCAATCAGATTCAAAGATTGATATGAGGAGTTTTGTTTTTTGTTTTACAATTATACATCTCAAAAAACCCATGATTACCTGATTTTGCATCTTGATTAATTTTAATCTTAATTTTAATTAACTGGCCATACTTGATTAGCTTTTTTAATGCATAAAAATCTAGCTCCCCTTGTATTCAGGGTAAAGTGCCAAACCTGAGGAGTCCTGGTCCTATTTGTCATGTAACTGACATCCATTGTTTAATAAATTGATATGCTGGGAAGCTTGAACCTTTGCTAGCTCGTTTTGCCTTTCAGTAGATACACTGGGCTCTCACTATGGCAAAGTAATCATTTTATACTTCCCTTATTGACTAACTATCCCTCTCACCGTAGCAGATTTACCAAATTTTTAAGTTCCTTCTCAAACTACCCAGACTCCCTCTGCCCCTACTCTTCAGCTAAGAACCTTACCTATATTTCACTGAAATAATTGAACCTATTTACTAAGATCTTCCTCTTCTCTTCTCTTCATTTCACATCATTCAGATGTCTTCCCCAACTATCTTTTTCTTCACCCCCATCTCAAATGAAGTAGTTCTTCTCTTGCCCAGTCAAAACTGTCTAACTGTACTCAGCATCCCATTTTATCTCACCTTCCCCAGAAGATTGTCCCATCTATCATTCCTACTCTTTAACCTTCAATCTTCCCTCTCTGTTGATTGCTTTCCTATTGCCTACAAACATGCCTGTGTATTCCCCATCCTCAAAATCCTTCTAATCAATTTTCCTTTTATGTATAAATTCCTTGAAAAGATAATCTGCAACAGATGTCTCCACTTCCTTAACTTTCACTCCTCCAAACTTATATCTCCTACTGCCTACCAGTCATCTTGAACCTATAGACACCTTAAATTCAACATATCCAAAAACGGAACTCATCTTTCCAAAATGCCCTTCCTATCTTTGATATTATTATTAGTGAAGGCAGCACCATCCTCCCAGTCACCCAAGCTTATTCCTTTATTCCCACTCATTACACATATCCAATCCTTTGCCAGATCCTGTTGATGTTTCATTTGTAACATCTCAAGTATAGATTTCCTTCTTTTCTCTGACACTGCCACAGCTCTGGTACAGGTCTTTATCCCCTCATCATTGTTACTATCCATTTTTTTCAGTGTTTCTAACTTCATGATCTCATTTGAGGGGTTCTTAGCAAAGAAACTAGAAGAGTTTGCTTTTTCCTTCTGTAGCTTATTTTATAGATGAGGAAACTGAGGCAAAACAGGGTTAAGTGACTTGCCCAAGGTCACACATCTAGTGTCTGAGGCCAAATTTGAACTCAGGTCTTCTTGATTCCAGGTCTGGTGCTTTAACTACCACCTAGTTGTTCCATTGCCTACTGGAGTAGCCTTTTGGTTGGTCTTCCAGAATCAAGTCTTTGATCACTCCAGTTTATTCTGCCCTCAGCTGTCAAATTCATTTTTCCAAAGTACAAGTTATGTCATATATCTTGACTGAATAAACTCAATTGGCTCTCTATCATCTCCAAAATCAAATATAAAATCATTTGTTGGGTTTTCAAAGCCCGTCATAACATGGCTTCCTCTTGCATTTCGAATCAGCATTATTTACCTCTTCCCCTATCTCCACCTCTTTTTAAACCCTTATCTTCCACCTTAGAATCAATAATATGTATTGGTTCCAAGGCAGAAGAGCACTAAGGGCAAGGCAATGGGGATTAAGTGACTTGCTCAGGGTCACACAGCTAGGAAGTGTTTGAGGTCAAATTTGAACCTAGGACTTCTTATCTCTTGGGCTGGCTCTCAATATACTGAGATACCCAGCTGCTCCCCACCATATACTCTTCTTTTCTCCCTAATTAAACTATGCACTCCTTGGGAACAAGATTGTCTTTTTCCTTTCTTTGTATCTCCACCATTTGGCATAATGCAAGGCATATAGTATGTTCACAATAAAGGCTTGTCGACAAATATTAATTGTCCCAACTCAGGCTTAGGAGTCTCAGAGCTGCTATGGAAATTAGGTGAAAGGACAGTGATCAGCTGGTACAAAGAAAGACCCTCAGAATCTGTATACTCATAGCCATAGAAGAATACTCTAAGAAAATAGAGCTGACTTTCCTGACACCACCACCTTTTTCTCCCTTCTCCACATAGGTCTCTAGGCTACTATTTGGTTTATTTGTCCTTTTAAGGCTGCATTAATGCTTGTCATAGGAGGGAAGAGTTGAGAGGCAGTAGTATGATTTATGCTAAGCCCTATTGTTGTGGAGGAATATGTATTCTTATTATAAATATCCTTGGTCTCACCGAAGGAGAGATACCACAGAGTATAGATTCCAATACACGATTAATGGACTCATCACTGGTGACTGTAGGACCTCACCAACTGTCAGAACTTTTTCCTTTGTTCCTCCTTCTAAGTTCTGGTCTCTTGCCCAACACCCTGCCTTGCCTGCACTCTAAGAGATCTCTTTATCAAATATCTTATTTTAAACAATATCTTAATCAATATCCTAAATTCCTTACTACAACTAAAAATGACAAAATTATTATATTGGAGAAGGATCTGCATGGGAAGCATGTCATTTGCCCAGGCTCCTCTTAGGTAAGCAGCGAATGTGGCAAATATCAAATGTTAGTCAGTTGGGGCATAGTACATATGGAGTGATAAACTCGACTTCCTGGAGTCAGAAGAATGGAGTTCAAATCCTGATGCAAATACTTTAGTTGTGTGATCCTGGTCAAATCACTTAACCTCTTTCTGATTCAATATCATCTGTAAAAAACAAATCTAATAATAATAATAATAATAATATAAAATAAATAAATAATACAATAATAATATAATATTAAAATATAATAATATGTTAATAGCACCTCTCGGGGTTGTTGAGGATCAAATGAGATTTTAAAACTTTAAAGTGCTGTATAAACGTTATTATTATTAATTTGGCTCCAAGATTAAAAAGAAAGGGGGGGGCACCTTAGTCATATCACTGCCTTGATAAAACTCTTGGATTAATAAGCATAGAGAGGTATATTAAAATCAGGAGGTATGGGAGGATTTCTATATTTCCATGGGAGGATCTTTCGTGTTTATTTAATGGTCTCCTACTCCAGAGAAGTGATTACTGTGATTGACTGGAACATAGATACCATACAGATACCATATCCTAGTAGGTCTGCATTTGGAGCAATAATCAGTCTATACTTGCATAGGGCTTCCCAGAGGGTTTAAAGATCCTATTACCTGGGAAGAGATACAAAGTATAACTGCTTCCATGGCTCAAAAGGAACAGTGATAGGGAAGATATAGAATAATGTTCTTCACATTTTTTATTCTTCCCCTTCTCTTAGAGTTCCTACCCCAAGCCCTCACATCCAGCCATCAAATTGATAAGCCTAAAATATCTGCTCGTCATTGACTTTTTCAAATCTTACGGCTTCCTTTTTACATCCATAACAATACTTGCCAATCTTGTATGTGATTCCCTTTCACCTCACTTTATTTCAGCTAACGAGACTGTTTCCTTCTACAATCATTCCACATCCCATGTTCCGCTTCTGGTGCCTTAGCTCAAAACCACCCCTCCCCCCCATTTAGAATGCATTCCCTCACCACCTCTGGCTTTCTTTCACCCTTTCTTCAAAGACCAGTTTAGGGGCAACTTCCTACCACAGGTCCTGAGGGGTTTAGTATCTCTAGCCGCCTCCTAGAAATGACCTTGTTTATTACTTAATTACTCTCTCTCCTACCTACGTTTCACCAGCGGGGAAGTATTAATTATCCAGTAACAAACAAAAACTTGCCCGCCAAATAGTTGCCTTTGTGGTAACAGCCAATAATAAGGAAGGAGTAGCATCTCCTCATTTGCATGACGCTAACGGCAACTGGAGCGCTGTCTACCCAATCAGAACACCGGACTGGGAACCCTCCCATTTCGGAGAGTATTAACAAAAGCCAACGAGAACCAAGAGCACATTTCCGAGTGAAATTTGGATTCGCCCCTAAACAGTAAAAATCTCTTAAGTGACGCAATTTGCAAACCAACCAAACCACTACCTGAATAAACTTGGCCGAGCGTTCAGCTCCTTTGAAAGATTCTGTGGTTGGCCCTGAAAAGGGCCTTTGGTTTTTCTTGGCGAACTTGCAAAATGCAGCTGGCTTAGCCGCCGAATCCGTAGAGGGTTCTACCCTGGCGCTTGAGCGCGTAGACCACGTCCATGGCGGTGACTGTCTTCCTCTTGGCGTGCTCCGTGTAGGTGACGGCGTCCCGGATCACGTTCTCCAGGAAGACTTTGAGCACGCCGCGGGTCTCCTCATAAATGAGCCCCGAGATACGCTTGACGCCGCCGCGCCGAGCCAAACGACGAATGGCTGGCTTGGTGATGCCCTGGATATTATCCCGGAGCACTTTCCTGTGCCGCTTGGCACCGCCTTTGCCTAAGCCCTTACCGCCTTTTCCTCGTCCAGACATATTCAGCACCAATTACAACTGCCCAAACCGGTGTTGCTCGAAAAGGAGTTAGTCCTTATATACAATGTAATCGGACCGGATTGAAAACAGGCAGTCTTAGTGCGCAAGACCTTACTGGCTCCTCCTCCCCCTAGAAGAGGGCATGGCACTGAACCATTTCCTTTTCTCTCCCTCCCCTTTCTACCCCTTCCCCCTTTTTGATCCTTTCCCTTTCTTTCCCCTCCCTTCTTTCTTTAGAAAGTGGGTTTCTAAAGGTTGAAGTCTCAACTCTAAGTTTTGGGGTATTTATAATATGAATCATCTCTTTTGAGATTTTTAATGTCATTTTATTGGTTAAAATTAATTTAAGAATTCGTTTTAGCAAAGGGAACATGCCATTCTCAAGCAAATTTCCAAAGTGTCATTTATTGGAATTTTAAAGAGAATGGATTGCACATTCAAAAACTTGTGCTTTTTGTCATTCAGTCAATCAGGGTCTGCTACTTGCCGGGGACTGTGCTAAGTGCTGGGGATGGAACGAAAGGCAAAAGACAGCCCCTGCCTTTGAGGAGCTCTGTCTAATGGAACAAACAACATGCAAACAATTATGTAGAAAAAAGCTGTGTACATGATAAATAGGAAATAATAAATACAGAGGAGGTTCTAGAACTAAGAGACCTTGGGAAAGGTTTTTTTTTTTTTTTTTGTAGATTCTGGGATTTTAATAGGACTTTGAAAGAAGCCAGAGAGGTAATAGAATTCAGTATGGTGGAGGGCGAGTATTCCAGGCGTCTGGGACAGCCTAGAAAATAGAGCTGAGAGATGGAAAGTTTTTGTTCATAGAAGAGCAAAGAGGACAGTGTCATTGGGGAAAGTTGGTACTGAAACCAGGCTGAAAAAGGTGGGGCATAGGAAAGACCTTGAATAACAAATAATTTTATTGTGGATCCAGTTTACCAATTACAAGAGCCGATTGTGTAGGGTAGTGAAAAGATCCCATCTGAATTTTAGAAAAATCACTTTGGCACCTGAATGGAAGATGAACTGAAGTGGCAGGCAGACTATTAAAATGGCCCAGATGTGGGGGCAGCTGGGTAGCTCAGTGGTTGCCTAGCCCTTACCACTCTTCTGCCTTGGAGCCAATTGACTGCAAGACGGAAGGTAAGAGTTTAAAAAAAATAACTAAAATCTTCCAAGACGGAAGGTAAGGGTTTAAAAAAAATAACTAAAATCTTCCAAGACGGAAGGTAAGGGTTTAAAAAAAAATGAAATAGCCCAGATGTAAGGAGCTGAAGGCCTGCACCAAAGTAGTGACAGTATAAGAGGAGAAAAGGAAATATATTGGAGCAATGTTGCATGGGGGCACAGGTAAAATCGTTGGGTCTTGGCCACAAATTGGATATGGGAGGATAGGTTGTGAGCTACTTGAGGGCAGTGATTGCCTTTTGCCTGTAGTTGTATTCCTAACACAGCACCATGCCTTGCACACAGTAGGTACTTAAATGTTTATTGATTATTGGGAGGTGGAAGGTAGGGAGGTGTTGAGGATGGCACCTAGATTGTGACAATGGGCATCTGAAAAGTTAGTGTTACCTTTAAGAGTAATAGGGAAGATTGGAAGAAGAAAGGGTTTAGAGGGAAAGATAATGTGTTTACTTTGGACATGTTGAGTTTAAGATGCTTACAGGCTATGTGGTTCACAATCTCTACTAGATAGTTGGAGATGTGAGATTGAAGCATTGGATAAATACTTTTGAGAACCATCAGTATAAAAATACTTTGTAGATATTGTGGGTTCAGCTCCAGACCACCTCATTAAAGGGAATATCACAATAAAGTCAGTGATGGGAATTTTTTGGTTACCCAGTACATATAAAAGTTATGTTTATACTATGTCATAGTCTATTAAGTATGCAATAGTATTATATCTAAAATATATGTATATCTTAATTAAAAATGCTTTATTGCTAAAAAAAATGCTATCCTCTGAGCCTTTATCCAGTTATGCCTTTTTGATGATAGTCTTACCTCATTGTTCATGGCTGCTGACTGATCAGAAAGTTGGTTGCTGAAAGCAGGGTAGCTGTGGCAATCTCTTAAAATAAGACAATAATAAAACTTACCACATCAACTGACTTTTCTCTTGAACACTTAGAATCCATTTTAGAATTATTAATTTGCCTAAATTCAATATTGTGTCCCAGGGAATAAAGAGGCCTGGAGAGAGAGAGAGAGAGAGAGAGAGAGAGAGAGAGAGAGAGAGAGAGAGAGAGAGAGAGAGAGGGAGGGAGAGAGAGAGAGGGAGGGAGAGAGGGAGAGGGAGAGGGAGAGGGAGAGAGAGAGAGAGAGAGAGAGAGAGAGAGAGAGAGAGAGAGAGAGAGAGAGAGAGAGAGAGAGAGAGAGAGAGAGAGAGAGAGAGAAGAGGACCCAGGACAAAGCCTCGATTAAGTTAACTAACCATTGTTTTCTGAATGAAGATCCAGCAAAAGAGAAGAACCAAGAAAGAGGTGTGTCCTGAAAACCTAAAGGGAAGAGGATGTTTGTCAGTGTCAAAGGATGTTAAGAATTCAAGAATGGTTGGTGGGTCTCAGTTTCCTTATCTGCAACATGAGGGGACTTCCAGGGTTTCCAGTTCTATTATACTGTAATTCAGTTACTTGAAATGACCTAGTCAGAATAGCTACTCTGCCTAGCTATGGTGCCAGTGGAAGTTAACCAGGCCTCCTTTTATAGATGAAAGAACTAACTTTGCCAGCAATGGCAAAAAGAATTTAGCAGATCTTTTAACCAAGCAGAATATGAAAGAAAAGGCCTGCTTCAAGAAGAAGCCTGAGGGCAAGCTAGGTGGCTAAGTGGATAGAAAGCAAGGTCTGGTGTCAGGAGGCCTTGTGTTCAAATCTAAACTTTTAGGCACATTCTAGTTGTGTGATCCTGGGCAAATCACTTAATCTCAATTCCCTAACCCTAATCCACTCTTCTGCTTGGAACCAAAATTTAGTATTAGTTCTAAGACAGACTTAAAAAGAATAATAAGAAACCTGAGTAAGAAAAAAAGAGAGTCCATGCTTGGGGACTTTATTAGAAGAACCTCTTGCTGCCCATTTTCTTCTTTTCCCTTTGGTATTTGAATACCAGTAGCAAAGGATTCCCTTATTACTTTAGTTTCCTCAATAGAAAAATGGGAATAATTATTATATGTCCTATGTGCTGCATAGCACGGCAGTAAAGATCAAATAGGGTCATATATAATTTGGTGTATGAGAGAGTAAGGTAAGAGCCCTGATAACAGGCTCAGAGATTTGGGACTGAAAGGGCCCTAAGAAGTCATGTCACACAACCAACCTCTTCATTGTACAGATGAAGAAAATGAGCCCCACAAAGCTTAAATGGCTTGCCTAAGATGCTCTCTATTTAGAGACAGAATGGCTTAGTGGAAACCCCAAGGCTTATACATAAATGATCTAGGACAGGACTTGGGATCAGGAGATCTAATTTTTATTCCTGATGGACCACTTCACTGGGATCTCAATGTTCTCATCCTCTGAAATAGGGATAATAATACCTATGGTGGGGAAAGGTTTTTTTTTTTTTTGTTTTGTTTTGTTTTAATTTTTCCCAAGAACTATAGACATGTGAACTCTTTTTTATTATTACTTACAAGTGGAACTTCATTGTCTCTAGAGTAAGCATTGGCTGATGGATTGGCTGGCTCTTTATGAAGTCTCCCCACTTCCGATTCCTGCTGGCACTTAAAAGAGATTCTGGCTGAGCAAACAATATGCGGCCTCAAGGGCCTCAGGTTGCCATGGTTACCACTCTGGGTACTACTGCAGCTGTTCCCTGCAGCAGAATATGACCCTTTAGGGTTGTTTTTTTTTTTTGCTAGAGTTCCATCTTCCTCCTTTAATTCATGTCTTTTAGAGGTAGAAGCTTTATTTTAAGGAAAATAGACTTAAAAGAATTCATTCAATTTTGCTTTCTTTTCCAAGAATCATTCTGAGCAGTTAAATTTTTTGAGAAGAAAGGCAAACACAGTCACTCTTTTGCTTACACGGAATTAGGATTTTATTGTTATTTTTGCTCTGAATTAGAAACATTTTTTTAAAAAGGGTTTTTAACATTATTTTCAGCCAGAAGAATCACTACAGTTTTTCTTTGTGTTTCCCTGAATTCCAGAATATCAGAGCTGGAAAGTGCCTTATCAGTGATCAAGCCTAATGCCTTCATTTTACAAATATGAAAACTAATACAAAAGGACTCATGTGAAAAAAATGTTTTATATGATTACAAGTGTAAAATTTATAGGAGTTTGCTTACTGCCTCAGAGAAGAAGAAGGAGAGGGAGAGTAAGAAAGAACCTGGAAATTACAATTTGAAAAAGTCACAAATGTTAACAATTGTTTTTTACCTGTAATGGGGAAAATAGAATATTATTAAAACAAAAATAACAGCAATGAAAAACCTTTGTTAAGGCCATACAGCTAACAAGTAGCTATGAGGTATAAGAACAGTTCTTATACCTCTATACTCTTCAAAAAGAGATCTTTTGGCTTCTGCAGCTTTGGATAATGAGAGAAACAATGTACTGCTTACTGTGCTGTGGGGAGCAGGGATTAATGGCAGGAAGGTGAGGTAGAGATAAGAGATGATAATGATGATGATAAAAAAATCATTTAGTATGAGGAAAATTATTTTTCTGTATCATTTGATTCTTAATATTAATCTGTTATATTGCTTTTAGTATCTAAACTTTTCCTCAATCTTTCACCAAACTTAAAAAGACATTTCCTGACAGTCTAGAAATGTCCTCAAATTCCTTGCCCTGAAACATCTTCTAAAATGGGCCTTTTACAGGGGGCAGCTGAATGACTCAGTGCATTGAGAGCCAGGCTCTGAAAGGGGGTAGTTCTGGCTTCAAATCTGATCTCCTGGGTAAATCACTTAATCCCAATTCCCTAACCATTATACATTTTCTACCTTGGAACCAATATACAGTATTGATTCTAAGGCAGGAGGTAGGGGTGAAGTGAGGTAAACTAAGTCAATGACCAGAAAAATCTGTTTTTTTCTAGGAAAATAGAATTCAGAAATGAGCTTTACTGTGAAGGTCAGTCAGCTCAGAATAGTTAGAATCCATGAGAAAATAACTCCCTTAGTGCCGGCAGCTGTGATAAGATACAAGGAATGCCTTGTACTCCATGTCACTGACTAATTTAGCTTCTAGATGAAAAGGCTGCTTGCTCCATGAAGGTTATGTCTCAAAATTAACATTGTTTGCTTTCTGTCTTGCACCCTATAAAAACTGCATTTTAACTTCAGTCTGGTGCAACTTTCACCTGGCCAGTTAGGTATGTATTATGAATAAATAATATTGGTTCCATTAATTGAACTTCTGGGTGTCCGGACTCACTTTATGAAATGCGCCACTTCAAGGGTTAAAAAAAATAAAAAATAAAATGGGCCTTTTTCAAAACAAGATTTTGAGTTATGTCTTCTCTGTAAGCAGAGCTGCCCTGAGCCAGAAATTCCTAGAAGTGGTAGGCTCTTCTTGTCCTTGATCTCTTCATTGAAATGAGGTATAGGGGCCAAAACTTAAAACAGACTCATCTAGATCTTCCCATTTAGATCCAAAGGTTACTGGAATCTTGGGACAAAAGCCTTCTTCACCCCAACATCATGAAGTAATTGGGGTGAGGTTGGAAAATATTAACCTCATTAGGTATCCAGCAATTAGAGATGTCTTTTGCTGTTTAGTGGAGATAGAATTTTCATGACTGTATTTAAAGTGTTCAAGACTGTATGATTTGGCTTTGATCACTGAGAGAGATCGCTGATCATTAATTTACTGATTCTTAGCCCAGTCAATAAATTGATTCTTCATATCCAAAACCCAATTTCTGAATCATTTTGTTTGCCATAAGTACCTTCTCCACACAACTCTGTAAAATATTGGACCTGTAACACTGGAAGTGATCTGAGAAAATGGATATCCTAGATAAGACTTATTTAGGATAAGAACTTCCCCTACGGAGGGTAGCTGGGTAGCTGGGTAGCTGGGTAGCTCAGTAGCTCAGTGGATTGAGAACCAGGACTAGAGACAGGAGGTCCTAGGTTTAAATCTGCCCTCAGTCACTTCCTAGCTGTGTGACTCTGGGCAAGTCCCTTGACCCTCATTGCCTAGCCCTTACCACTCTTCTGCCTTGGAGCAAGACGGAAGGTAAGGGTTTAAAAAAAAAAAAAGAATTACCTAGCTCTACCACCAACTAATGAGCTGTGTGACCTTGCTTAGTCACCTAATATCTCTTAGCCTTCTTTTCTCACATTGAAAATGAAGGGTTTGGGTATCTCTAAGGCTGCTTCTATCTCTCAAACTTTGATTTTATGCTATATGTTTCCAGGTCAGAAAATACATGCATTTTTTCTCCCATTGTGAAAAAATTCAAGAACTTTTTCTGTGGAATTATGAAATAAAATTTAGCCTCTTTTTAGTGCTTTTGAGTATCCCTGACTATTGTGAGTGGTACTAGGGGAAGGGGAATATTTTAGATTGATTACCTTTGAAGCCTTATTTACTTTAGATCAAATTTACTGATCTAGGCTGAAATCCAGAAAAGAAATTCAAATTTGTCTATGACTGGATAATTAGATATAAAACACTTTTCTTTTTCTTGACAGCTGACCTGTTCCTTATCCCTAGGAAGTAATAATTGGCTGCCTGTGATTCTTTGTTTCTTTTATATTCATCTTGCTAGAAACAGGGAAGAAGGAGACAAATGAATCTTTTATTAGAAGGTAGCAGTATGTGCTAAGAAAAGAAAAAGGATGAATTTATCTAAGAATCTTCCCACTGTACACAATTGAATAGCTTCCCAATTTGATAATTCAGTAGATTCATTAAGATATGGAAGGAACCCCAAAGAGATAATAAGGAAAAAGACTTGTACAAGAATATTCATAGCTGCACTCTTTGTGGTGGCCAAAAATTGGAAAATGAGGGGATGCCCATCAATTGGGGAATGGCTGAACAAATTGTGGTATATGTTGGTGATGGAATACTATTGTGCTAAAAGGAATAATAAAGTGGAGGAATTCCATGGGAACTGGAACAACCTCCAGGAAGTGATGCAGAGCGAAAGGAGCAGAACTAGGAGAACATTGTACACAGAGACTGATACACTGTGGTACAATTGAATGTAATGGACTTCTCCATTAGTGGCAATGCAGTGATCCTGAACAACTGGGAGGGATCTATGAGAAAGAACACTATCCACATTCAGAGGAAAAACTGTGGGAGTAGAAACATAGAAGAAAAACAACTGCTTGATTACATGTGTTGAGGGGATATGGCTGGGGATGTAGACTCTAAATGAGCATCCTAGTGCAAACATCAACAACATGGAAATAGGTTCTAATCAAGGTCATATGTAAAACCCAGTGGAATTGCTATGGGAAGGATAGGGGGGAGGGGAGGGAGGAATAGAATATGATTTTTGTCACCAAGGAATAATGTTTGAAATTGACCAAATAAATAAATAAATTTTTAAAAGACATGAAAGTAATTTAAAAATAAGCTTGAGTTTAGAATGGCACAAGAAGAAAAAAAAATCATTTAAAAAAATTGGATATGAACAAGGGGTTGTATCAGGGGAACAGCAACAAGATTTAGAGTCAGAGGACATGGGTTCAAATTACAACTTCTATGTGACCTGGGAAAAGTCACATCACCTCTCTGGGCCTTAGTTTTCTCAACTGTAAAATGAAGGAGTTGTAAATAGCTAGGATTTATCTGGTATTTTTGCAAAATGTATTAAAATATTATCTCATTTTATCCTGGCAATGACCCTAGAAGGAAGTGCTATTATTCTATTGATTTTACAGATGAGGAATCTGAGTCTGAGTGAAGAGAAATTTTTCAGTCCAGATTTGAACTCTGGTTTTCTGGACTTCAGGTTCAGTGCTTCATCTACTCTGCCACCTAGAAAAATGCTAAGTTCTCCTCCATTTCTTCCATTTAGAAATATATAATATCTGAATGTCAAGTTCAAACAAAAAAAAATGGAAATTGTTTCTCTGACCATAGGAGAATGAAAGCAACTTTGAAAATAGCCATTAAATTATTTTTTGTCTGAATGGCTCTGTTCTAGTCCTTGGCTTTTAGGAGCATCAGGATTACCTGTTGGACAAGAAGTTGCTAAGGCAACAACAGTGTTTGACAGCTATTTACTTTTGGGAAAATCTTCTGTTGTGCTTGAGTGATATCTTATTATGAAATCTACTTGTAGCTTCATAAATCTGTGAACTTAAAGTCCATTCCTATAAAGTGTTGGTCTTAGTACCATTTTTGGCTTATGTTATTATCAAAATTTTATAGCATGTTGTTTTTTCCCCCTATAAACCTGTAACCAAAAGACTGGGCAATGTTATGATTAAAATTCCATGGGGACTGAATTTTAATTTAAAAATTATTATTTATTAAATAGCAAAAAGCAGGTTAGAGAGAGGGAGAGAAAAAGTTATGAGGTGCTTGGCTGGCTATAGCTAGCTCTTGTTCAAAGCTAAGCAAGCCCAGAAAGGGTGCCTCCTAAGCACTGTCTCTGGAAAAAAAGACTGACTTTCTGTACTCTTCATCAGTTTATACTCTTTGGCATGTCCCTTTCCAGAGTCTCTCTGATTGGGTTACTCAGGCCTCAATCAAGACAAGAGGTGGGTCTTCTGGGTGCCAGGAGCAATCAAGTAGAGCCAAGGAGATGTGCATGTGCACTTTCCCTGACATGGTGCAATGTTTCCCAGCTTGAGACCGGAACTAACTGGTCTTATTATCTAAGAGCAGTCTTGTTTACAGATAAAACAAAGCTAGCTTTGTGCTTAGCCAGTTCCTCCCAAAGACAAAAGATACAGACAAAAATGGGATCTCCCCACCAGGGCCACCACATGGTGTTACAAGGGAATCACTTTAAAAGACTGATATATATTAATTTAAGGTCGCCAAGGAATCAGCTATGTAATTCCTAAATGAAAAACTCAAGTCAGCCGTCAGCCTTTTTTGGAGTTTAATTACAATAGGAGCAAGAAAGGAATTAGAGATATATATAGAGAGAGAAAGGGGAGAGAAGGGAATAGGGCTTAAATACCCCTTCTGTTTAGGCTGGGCCAAAAGGCCCAAGCCCTTAGATAGCTGGGGCAAAGAAAAGAGACCAGTCCCTATTACTCACGTGTCCAAAATGGAGAAACAGTCTCAGAGGCCCCCACCTTCAGCTTCCTTCAGAGCAAGCTTCCTCAGAGCCCAGGAACAACACCAACCCAAAAAATCCCCCCAACTCCTCGAGTCTCCAGACCCTCCTATCTTTAAGGAAACCATCCAAGTTGCCTCCCCTCAGTCCTCACATCTACCAATCACTCTTCATCAATTTCCCTGTCAATGGAGGCTCTCGCTTAACCCAGGACCGCCCAGAGGTTTCTGGCTTTTGCACATGTCTGTTGAAGGTCATATTTTTCAAATGATTAAATCTTTACTCTTTTGTTACAGCCCTTTCTAAATCCTGTTAACTTGAGTATGGTAGAGATTGGAATAATTAAATTTTGATCTAGGCTGCAGCCCTTACTCAATCCTATTAGGACTGAATAGGGTGATTTATTCCAAGTATCTCCATTGTATCAATTCTAAAATCAATCAAGACTCAAAGAAATTCCTGTTCTATGCTTAAGCATAGGTCAAAGTCCTTTCCATTGTTCAGCAAAGGGTTTCTGTCCTAAAGTAATCTTAAGAAGGGAAGAGAAGGAACCTCCCATGCCAATGGAGTTCCCATTCCAATAGACTATCAGTAAGAAATTTTCCAAGTATGAAATATCCCAATGGTGAAATTTTCAACAATTATAAGTCTAAGGAAATTTGAGGTTTACAATCCCCCCTGATGATCATTGGGAGACTAGTCTCCCCATTGATCATTTAACATAATCATTTTGTAGTTCTAAATTCACTTCTAACTAAAGATATACACAATATTCAATTTTCTAAGAGAAATTAGAATAGTGAGAGAGGAAATAGAAAAGAAAAGAAAGCAAAACCAATGTTTGCTAGGCGCATTGACAGAAAGCCAAATTAGGGGCAGTCCCTTTTGGCATAAATGTTACAATAAATGTTCAATCAAAAGTTCAGTCCAATCAATCACATCCAAAGTTCATTCTTGATCTTCTTGATGAAGTGTAGGTTTTTGGCATCTTTCTGCAACAGTTCATTCTCTGGATATAAAAGTTTCAAGCTTCTTTCTTGAAGATCTTTTCTCGAACAAAATCAAAATCTTTGAAAATTTTTTATAACAGTAAAATCTTAAACAAAAGTCTTGGATTTTTATAAAAATAAAATCTCAAACAAAAAAAAAATTCAAAAATTCTTAGATTTTAAATTAAAATACAATCCCCCCTGAAGTAAGTATTTAAAAAAAATATCAAGTTTAGCTCAGAATGCAATGTTCAGTTATGGGGGTGTATGTGTCAATTATCAAAAGAATAGAAAAATAATCAAAAACATAAGAAAAATTCAAAATAGGCCTTGTATAGGTCCAGTTTAAAGTAATTTCTATCCCACAAGTATGTAGGACAGAATACAGTAATATTTCACTTAGCCATTTGTAGCCAAGACTACAGGAAGTTGCCATAATATAAGAAGGAAAGAATTAGAATTCTATTTTGATGGGGAAATGTCATTCCCTTGTCTGATTTTTTTTTTCAGAGATATAGGGAGCCAGCATGATAGTCAAGCTTTGTACTTGTTTGAGTACTTCAAAAGGAGTATAGATACAAGGAAGTCCTACGACTTAAACATAAGTTAAGCGTCGCAACCTTGAGTCTCACTTTAATATTTCATGTGTGCTCTATTGGCACTATTCAGGTTTAGTCTGTGCTCCTTGTTTTTATCCCTTTTCCTGGAATCAGACACAAACATTAATCACAGTCCTATAATATTTTATCAATAAATGGCAGGTTCCCATAGTTTAAAGCTTTTAGGCATATATTGATATTATAGCAAGAGTATATATATTAACTTGTATTACTGCAGGGAAAAAAATAATATTAATATTAATTATGTGTACCTTCAGTACAAAAAAATGAGAAAAAAATCAAATATTCTGATCAAAAAATAAAAAGAAATAAGAAAAAATAAGGAAAAAAAATCAGTAATTCAATATATTCTTGAAAAAAAAACATCCATTTGTCTATGGATTATTATCTCCAATTCATATGATAAGATAGAGTCACAATTCATATGATAGGATAGAGTCAATCAGTCTCAGCAGAAGATGCTTTCTTCACATGTGAGCAGTGAATCCAAGAGTCTCTTTCTCCAATCTTTATAGATGTTGGAGTAGTTAATAATATTTGGAATGGTCCTTCCCATGAAGGTTGAGTTGCTCCAGTTCGCTTGAAATTCTTGATATAAACTTTATCTCCTGGGTTCAGGTCATGCAGAGAAAAGTCTAATGGTCCAGCTTGTACTGCAGCTCCGGATTCATGAAGTTCACGTAGTTTGTGCTGTAACTCCTGTATATAGGAAGCAATAGTAATATCTCCCCCTAATAGCGATGTATAAGCCGGGGAGAAAGGCTTAGCCTGTATAGGCGGATGTCCAAAAAGCATCTCAAATGGTGAAATATGTAAGTCTCCTCTAGGCCTGCTTCTAAGATAAAATAGGGCCAGAGGGAGAATTTCAGGCCATTTTAAATGGGTCTCAGTGCATAATTTGCCAATCATAGTCTTAAGTTCTTTATTCATCTTTCCTACTATTTGGAGAGGAGAAAAAAACTGAAAAAGGTTAATTAATATCAACAAAATCAATACAATCTAAGAAGAATCATCTTTATTATACTGGGAAGTTCCCTGGGCACCCTCCTGAAGGGCACCTCTCTGAGGGTCATTAGTACCTCGAGTAATTTTTGGACGAGCGCCATTTCTCATATATTGTTGAGTATTATCATTAAAATTTTCTTCAATTTGAGCATTGTCATTAAATTCCCAATTCCTATTTCTATAATTCTGGTTTCTAAAGCTCTTATTTCTATATTCATTATAGTTATTTCCATAGTCATTATTATAATTTCTAGAATTTTGGTTTCTATAACCATTATCATAATTTCTATAGTTATTATTTCTAAAACTATTATTAAACTGTGTATTCCTTCCAAACATCTTAAGAAAGGTTCTACATTCCATCATTTTGTGGCCCTTCTTCTCACAGAAGTGGCAAGTAATGGATTGATAATTGGATTTCTGGAGAGGGGCAATTGTCGTTGGTTCATTATCATGCCCACTTTCTAATTTAGTTATCCTATCTATTACACATCTCATTTTTTTCTTCATTTCCTCCATGTCATCATTATTCTCTTTCTCCTTTTCTTCGTTTCCCTTAAAAACATATATAGCTGTTTTTCGCAATTCTTCAAGGTCCATATCTGACCATCTTGGGCATTGTGTTTTAAAATAATTTTGAATTACTTTGCAAGAATTATTTACAAAGATTCTTCTAACTTGTCTTAAACTATTCTCTTTATTTAAGTCCCAATCTAAGTATCTGTCCCCAAACTCGATAATTCTGTCCATAAATCTGGAGGGTGTTTCGTTTTCCTTTTGCTTAATTTTTTCCAGTTCCATCCACTTATCTGTACTGTCCGCACATTCCTTCATGGCCGTGAGGATGGCCTCTCTACAACGGTATAGTTGTAGATAGTCCTCAGGATTATTATAGTCCCATTCGGGATCCTGAGATGGCCAATGTGCTGCATTACGCCCCTGGGTTTTGTTGACATGAGCAATTATTTTATTTTTTTCACGTTCACTTAAAAAAGCCTGTAGTAAGCTCTCAACGTCCTTGTAAGACGGATTATATTGAAAAAATATGTCTCCCATCTTTTTTGTTACTAGAAAAGGATCTTGTTCATATGTGGGGATATTTCGTGTAAATTCATTTATTTCTTGGGGAGTAAACGGTATCCTATGTCTTAAAGTCACCACATCCCCATTTCGTCCTATTTCAGGTACTTCTCTTAGAGGAAACAGGCCTCTAGTTGAATTTTGCACCTGTGGGTCAGTTTGACAAGGACAGGTTTCTCTAGGAGGACAAGATCTCCCTTGCATTGGAATTTGGTTTTCTGTAGGAGAAGGAACATGAGAAGCTGGGATTGCAGGGGAAGGGTTTTGGGGATTAAATTCAGACAAGATTTGCACTGCACGAGAGAAGCAGTCTGTTAACTGGGCTATAGGGAAGGTGTTTTCCATCTCTATTTCAGGGAAGGAAATTTCCTCATTCAAAGGTTCAGAAACAGGTCTGTTTCTGGTAGAGTGGGTGTTTGCCCATTGATCCTGTAAGAAACATTTTAGATCTTCTAATTGGGCTTGCATTTTATCCTCAATTTTTCCTATTTTATCTTCCATATCTCCCATTTTATCCTCAATATTTCCTATTTTATTCTCAATATTTCCTATTTTATCCTCAAGTTTTTCTATTTTATTCTCAATATTTCCTATTTTATCCTCAATTTTTTCTATTGTATCCTCAATTTTTTCTATTTTATCCTCAATTTTTTCTATTTTATCCTCAACATTTTCTATTTTATCCTCAATATTTTCTATTTTATCCTCATTTTGTTTTATTTTATCCTCATTTTGTTTTATTTTATCCTCATTTTGTTTTATTTTATCCTCATTTTGTTTTATTTTATCCTCAATATTTTTTATTTTTTCATCTCTAAATATAGTATTGAGGAGTACAAAAATGACAGTACCTATTAATATAAAAATTTGGAGGTATCCTTCATTCCTCAATGCCCCTACTTCTTCAGCTGCCATATAATTGTCAAAGAATGTAGTACTCATTTTTATATGTATATTTTGTAATTTCACAAAACACGTGGGGAGCAGGGCAAAGCAACAAACTTTCCACAGGGTTTTTTTTTTTTTTTAATCCAGGAAGTTGTTCCTTAAGGGAAAGGATATTTAGAAACAGTTCTTCCAGCCAGGACTTTAGAGTCCTGTTGCTGAGATTTAAAAACAGCTGTTTTCTGTCTATCAGAGTCACACAGCTGGGAAGTATCTGAGGTCCGATTTGAACCCAGGACCTTCTGCCTCTAGGGCTGGCTCTCAATCCGCTGAGCTACCCAGCTGTCCCTTAAGATTAAAGGGGAGAAAAAGAAAAAACTGCTGATTCCAATTTAACTTAAGGAGAAAAGAGAAAAAATTTTTTATACTCACGTGTTCTAGCAGCTGTGTCTTTAAGCCAAGTTTTTTTTTTTAAAAAAAAAAAGGACTAAGTGGTGAAACAGTATAGTAAAAAGGCAAGGAAAAAGTTTTATTGAAAGGATTCTTTAGACTCCCGTGTGGTCAGCCACAATGTTACAAGGGAATCACTTTAAAAGACTGATATATATTAATTTAAGGTCGCCAAGGAATCAGCTATGTAATTCCTAAATGAAAAACTCAAGTCAGCCGTCAGCCTTTTTTGGAGTTTAATTACAATAGGAGCAAGAAAGGAATTAGAGATATATATAGAGAGAGAAAGGGGAGAGAAGGGAATAGGGCTTAAATACCCCTTCTGTTTAGGCTGGGCCAAAAGGCCCAAGCCCTTAGATAGCTGGGGCAAAGAAAAGAGACCAGTCCCTATTACTCACGTGTCCAAAATGGAGAAACAGTCTCAGAGGCCCCCACCTTCAGCTTCCTTCAGAGCAAGCTTCCTCAGAGCCCAGGAACAACACCAACCCAAAAAATCCCCCCAACTCCTCGAGTCTCCAGACCCTCCTATCTTTAAGGAAACCATCCAAGTTGCCTCCCCTCAGTCCTCACATCTACCAATCACTCTTCATCAATTTCCCTGTCAATGGAGGCTCTCGCTTAACCCAGGACCGCCCAGAGGTTTCTGGCTTTTGCACATGTCTGTTGAAGGTCATATTTTCCAATGATTAAATCTATACTCCTTTGCTACAGCCCTTTCTAAATCCTGTTAACTTGAGTATGGTAGAGATTGGAATAATTAAATTTTGATCTAGGCTGCAGCCCTTACTCAATCCTATTAGGACTGAATAGGGTGATTTATTCCAAGTATCTCCATTGTATCAATTCTAAAATCAATCAAGACTCAAAGAAATTCCTGTTCTATGCTTAAGCATAGGTCAAAGTCCTTTCCATTGTTCAGCAAAGGGTTTCTGTCCTAAAGTAATCTTAAAAAGGGAAGAGAAGGAACCTCCCATGCCAATGGAGTTCCCATTCCAATAGACTATCAGTAAGAAATTTTCCAAGTATGAAATATCCCAATGGTGAAATTTTCAACAATTATAAGTCTAAGGAAATTTGAGGTTTACAATGGGCAGAAGCCAGTTCTTGTAGCCTCAGTCTAAAAATCAAAGCATTTAAACTTTAAAATCAAGCAGGTTTTTGGGGGGCCAAAAAATGTGTAAATTAATATTAACTCCCCACACCCACTTACCAGGTTAAAGGACTTGGAGACTTTGTGGATTATTATTGAATGTCCTTGATGCTTGTGAACATAGATTGAGTGTTATCAGGGGTGATTTGATTGGGTCAGGCCTCAATAGTGTTGTAAGGCATTTTAACAGGAGCAAGCTGAAAGCAGAAGATCCTACAGGCTAACATTCTGGAACTCCACTCAGGAGCTGAGAGTCAGTTCAGACTGCCAGTTGGCTCTCTGGGAAGGAGATAGGGAGTGAGTGGAGTTGGCTCTCTCTGAAGAAGGAGACTTTGAAGCTGCCAGGAGATTGGACCTTCCTTCAATCAATGGTTGAGTGAGTGATTACATTACATCTGTGGAAGTCGTGTGTGTTAAATCATCATTCCCCTCTTGATCCTGCAATGCTAGTCTTCCTACTGGGACTTCTGCTAGACCCAAAGAGGATTCCAGTTTTGTAAGATTTACTTTGGCCCATGTTCTTGCTCCTACCAACTCCTCCCTAATCTTACATAGTAATTAAGGCATTAGTTTAGAATCATTATAGAAAGTTGTTAGGGGTTTAGTCTCTGATTTGGGTGTAAAATTAGATATTCCCTGATTCCCTTTCCCTTCTTCCTTTAGTTTAAATAAAACTGTTTTGTTAAATATTTATAGTTTTGACCGCTTATTCTATACACCTATTTCAATAGACAGTTATGTGAATTTTAGATTTACTCTACCCTGCTTAGTCTAACAAAACAGGAATGTCTACACCCCTACTTAAGGATTAAGTATTGAGAAGGATGGACTGTGACAGACATGTGCTAGCAAATGACAAATCAGAAACAACTGACAGACCCCTGGGCTGTCCTAAGTCATGCTTAAGCTACCATTGGTACATGTGAGATACAGGAAAGTGATGTAAAAATGGTCTATATATTTCACATCACTTCTTCTCTTGGCCTCTTTTTGCGGAGAGGTGGCTGGCGGCAGCATGCGGAATGTCTTGGCATCTGTAAAAATGGAGACTTGAATCCAGGACTTCAATCCCCAGAAGTCCTTGCTCTACTTCCCCAGAAGTCCTTGCTCCACTTCCTCAGAATGCTTTGTAATATCACTGAATTCTCATCAGGGCCGAGATCGAGATGGGGTATTTAACCTGATTGGAAAGGCTTCTGGGCTCTCTTCTCTTTCCTGTTGCTGCTTCCAAGCAGACACATCTCTTTTCATAATGTAGGTGAGGTTGTGTCTAGGCTTCTCTGGACCTAGACACGTGTTTTCTTATTCTGTAATTTTCTTTAATCCTTAACCTTTAATAAACCTCTAAAAATATAATACTCCTTGCAGAGAGAAACTAATTTCTCCCTACCTCAGTTTCCCTAAATTTTAACTGTTACAGTTATGGCGACCACGAAGGGATGAGAACTTCTCAAAATTTTTAGCATAGAAATTTTTTTAAGCCACGTTTCTCCAAGATGCTTTTTTAGAAAACCATCTTGATCAGCTCCTACCGGTAGCCATCCTCTTCGGACCTTCTTGATTTAATATCAGTAACCTGGTCACAGCCCTTCCAGCCCGGCTACTGTTGCCTGTAATCGAGACCTGTTTGATTGATATTGCTCACCTAGTCCCTGTCCTGCCCACCCCAGCGGCCCGCTCCGACTCTGGCTCCTGCTCCTGGCCTCTCCGTTCTCACCTGGTGCCTGCTCTCCCGGCCCTGCCTGCCTGTGTTCCTGCCTGCAACCATCTGCTGGCCACTGCCTGCCTGTTTCTGAACCCCAGACCTTTGCACATGACCCCAACCGGCTCATCACCCAGGCTGCTGGTAGCGACCCAGTTTCTACAGGATCAAAAACCAGCTGGTAACAAACGGGGTAATTTTCCCTTAATCTAAGCCTCCATGTGGACAGGGGTATTGACCACGTGGGTGGATCATAGGAGGGGAGAGAGAAAAGGGAGAGGAGAAGAAAGAGACTTACGAACAGGAACTTAAAAGCATGGCTATTTTACAAGGATATCTTTTAATTGCATTAATCCTTTTATTGACTTCACCTGCTTGTCAGGGAAAATATTCAGCTCTGTACAACCTTTTAGCTAACTTTGGGGAAGCAGGTGGGTGTCTCAGTGAACTGAGAGCCAGGCCTAGAGATGGGAGGTCCTAGGTTCAAATCTGTCCTCAGATACTTCCCAGCTGTGTAGCTCTGGATGGGTCACTCCATTGCTTAGCCCTTATCAATTTGCCTTTGGACAATAGACATCTAAATGTATAACAAACCCAAAGAACTTTAAAGACTGGAGGTTATATATTTTAAGGGATTTCAGACTCCAATGGTTTATAAAAAAATCTCTATATTCTATTGCATTTTACTGATTGCTTTGTTTAAGGTTTAACTTTGTGATTTTAAATTCATATATTACTGCATTCAATATTATTCTGTTACACTGAATCATTTTAATGTACTGAGTTTAACTGTTAAATTCTGGTGCTTTTCCTCTATAACTATATTGAACAAATATCATTGTAATTAAGCCCATATATGAAAACAGTCTTTCTATTTTTGACTATGTAAATTGTCACATAGAGGATAGATGGACTCCATCAGAACTGGTTATAATTATATAACTACCTTTAGAAAATTTACTGTGCTAAATATCTCAATTGATTTTTTTTTTAAACATGATTCTTGGAATTTTTTTTTACAATCTCTGGTCATTTTTGCTTTCCCCAACCACGAGGTAAGGCCCATTCTAGTAGCTGAAGTAAAATACATTTTATAACCCCCAACAGTCCCACATTTCTAAATATGTGAATGGAAGTTGGGGCAGTTAATCTCAGGGCATTTGTACCCCTAAAAAAGCCTCAAAAAAAAAGAGCATCCCTCATTTATACTCTTCAGCTTACTACTTTACTTCCACCAGAATGAGATTTCTTGATGATGTTCTAAACCCAAAATGGGTTTTGCTTTGTTTAAAAATATGTTTATTACCAAGGTTGAAAGATTGCTACGTTTGTAAAAATTGTGACAAATATCCATCAATTCATAGGCTTTTAAATGCCATACAGCAACTCATGTAAAAAGGATTGTGTGTTTGTTTGCTATTGTAATTAATTGGGCTATTGAGAATGTTGGGGATATTGATAACTACATATTTGTACTACTGTTCTTTAACAATGAAAAATATAACCGTGTTCAATTCATTTGCTCATACTTACAGTGGATCATGGCCAGATGAGAAGAGGAAATGGATCTCATTTTTTGTGAGAAACCCTTGCATTCTATATTTTCTTAGCTGGCACAGCGTGTCAATGATTATAAGCTACATTTTTTATTTTTAAAGCTCTTTTATTATTATATTTTTCTTGCATGTGCAATATACTATTTGTTTTTTTTAATTTTTTCTCTCCTTTTTATATTTGAAGCACATGTCACCAGCATTAAGATTTTTTTTAACTTTTTGACTTTTCAGTACTATAAGTTTAAAATACATTTGTCAATGCATGCCCAAAAAGCTACAGACTATAAAAATGATGCCACTAATTATTAAAAAAAAATGGGACTTTGCTTAATGATTCTGTCTGATTTCAGGACAAGATATACATAAAAGAGCCATTGCACAGGGCCAAAGAAAACCCAAACCAGGATGGATTGATGCACTTCTAGGCCAATGCAAAGGTTTTGAACCTAGTGTGAATACTCGAGGTTACTGTGTTTAACTTTGTTAGACATAGGCTTTCCTTGTGTCCACACTCACTCTGAAAATACTCACAGATGAGTATCCCCAAAACCTTGGCTCCTATAATCTGGTCCCCTTTTCTGTCTTTCATAGTGTGGTACCTTTCTGTAGTCCTGGCTATTGACTGGGTAAATGCATTATTGCTTAGATCATTTTAATTGGGCCCTGATTCAAGGACCTGTTATAGATTTATTTTTCTTTTACTTAGAATTTTTACACATAAGACTTTGATAGTCTATATTTTCATCCAGTATTTTCTTTTTTCTTTGGATTTTTCTGATGTCTTTTTAATTTCTCTTACCAATTGATTCATATACCTCATACCTCAGTCATGCATCCCTAAGTGATCCTGTATTTTTCAATCACCCTCTTAATGGGGGAATGTAAAAATATCATTATTTTAAATTGCAAAGTTTAAATTCCTTTTGAGAAGAATTTTAGGTAAAGAAAGATGCTACTTCCCTGAATCCAGAAACTGAACTGTTGGAGAAGACACCATGAAGATTCCTCCAGATCACAAGCTGCACAAAAAAGAAATCCAAATTGAACTTTGGGTGTAGTTGACTGAACATTTATTTGTATGTATACTTTCATGCCAAAGGGGACTGCCTCCTAACTGGCTTTTTGTCAATGCGTCCAACAATTATTGTTTTTTTGGTTTGTTTGTTTGTTTTGCTCTTATCCTCAAATTATTGTAATTTTAAAATTGATTATGTTTTTATGATCCTTTGGGGAAGTTCTTCTTCCCAGAGGATCAAATAGAGAAATCTAAAAATGGAGACTTGAATCCAGGACTTCAATCCCCAGAAGTCCTTGCTCTACTTCCCCAGAAGTCCTTGCTCCACTTCCTCAGAATGCTTTGTAATATCACTGAATTCTCATCAGGGCCGAGATCGAGATGGGGTATTTAACCTGATTGGAAAGGCTTCTGGGCTCTCTTCTCTTTCCTGTTGCTGCTTCCAAGCAGACACATCTCTTTTCATAATGTAGGTGAGGTTGTGTCTAGGCCTCTCTGGGCCTAGACACGTGTTTTCTTATTCTGTAATTTTCTTTAATCCTTAACCTTTAATAAACCTCTAAAAATATAATACTCCTTGCAGAGAGAAACTAATTTCTCCCTACCTCAGTTTCCCTAAATTTTAACTGTTACATATCTTGGCGTAGTGACAGCTATTGTCGGGGTTTGGTAGTGAGAGTCCTTGATACACTACTGGGGGGAATTAGGAACCTAGTTCAGGTGAGGTATCTTCTCTGAGCTCTCTCAGAGTTTAGGCTGATTCCTTTCTCCTTTACCTTCTAAAACACTATCCTTTTAGGAAGTCTCTAATCTTCTGAAAAGACCTCCTGGCAGAGGTCTTTGAAACTCCCCCTGGCACAGGCTAGGCTGGAGAGATCCTATGCCCTTTCCTTCTCTCTTCTTCTTAATTCCTTCCCTCTATATTAATTAAACCACCATAAAATTTCCAAACTGACTTGGGTATTTTATTTGGAATTTTCCCTGGTGACCAATTAAATTTAGATTAAGTCACAACCCTAAAATTTCCCCTTACAGTTAGATCTTTCAGAGAGTCAAAGATATCCAGGGAAAACTGAACAAAGACTAGAGATTAAGACCAGAGACTCTCAGAGTTTAGTTCTTGTAGACATTCCTCTAGGAATAACACTTAGTTAAGTCTTAGAGACAGTAGCTGTTTAAAAGCCATACAAGGGCCTCTCAGCCTGAAAGCTGGAAGTAGCCTGGGGCAGCAGATAGATGGCAAAACTTCTTAGACCTTGACTTTCCCAACTGGGTTGTGGAGAGATTGTCAAAATCTTTCTGCCCCAGAGTCAATAGCTAAAAAAAAAGGAAAAATATGTGGCCCTGTGAGAGAAGGAAACCTCACAGCCTGAATGGTGGCAGTTGGGAAAATGTATGATAATATTTTTAAGGGAATCCAGGATGGGAACAAAATGAACCAAATTGTAAATTTCTTTATAGGTGGAGGGTTAAGTCCAAGAGAATGATTATTGCAAAGTCTCTCAAAATTTAACAGTCCAGATAAACCCAGGTTAATAAAGTTCTGAAATCTTACTACCTTATATTTGTAGAACTGTATTAGCTAGTTCTCTCTTTCTTTTGTGAAAATTTAACACTAGCCTAACTAATCCCTTTCTTTGGCACCCCAAGGCAAACTTCTGATTTTAAAAAGGGAGAAAGGCTTACTATAAAAATTGAAGTGCAACTCTGCTTCTTTCCTCACAGTCTGGTTGAATAAGAATGCAAAGTCTATTTAAAAGCTACTTAAGTTTTGGGGTAAAGGAAAGAGAGTGGTAGTCATTCTCACTCTGCTACCATTCTCAAGGTCTCCTGACTCCTCCAGAAGACTCTTGCCCAGAGTTAGCTTAGAGTTTCAGGAGGAAGTGGGTGCTTGCCTCTTGGAGGAGGCTTGCTAAGGGAATGGTCACCCATAAATGGTTAGAGGCCTTTTCTTTCTCTGACCTACAGTTTAGTCTCTTTCCCCTCTCTAGCTCATCTGCTAAATAATGGCCAAACTATTCTTTCTAAAATGCAGCTTTGATTATATACTCTCACCCACCTGCTCTAGCAAACCTCCCCACCCCACCCCAGAAAAGCTTTAATGGATCCCATTTGACTATAGAATCAGGCCCAAATTTTATACCACCATTCAGAATTTTCCACAATTTAGTTCTATCCTGCTTTTCTAGCCTCATTTTCAGTTACAGGGAAATGCTTCTCATCAAAATGGACCATCCACCCTGGCCATCTGCTTGCCACATATTTTGTCCTTGTTCCCTAGGAACCACTAGGTATTCGGAGATTACTGCCCTAAGGCCTTCCTGGCCTGAATGCTCAATCAGCCAGTATGAAAGCATATGGTCCCCTGTACCTAGATAGATCCAAACCACTTCAGCTTTCTCTTTGTCATCAGCTCTGATAGTTTAAAAGTTATCACCTACTCTCCAACTTACGCTCTGGGGACAATAATTAAATCAGCATTACCATCATTTCTAAAAAGGGTATGATAATCAACTACTCTGTCTCCATCCCCCATCCTTGTGACTTGCTAAACCAAAATACCCTTGCATGGTTACTTTTTCCTACTTTATTTCTAATTTCCTACTGTGAGAATATAATACACTTAAAAGAAGAGACTGTTTGGCTTTTGTATTTGTAAACCTAGAACTTAGCCCATTTTTGGATGTATAGTGATGAGCATTTAATAATTTTCATTTATTCATTTATGAGATCACCATTTTAGAGCTAGAAGGGGGCCTTAGATCTAGTTCAATCTCGTTTAATAGCTCTGAAAACTGAGATAAAATCTTTAAGTGACTTGTCCAAACAAAGACATAGAAATTCAATTCCCAGAATTCTCTAGGACTCTTCTACCTTCTCAGTTGTCCAATCTAAGTCAAACTTCCTATTCTCCATGCTTTTTTTTTTCCTTTTCATTTCATCTTCTCAGTCTAGAATGCACTCATGGCTTCTGACTACTGTTAACTGGGGGAAAAAAAAACACAGAACTATAAAATTGTCAGAAAAACCACTCTTTAATTAAGGAAAGGGGTTCAGTGCTTTACGCAAAGCCTCCACACACATACAGAGTTACAATGGTAACAAAAGAAAATGAGGAGTTCCAGACAGGGATAGCAGTGAGGGGCTGATTCTTTACAATGTACACAAAAGGGAAAGGATCCAGACAAGGATTGAAACCATTGGGACAAAAGAGATACTTATAGCCCTCCAGACTTAAACTCTTTGAAGGTCTATTGTTAGTCTGAGACTAGTGAAATTGGACTTTCTCTCTGGGAGGAACTCTCATGTGACAAGGTCAACCCTGGGTCTTTCACCTTTAAGCTAAATAAATTGGGGGTTGGGGTCATTAAATATTTCTAGGCTACAAGTTGGGGGGGGGGTGCTTCTAGATTCTACCCTCTCATCATAAACCTGCTCAAATGGAAACATGGACCCTTTCCAGGCCACTCTTTTCAAGATCTTTCCTTTCTTAGTGCTTTAACATTTGGCAATTAATCACACTGCTATGCAATAACCTTTGTACTGCTGAAATTAACTGGGTTTTGTATTGTATATTTTTATTTAATAGAGGTAACGGGATATAATTGACCAAAGGATGGTCT
Source organism: Monodelphis domestica (assembly GCF_027887165.1). Classification (NCBI taxonomy): domain Eukaryota; kingdom Metazoa; phylum Chordata; class Mammalia; order Didelphimorphia; family Didelphidae; genus Monodelphis; species Monodelphis domestica. The sequence goes on along the minus strand of NC_077228.1, from coordinate 495,089,889 downwards.
TGTAGTTAGGAAACCTGGGTTCAAATCCTGTCTCTGACATATATAAGCTGTATAATTATGGCTAAGTCATTTGACCACTTAGTGCTCTAGACACCTTTTGAGTTGTTGCTATACACCATATTTGCCTTAACTAAAGGAGTTTCCATGTAGGAAATTCCCTACACTGATTAAATCACAGGTTCAGAGTTCCTGCCTCACTCCCTAAGCCCTCAAACTCCCCTTAATTTAGATTTGATTATTTCATGATTATGGCCATATAGCACTACTGGAAAATTAGTAAGATAGGTTTTCTCTTTAGTAAACAACTTTGATGGCATAATCTAACAATTTTCCTTTTTACATTTTGGACCTGTTAGTTGTCCATCTGTAGTATCTCCAAGATATACATATGTACTAATGGACTAAATAAGTGGGTTACCAGGCTAATAAAACATCATAACTTTGAAAATAGGAATTTTTACCCATTTTGTTTTTCTATGTGGATGGTGAAGCTAGTCTTTTTAATGATTGTAGAATTCACTGAAAAGTCCCTACAATGTTTTAGGTCTCAGCGTAGTGAGAACAATGTTATCTTCAATAGAAACATTATAGTGGTCTACAGAATCTGACTAGTATGAGCCACAGTAACCTATGAGATTTGTTTTTGACTGTCTTTTATGAACCAACCTTGCATTCATAGTATAAATCCAACCTGCTCACAATATGTAATCTTTCTAACATATCATAACATACTAACATAACATTCTAACAACATAACATAACAAGCCTACTTTCTATTATTTTATTTAAAGTATTCATCTCAATGTTCATTAAGGATCTTGGGCTATAGTTTTCTTTTTCTGATTTGTCTATCCCTGGTTTGGATAGTAACACTATTTCTGTCATAGAAAAAGATTGGGGGGACAGATGGGTAGCTCAGTGGATTGAGAACCAGGCCTAGAGATGGGAGGTCCTAGGTTCAAATGTGGCCTCAGCCACTTCCTAGCTGTGTGACCCTGGGCAAGTCACTTGACCCCCATTGCCTAGCCCTTACCACTCTTCTGCCTTGGAGCCAATACACAGTATTGACTCCAAGACAGAAGGTAAGGGTTTAAAAAAAAAAAGAAAAGAAAAAGATTGGCAGGGTGCCTTCTTTTCTTATTATTGCAATTATTTTATCTACTGTACAGTTTAAAGAGTGGTTGCCTTAAACTGTGACTATGAAAATATGGTTTCAAGACTTTGAATTGCCAAACTGTAAAGATAATTTTTGTGTCTTGATTTTATATTAAAAATAAAGTGGTCACCATGGGAATTAATTCCCAAATATGAAATACCCAAGTCAGCTGGGTTTTATGGAGATTTTAATTAATACAAATTAAGGAATTAAAGAAAAAGGAGAGAGAGAGTAAGAGGAAATATTAGGAAAAAGCCTAGGCCAGCCAAGACTTTAAGCCTTAAGAGAAACCAGTCAGTCTTTAATCACTCACCACAAGATCTGTCCTAAGCAAGATTCTAGTGTTCAGAGAGGCCCTCCAGTTTAGCTCAGGAAGCTCCACTTCAGCTTCCAAGGCCGAATTCATTTCAGCCACCTAGAGAGAAAGCAGCCTACAGTTCAGCTTTGGCAAGCTGAACTATGTTCAGAGGCCTTTCTGACCTCCTTTTAAAGAGAATTTTCTCCTATGTCACCTCCCCTAAGTTTTCACATCTACTAGTCACAGTAGATGTTTTCACAGGACTTACCATTCTTAATTCACACCTGAGTAGACTAAAACTTTTGAGTAATTCACACCTGAGTAGACTAAAACCTCACACCTCTTCCTAAGCTTGCTTGAACTTTTAGTGATTAATTTGACCTTCATAGGTCCTTACCCTTTTGTATTAGATCTAAAAAATAGACCTAGCTTAAGGGCTTTTGCCTCACTATAAGTATGGGTTAAGTACTTTTTCATTGTTCAGTAAGGAGTTTACAACTTTATCTTCCCCTAAAGTATGCTTAAGTATGAGTGGAGTAATGTTAGAGTTCTCACATTCCTGATCAAGTACCTTCATTGTTTAAAATGGGGAATGGTCTTAACCAAATGTTCTAAGGTAGAGTCTGAGAATTTTTAACATTCACAAGTCTGAGAAATTTTAAGATTCACACTAGTAAGGGAAAAATATTTTTGTTTGATAGAATTAATTTGTGAATCTATTTCTAGGAGTTTTTTTTCCCCTTTGGAATCCTATTTATTGCTTATTTAATTTATTTTCTAATATTGGACTGGATATTGGATTCTGGAATTATTTAGTCTATTTCTTCATATGTTTATCTAGACATTTTACATTTTTGTAACTTTTCTTTAAACTTTCAGTTTTATTTGTGTAAAATTAGACAGAATTTCTGATTTCTTTTATCCAATTGCAATGAGTTCTTTTTCATTTCCACGTGAAATTTTTTTTCTTCTCTTTAAAAAATCAGATAAGCTAAGAATTTATCTATTACATTTGTTTTTTTTTTTTAAGGTTCCTCATTTAATTGATCAGTTCAATGGTAATTTTGCCTTAATTTTTATTAATGCCATCTTAATTTTCATATGTCAAGATAATTTTGAGCATTTGATAGTACAGAGCACCTAATCCTCCTGGATATGCTTTCCTTACTGGGTTTTTATGATAGTATTCTCTTTTTGTTTTTTCTCTGCTTTTTTCTAACTGTTCCTTTTGATTCTCTTTTGTTAATTCATCATTCTTGACATACCCTTTAATTGTGGGAGTGTTTTAAATCTCTCTCCAAGACTTCCAAGCCTGGAATTCTTTCCCCTCCTCACCTTTTCTTCTAAGAATTTCTGGTTTCTTTCAAAACTCATTGAAAGTATCATACTCTGTAGGATATATTTCCATTTTGCTCCAGCTGTTAGTGTTTTCTCCTCTAAGATTACTTTCTACCTGCTTGCAATATATTTTAATTATAACTGTCACAAGAAATGACAATGTGATGCAAAGTAAAGTGAGAACTGGAAGAATACTATGCACAGTAACAACAATAATATATGATAATCAGTTATGACTGTTTGCAAAAAGGCAAGGATCCAGGACAACTCCAAGTGACTCATGACAAAAATGTACACCTATTGCCACAGAAGAAACAGAGTCCAAATGCAGATTGAAACATACCATTCTTCACTTTATTTCCTTCACAAAGTTTTCTCTAGTATAAGCAATATATTTATTGTGAAACAACATGACAAACATGGAAATATGTATTATATGATGATATGTGTACAACTGATATATTCCTGCCTTCTTGGGAAGAGGGAGGGGTAGGAGAGAAGGAAAGAACATGGATTGCAAATTGTAAGAAAATGAATATTAAAAATGTTATTGACATGTCATCTGGGAAAAATAAAAATTAAAAAGAAACACTAAAATGATAATATGGAGAGTTTTGGAGGAAACTGAGACTTCTATGAACCAGATTGTAAACAGAAATAGAAGAACAATTTGTACAATGACAACATAGTAGAGGAAAATAAAGTTGAAAGACTTTAGTGGACAAGTTAGTAGCTCTGTGGCCTTAAGAGCCAGGCCTGGAGTTGGGAGGTCTTGGGTTCAAATATGATCTCAGACATATCTTAACTTTATGATCCTGGTCAAGTCACTTAACTTCAATTGCTGAGCCCTTGTTGCTCTTCTGCCTTGGAACTGATATCAATTCTGAGAGAGAAGATATGTGTTTAAAAAAAAAAAAGGAAGAAAGACTTTAGAACTCTGATTAATGTAATGACAAACCACAAATCTGGAAGACTGAAAATGAAACATATACCATTCATTCAAAATGCAGAGAGAGACACATATGTTTTTTAGGAATGGCCAATAGGCATTGCTGAACTATACATGTTTCTGATGAAGTTTTTTGTTTTCTTTGTTTCTTTTATTGTTGTTCATTAATGGAGGGAGGGGAGAAGTGGAGGAATAAGAAACATGTTATAAATGAATGTAAAAAATATATATTTTTTAAAAAGGAAATTGCTAGGGAGCAGTTTCTCATTAATGTGGTTTTGGGCAAATCAATGATCTCTTTCTGAGTCTCATCTCTAAAATAGAGATAATACAGAACTTATATTACCTAACTTAGAAAGTTGTTGTGAGGGAAATGCTTTGTAAATTTCAAACTGCATGAAGATTTTTTTTAACCCCTTTGCCCCCCCCCCTTTTTTTCTGAATCTCTTTTGCTCCATTATCCAAGGAGCTCCCACTCTAGTTATCTACTCAGATACAGTTTCTCTGAGGGGGAAGAGGAGGGGGGACAGGAAGAGTATCACAATTTTATCAATTTATGATCTGGCAAATGTTTTCTTTGCTGCCATGACCACCAGGTGGCAATATTGACCTCCAAATTATTTGCCTGTGGCACTATATGAACAATTTACAAAATGCATAAAATTAGACGTAAATAATGGAAGAATTGTTCGCTTTTAGGCTGAGCCAATATAATAACAGTGACATTGCTACCTAAAATAACTTACTAATTTAGTACCATGCAAATTAGATGAGCAAACTAAGATAACTTGGAGAGCTAGAAAAATAATTTTAAAAATAAGTTCGAATACCCATAAAATGTGTGAAAAAAAGCAAGAAAGAAGGAAACTTAATGGTATATAATCTTAACTATATTACAAAGCATCAAACAATGTGGCACTGGTAAAGAAATACAGAGGCTGATCTTTGAAACAATTTAGGTAGGTACACACAATATACAGAACCACTTCTGGATCCCTGCCTAGTCCTGGAAAAGGAGTTTGTGTAGTTCAATGAAATTTAAATGGATAGGTCATAGTGGAGAGCATTTACTAAGCACCTAGTATATGCCAGACACTGTGCTAATTGCTTTACAAATAATATCTCCCTTTACAAATAATAACTCCCTCAAAAAAGCTCTGTGATGTAGGTGTAAATAAGTCCATTTTACATTCTGCATCAATAAAGTGCATTAAAAAAAAAGAGAGAATAATATATCTGACCAATAGACATTAATTAGCCAGCAGTCTTGGCCGAGTGACCACAGGAATGACAGGAGACAAAAGATCGACTGTGTATTCAATTCACTTTAACTCACCAAGCATTCATTAAACGTCTACTTCTGAGAGCAACTAGACAGCACTGTGGATAGACTGCCAGTTCTGCAGTCCAGAGGACTGTCTTGGATTATTCCCAGCTGTGTGACCTTGGGCAAGTCACTTAACTCCAGTAGTCTAGCCCTCGCTGCTCTTCGTAGAATTGAAACCAAGGCAAAAGGTTAAGGGGTTAAAAAAAAAAAAGTCTACTACCCATCAGACACTGGGAGGCGCTATGGGTATACCGGAAGGACAAAAGCGAAGCCGTCTCTGACCTCAATATATTTACTAAGAATTTCTCTCGAGGAAAAACTCGAGCTGATTCCTCAAGTGAAAGGCACTATCACGAGAAAGAAGTGTCGTTTCTGATCCATCCTTTGCAGCTGAACCTCACTGACAGCGGGGACCCTCTAGGACTAGTGGGCGCGTCTCATTGGGAACTCGGGAACTGTTGGTCCCAAACTTTCCAAGTAGACTGGGCTGGAATTCCATCCAGTGGCGGAATTATGTGCCTAAGGGTCTGAGGTTTACGGGGTTTTATTTTGGTTTCGCATTTGTCTTGCTGCAGCCTAAGAGAGGTCATACACGTTAGGAGGGGCTGGACTGTCTGGTCCCTACCATTTTTTGTTCTAGGGGATGATTCATTTTTTTTTCCCGTCAGGCTTAGGTCCTGCGATGAAATAGCAAATTTCACAAGATTAAATTACTACTACCGGGAAACACCATTTTGCAATCAGTCTATGACGATATACAAAGACTGGGTTAGTAATTTCGGGGTGTAGTCGTGGCCGAGTGGTTAAGGCGGTGGACTAGAAATCCATTGGGGTCTCCCCGCGCAGGTTCGAATCCTGCCGACTACGAGTGCTTTGGTTTTTCTCGCTCAAGTTCGAATTCTGACAAACTCATTGATTGTTCTTTAAGAGAATTTAACTCAAAGGGTTCTTCTTCAATATGCTGGCTTGCTCTTGGTACTATTCACTTGGAACAAAGAACATTGTGAAAGACGGGATGGTAGAGTGCAAAGGTTACTTACTGGCTTTAGTATTAGGAAACCTAGCTTCCAAATTCTTGGCAAGACACTAACCTTCCCTGAAGATATCCCCAAGTGTAGATTTTACTTTTCAAAGGAAAATGTGAGAAGTTTGCAGACACGTGGAAGTAAGGATTCTGAGATAGAAAGCACGTGGCCAAGAGAGGCCTTAGGAAAGAGAAAGAGAAAGACAGTAGTGGGAACTTCAAGGTTGCAGGAACAAGAAGAAGGAATCATGCCTTCATTGAGGATTGCCAGGATCAATGAATATGTAACCAAGCATAGTTAATTCAGATTGGATGGGATGGTAATGATGACTGTGGGGTGTTCCTTAAGGATATCCCTGACCAGCAGGGTCCCACAAGGGAAGGGGCTCACCTTTGTGATGGGACCCGAGGAGAGACAGGGAGCCGAGAACCAGGGTGAAGAATGACAGACAGGGACAAGTCAGTGTTTGAATAGGCAGGCAAACCTATGATATTCCCCTTGATAGGAAAATATGAGTACAAAGGAACACAAGGTGGATGAGGAGATTAAGATAGGGAATATAAACCAACAAGGGCCATAGCCTCAGGAGAGGCTTTAGAGAGAGGGAGACAGAGAGATTGCTAGGCAAGATTGAAGATCCAAGAGGAATATTCATGGTCATCGCCTCTGTATTTATTGCCTTCCTCTGTTTAGGGAAGTATTCTCAATCACGTAGTAACCACATTACAAAGCATGGACAATGAGGATTGGATGGTGAGGTGAGAGTAACACCTTTTTGGGCGTGTAGATTACAAACCCCCCCCCCCCTTTCTCGATTTTGGGCAAAGGAGGCTCTGATCATGATAATGAGTTTGCCCTAGGCAAGGGCAGCATGGCCATTTCAAGGTTACATTCACAAACCTTATTGGTAAAACCTTGTGCTTGGAGATACAGTAATCATACAGTCATTTATGATTCATAGATGTGAATATGCTTGGGATGCTACAATGACACCTTTTGAGTGTGTTGACTTTAACCCATGCTTTTACAAAGGAATTTGACTCCGCACAAAATGTTAATGAGTTTGCCTTGAATAAAGGCAGCATGGCTAGGTCAAGAGTCCACCCACAAATATCAGAATTCAAACCTTGTATCTTGAAGACACAATATCCATACATCAATTATATTTCTTAGATGTGAATATGCTTGGAATGCTACACTTTTGTATTAGATCTAAAAATAGACCTAGCTTAAGGTTTTAGCTTCACTGTAAGTATGAGTTGGGGACTTTTCATTGTTCAGTAAGGAGTTTACAACTTTATCTTGTAATGGGGAAATTTAAGGCTTCTGGGAGAGGTTATAATATTGTAATGGCTACAGGATTTATGTAATATTGAACAATGGCCGCCAAGGAATTTACTTATGAAATTCCTAAAATGAAACACTCAAGTCAGAATGGAGTTTATGGAGGTTTAATCACAATGGGAGTAGGGAAAAGAAGAGGGAGAGAAGGAGAGAAGAGAAAAGGGAAAGGGGCTACTCAACCTCTGACCAAGGCAGAGGGAGTTTTAGGCCCAAAAGCCCAGGTGGAAAGAATCAGTCCTTAACTCACGTGACCGATCTGAAGGAAAGCTGTTTGCGGGCGTCCTCTCTGTCCAAGCTCCTCACACCAACCTCCTTCTCGCTCTCCCCACAGGAAGTGCGCGAATTCCAGAGGCTGTTCCCTCCCTCACTTCCTGTGTCTCACAAATGCCAATGGTTGGCTCTAGCTTGGCTTAGGACAGCCCAGGTGGGCAGTTAGTTATTTCTGATTTGTCATTGACTAGCACATGCCCGTGTAGTGTGGGTGTGCACAATTTTTTGGGTGCTAGACCAAGATGGAGACTTTTAAAAATTCACAATCTTCCCCCTAAAGTATGCCTAAGTATGGGTGGAGTAATGTTAAAATTCCCAGTACATTCCTGATCAAGTACCTCCATTTGTTACAATAAGGGAATAACCTTAACCAAATGTTCTAAGATAGAGTCTGAGCAGTTTTAAGATTCACACTCAATGGAAATCATATTCTTCTGAGTTACCAATGATTTCTTAATCGCCAGATCTAATGACCTTTATTCCCTATTCTCATGTTTTTGAACTCTTCAGTCTTTGCCACTGTTTGCCTTGACTCCTTGCTATCCCCTTCTAGGTTTTCATAACACCACTCTTTCCTCCTACTTGTCTCTCCACTATTAAGTTGTTTTTCCTGGATCTTTGTACTGTCATACCTCATAATCGTGGGTGCTCCCCAAGGTTCTCTCTTGTACCCTCTTCTCTTCTCCCTCTATACTATTTTGTTCCTCATCAACCATGGATTCAGTTATCATCTGTATATATCTATTTATCCAGAGCCTCCAGTCTTATGCCTCCAGCTTCCTACTGAACATTTCAAGCTTAGATATCTAAAATTCAATATGTCAAAAACCAAACTTATTTTTCTTCCAATCCCTTCCTTCTTCCTTATTTTCCTATTGGTTGTTGCCCTTTGTACTCTGAGATGACCAAAATGACATCACTATGTCAGGGTCAGTGTATAGTGAGTCTGACTGGCTGATCAAATCAATACAAGCTCAGAAAGTTCTACCCCAAGTCAAGCAGAAATTGGGCATATGAACATTTGGAGTGGAGATGTCTATAAATTTGCCCATCATATTTTTACTGTGATTGGTAGACATGAAAACTTAGGGGAGGTGACATAGGAGAAAATTCTCTTTAAAAGGAGCTGCCTGATCTGAACCAGTTCAGAATTAGTTCAACTTAGGAAGCTGAACTGGAGGTTCTTGGTGGGGCTCTCGGTGGCTGAACTTAGTTGAACTCAGGAGCTGAACTGGAGGGTCTCTCTGAACACTAAAGTTTTGCCTGGGACAAAATCTTGTGGTGAGTGATTAAGGACTGACTAGTCTCTCTTAAAGCTCAGGCCTAGGACCTTTCCTATTATTTCCTCTTACTCTGTCTCTCTCCCTTTCTTTAATTCCTTCATTTGTATTAATTAAAATCTCCATAAAACCCAGTTGACTTGGGTATTTCATATTTGGGAATTTTTCCCATGGTGACCACTTATTTTTGATTTAAATCAAGACACTAAAAATTATTTTTACAGTCTGGGCAATTCACAGTCTTGAAACCCATATTTTCGTGGTCACAGTTTATGGCAACCACTCTTTTGTCTGTAATAGTACTTTGGTGTTCCAGTGTTCTGGACTCCAAGAGCAGTTTCAGTATCTCAAAGAGTAAAGAGTAACCTCATTGGGGGCAGCTGGGTGGCTCAGTGGATTGAGAGCCAGGCCTAGAGATGGGAAGTCCTAGGTTCAAATCTGGCCTCAGACACTTCCCAGCTGTGTGACCCTGGGCAAATCACTTGACCCCCATTGCCTAGCCCTTACCACTCTTCTGCCTTGGAGCCAATACACAGTATTGACTCCAAGAAGGAAGGTAAGGGTTTTAATTAAAAAAAAAAAGAGTAACCTCATGATTTTCTGGACCCAGACTAGTGGTAGCTGAAACAAAGGATCATCTTAGGGAGAACAGATGAACTAAGCTAAATTGAGCCTAATCTTTAAAGAATGGGGTAATGCAGGGGAAAGTGCTGGGGAAGGGGGATGGTGTGTATACACCACTATAAAAGCTACCCAATGTTAAGTAGTTAAAAGGAACTGGGATCCAAGTCATTGGTATCTAAAAATGAGGGAAACACAGGTAATGAAAGCTCACACTGATGACAGTAAAGAGATATAACCCCACAATCCAACTAGACTCCTAAAGGAGAAATATAGCTTCATGACTCTGAGAGAATGAGCCAGAGTTTCTATGCTATCCAAGTAAGCATGATAATGACCTTACAGCTGGGATTTTGGATCATATCCATTAAGAATTCAGTAGTTCATCAGTGTAAAAATTAATTTATATCTCGAATAATAAAAAGATTATATTTTATGAGGTTTATTAAGGATTATTAGAAATCAAGGATACAAAATAAAAACTATGTGCCCATGACTGATTAGCCCATTCAAAATCCCCACGCTTAGCTTACTGGCTACATCATTGCAATGGGAGAGAAGAGAGCATGGCATTATTGCCAGTTAAATACCAATTGTGATCATGCGTATGTGGAGATTCAGGTGAGATTCTAGGGAATTCTGGGAAATACCAAAGATTTCTGGGGTTTGAAGTCTAGGGTTCAAAATCTCCATTTTTACAATCCCCCTCTGAGGCCTGAGGAAGACTAGTCTCTCCGATGGTCTTGTAAACAGCTATGAAATTACAATAATTTGAGGATAAGAGGAAAAGAGAACAAAACCAATAATTGATTGGCGCATTGACAAAAGCCAGTTAGAGGGCAGTCCCCTTCAGCATAAGAGTATACATACAAAACAAATGCATTTAAACCCCACACAGTTCAAATCAGCACATCCCAAAATTTACTCTGGATCTTCTGGTGCAGCTTGTGGTCTGTGGAGGCATCTTCATGGTTTCTTCTCCAAAACGTTCACTTTCTGGATTCAGAGAGGTAGCATGCTTCTTAACCTAAAATTACTATCAAAAGGAATTTAAACTTTGCAATTTAAAATGATAATAATTTATACATTCCCCCCCCCCCCAAAGAGGGTGATTAAAAAACATCCAGCTCAGTTCAGGAGGCAATGTTGAGTTATGGGGGTGTATGAGTCAATTATCAAAAGAAGAGAAAAACAAAAAACAAAAACATAAAGAAAAAAATGGAAGAAAGTTAACTTTTGGTAGAAAGAAAAAAATTCAAAATCAGAATAAAAATACCAAAATCTATGCATATAAAATGTTGAGTAAGCAAGAATAAATTCATAATAGGCCCTTGTATTAGGGTTCAATAAATTTCTACCCCACAAGTCTGTAGAATAGAATGCAATAATATTTCACTTACCCATCTGCAGCCAAGACTACAGGAAGTTGCCATACTATGAGAAGAAAAAGAACTAGAATTTTATTTTGATAGGGAAGTGTCATTCTCTAGTCTGATTTTTGTCATTCTCAGGGATTTAGGGAGTCAGTCAAACTTTGGTACTTGTCTGAGTTCTTCACAAAGAGTGTAGATACAAGGAAGTCCTATGAATTAACATATGTCAAGCATCGCAACTGCGAGTCTCACAATAGTTTTTTTTACCTGTGTGCTCTTTTTGGCACTATTCAGGTTAAGTCTGTGCTCCTTGTTTTATTCCATTTTCTAGAATCCAACACAAACATTAATCACAGTCCCATAACATTTTATCAATAAATGGCAGGTTCCCACAATTTAAAGCTTTTGGGTATGCATTAATATTATAGCAAGTATGTATCTATATACATATATATTTAAACTTATATTACTACAGAAAAAATAATATTAATTGTATGTACCTTTAAAACAGGAAATGAGAAAAAAAGAAAAAATCAAATATTCTAATCAAAATAAAAGAAAAGCAATAATAAAAACAAGGGGGTGGGGGAATCATGAATTCAATGTGTTCTCAAAAAACAGCATCCACTTGTCAATGGATTATTATCTACAATGCATGTGATAAGGTACAGTCAATCAGTCTCAACAGAAGATGTTCTCTTCATCTGTGAGCAATGAATCCAAGAGTCCTTTTCTCCAATCTTTATAGATGTTGGAGTAGTTAACAATATTTAGAACGGCCCTTCCCAGGAAGGCTGAGTTTCTCCAGTATGCTGGAAATTCTTAATATACACCTTGTCTCCTGGGTTTAGGTCATGAAGAGAAAAGTCTCGTGGTCTGGCTTGTACTATAGCTCCGGATCCATAGAGTTCACACAGTTTGTGCTGTAATTCTTGAATATAGAAAGCAATAGTAGTATCTCCCCCTAATAGTGATGTATATTCAGGGGAGAAAGGTTTAGCCTGTATAGGTGGATGTCCAAAAAGCATCTCAAATGGTGAGATGTGTAGGTCTCCTCTAGGCCTGCTTCCAAGATAAAATAGGGCCAGATGGGAGAATGTCAGGCCATTTTAAATGAGTCTCAGTGCATAATTTTCCAATCATAGTTTTAAGTTCTCTGTTCATTCTTTCAACTTGGCCTGAGCTCTGGGGATGATATGGAACATGAAATTTGGGAGTTATCCCCAAGCAAGAATATATATGACTTAGGAGAGAATCAGTAAAATGACTTCCTCTATCTGAATCAATATGTGCTGGCAGGCCAAAATGAGGAATAATTTCTTTTAAAAGCACCTTAGCAATAAAAGCTGCTGTGGCTCGGGTCGCAGGAAATGCTTCTGGCCATCTGGTCAGTTGATCTACTATGACTAGACAAAATTTATAATGTCCAGCCTTTGTTATGAAATCTATCTGTAGATACTCAAAAAGTGTGTAAGCCATAGGACGCCCACCAAAGACTTTGCCACAAAAAGCATGTTGGTTATATGCTTGGCAGGTAGAGCAGGCTGTACACACTTTAGAGGCTATAGTAGTTATACCAAGGGATATCCATACTCTCTTAACAGAGTCCATGATGCCCTGCATACCAAAGTGACCATTTTTATGAATAGATTGGCAAATTTGGTAATAGAAACTTCTAGGGAGTAGGGGTTTTCCTTCAGATGACACCAATGCTGCATTAATCTCTCTTGCTTTTAATTTTTGCTTTGTGAATCTTAAAAACTACTCAGACTGTACTTTAGAAGATTTGATTTAACTATTTCCTTATTGTAACAATGGAGATACTTGGTCTAACAAGAATCAAGAATGTCTTGGGAACTTTACATTACTTCACCCATACTTAGACTTACTTTTGGGGAAGATAAAGTTATAAAGTCCTGATTGAACAATGAAGGTACTTAACTCATACCTTATAGTGAAGCTAGAAACTTAAGCTAAGTCTATTTTTAGATCTAATACAAAAAGGTGTTAAGTACCTATAAAGGTTAAATTAATCACAAAAAGTCAAGTAACTCACAAAAGGCAAGCTTAACAAAGAAGTGTTAAGTACTGAAAAGATATAATCTAACCAGAGAAAGTGAAAACTATTGAGTGGTGAGAACTAAGAATGGGCAGTCCTGGAAAAAAAATGTCTACTGTGATTGGTAGGCATGAAAATTTAGGGGAGGTGACATAAGAGAAAATTTCTTTAAAAGGAGGGGTAAAAAGTCAGTTCAGGCAATTCAGTTCGGAGTAGAATTGAGTTCTGAACTCAGTTCAGGAGATTGAGTTCAGTGGAGGACTGGAGCTTCCTTGGAGATGGTGGTGAGTGATAAGACTGGTTCCCTTTCCTTTAGACTCAGGAAGGCCACTTTGGCCAAGGCCTTTAACTACTTCCTGGCTCAGCCCGAGTCAGAACAGTTTAAGTTAACTCTCTCTCTCTCTCTCTCTCTCTCTCTCTCTCTCTCTCTCTCTCTCTCTCTCTCTCTCTCTCTCTCTCTCTCTCTCTCCTTTCCTTAATTCCTTCTCACTCTATTAATTAAAATCTCCATAATTCCCAGCTGACATAGGTATTTTATTATTTGGGAATCATCCCTAGTGACCAATTATTTAGACTTAAGTCAAAACACTAAAAATTTTCCTTATACTTTCCATTTTTACACTTCCCTTTCATTATAGGAAAGTGAAAATTTAAGTCATTAGTGGTTGTTAATGTTAAAATTAATTCAGGCCCTTCTATGGCTGCTAGCTCTGCAGCAGTATCTACTCTGTCATTTCCACTAGAGACAGGGTCAGTGCCACCTGTATGGGCAGAGCAATGAACTACAGCTAGGGCTTCAGGCTGCTGGAGAGCAGAAAGAACTTCATTAATAATTTCTGCATTAGCTATAGATTTTCCATCTGAGGTTAAAAATCCTCTCTGGAGCTATAGCATCCAGACTGAGTGACAAATGCCAAAAGCATATATAGAATCCATATAAATTGTTGCCTTTTTATCCTTGGCAATTATATAAGCATGTTTCAGAGCTATGAGTTCTGCCCCTTGAGTGCTAATATTAGAGGGCAGTGAAGCTAACCACTCAGTGGCAAATTCTGTGACTACTAAAGCTCCAGTGTAGCATATGCCATCCCTCATAAAAGAAGAGTCATCAGCAAATAAGACCAGAACTGAGTGGTTTAAGGGAGTGTCCAAGAGATTATCTCGAGGCTTTTCTGCCATGAACACCAGTGTTTCACAACTGTATAATGGTTCTCCTGAAGTTGGTAAGTCTGGAAGCAAGGTGGCAGGATTAAGGGTTGTACAGAGCTTCAGAGTAATATTTTCATTGTTTAGCAAGGTTATTTCATACCTTGTAATTCGCTGATCTGAGAATGCCTGTGTTCTATGCCTTAGCAACAATACTTCTACCTCATGTGGGCACAGAATTGTTAATGGATATCCCAATACTAAATCAACATTTTTGTCACTAGTATGGCTGTAGCAGCTATTCCTCTTAGACATGGTGGTGCTCCTGATGCTACTGGGTCCAATTGGGCAGAATAATAAGCAATTGGGCACTGAGAAGGCCCCAAAGTCTGAGTTAAAACAGCTGAAGCTACTCCTCTTTGCTCATGTGCATACAAAGTAAATTGCTCGTTGTAATCTGGGATGCCTAGAACAGGGGCAGACAGGATAGCCTGTGTTAGATCTGATAGACCTGACAAGTATTCTGGCTCTAATTTGAGGGGTTCAGGGACTGAATCCCTTGTTAGTACTATAAGGGGGTTAGTAATTTCCCCATAGCAAGGAATCCATTGTCTACAAAACCCTGTTGCTCCTAAAATTGCTCTCAACTGTTTCTTAGTGGTAGGAGCTCTTAAATTTAGAATATTTTCAATTTGTTTGGGAGAAATAGAACAGGTACCCACAGTCAGGATGAACCCCAAATATTCAACTTTAAGGAGACACCACTGAACCTTATTCTTTGAGATCTTATGACCTCTTTTGTGCAATTCCAAAAGAAGGTGTTTACTATCTTCCTGACATGCTTCTGCATCTGTTGAAGCCAAGAGTAGATCATCTACGTATTTGATTAATTTACTATCTTTAAATGTTATATTATCTGTGTCTTGGCTCAAAATTTGTGCAAATAAACTTGGGCTTTCCATGTAACCCTGGGGCAGATGACTCCATGTATATGGGAGACCTTCCAGGTGAAAGCAAAGATATGCCTGGAGTTCTCATGTATGGGAATGGAAAAAAAGGCTGAGCACAAGTCCACTACTGTAAAGTATGTAGCTGTGCTAGGAATAGAGGAAATAATAGTATTTATGTTGGAAACTATGGAATGTCTCTTTATAACGTGGTTGTTCACAGCCCTCAGATCCTGTACGAATCTATAGAGGTACTTGCCATCGGGCCCCCTTTTGGGTTTTTTAATGGGCAGGATGGGCGTGTTGTATTCAGATTTATAAGGGATTATTATTTCCTGTGCAATCAATGAGTTTATTACTGGGGTAATACCCTCAATTGCCTCTCTTGAGAGGGAATACTGAGGAATGGAAGGAGGTGGGCTAGATTTAGTTTTTATCTACATAGGAATAGCTGATTTAAGTATGCCTACATCAGAAAAGATGTGGCCCAAAGAGACTCTGGTATATCCTTAGGTATTATAAAGGTTGGAGACTCTTTTGCCTCCTGGCTCTCTGAGAGAAGTACAGGGAATAAATTTAAAAATTCCTCAGGTACTTCCAATGATAAGGAACCATCTGAGGAGCAAATTATTGTGGCTTATAGTTTGCATAGTAAATCCCTCCCCAGCAAGTTTGTGGGGGATCCAGGCATTAAAAGAAAAGAATGTTCTACAGTTATGGGGTCCCACTCATACCATGTGAGGAGAATGTTTCGGAACTTTTAAAATTTTCCTGATACACTGTGGAAAGTAAACAAGACTGACAGTTGGTGGGGGAATGGGCAACTGGAAGTGGCAGTTGGGTCTTGTGACTAGCACTTTCTTTCTGTCAGGTTTTTCTTCCTTCCTGGTGTTGGAGAAGAGAGGAGCTTGTTCAGCCCAGCCTGGTGTGGTGTGTTGATTGTTTGTTCAGCCTGAAGATTCAGGCCCAATCTCTTCTGAAGGTCAGAACTGTTCTTGTTTGCTTTCTGTCAACTGCTAAGATTCTGAAATAGACAAAGCAGGACTGATATAGAGTAGATGGGAGTGGGAGAAACCCTCTGCCAGCCTCTGGGACCTGGCCTCACCTCTGAAGCTGAGGAAAAAACTCCAGTCCCAACTGGTTAATAAACTTGATAATATTTGAATTTGCAGTCAGATAAGTGGGCTATCTTTTCTGGGCATAGAGGGAGCTGAACATCAGTTCAGTCATTCAGAGACAAACAGACCTTATTGGTCCCCTGCTGCTTCCTCTAGGCAGGGGGAATCTCTCTCCTTTGCCTCACCAAGCAACATTCCCTCTCTCTCCTCAAATCCTTCATACCCCCATACAAACCTCCCATTATCCCCCATTTTTCCAATCCTCCATCTCTCCCAATAAATATTACAACACCTAATACATTTAGAGAGCCAATAGAGTCACATTTTGCATCTGGTTTGCTTACCAAAACTGATCTAGACACCCCAGTGTCCAAAAGATAATCATAGTATGAATTTCCCACCTTTAAAGTGACACGAGGTTCCTTACTATGCGGGGGGAGGGCATATATAGGGATTACTGGCATTAAAATATCAGGGTCTGGATAATCAAAGGTTTCACTCTTTGATTCCAAGGCCCTTACCCCCCCCCCCTTCACACCTTCATAAAGGTGCCTGGGCAGTTTTCTGGGATCCCCCATGCTGATGGGGATTTTCACCTGGAGAATGGCATGGATGAACTCCATTTTTTATATATTGTTGTTGGGCATTGTGTTGGGTATTATCATTTTCCTCATTTGGAGCACTGTCATTATTTTGATCAGCATTACGATTCCTATAGTTATTATTTCTAAGGTCGGTATTATTCCTTTTTTCCCATAGTCAGCTCCTACAGACCATCATTGCATTGTCTTTCTTTTCACAGAAAAGGCAGGTTAATGATTTATCTGTGGATTCCTGCAAAGGGGATATGGTCTCTCCCTTATTTTTCAATTGTCCCTTTAACATTTCAATTTCTTTCTTTAAGTTTTCCACTGATGTATTGTGCTCCTCAGGTCTTTTTACAATTTTTTGAGGTTCATAGAGTCCCAATTAGGACAGCTAGTTTTAAAGTAGTCTTTTACCACTGAACAATAATTCTCAATGAATTGCCTATGTATTTGCCTAATTTCCCTTTCTCTGGATAAATCAAGGTCCATATATATATTTCCTATGTCAATAAGTCTGACCATAAACTGGGAGGGGATCTCATCAATTTCTTGTTGGGTTATTTCAAATTTTGACCATTTTTCAGATCTATCCAATCAAGTTCTCATAGCTGTCAATAATGCTTCTCTGGCCTGGTTTAATTTTGTGTGATCTAGTTCAGTATTGGGGTTCCAATGTGGATCTTCAGTTGGCCAATAATTTGCTCCTCTACCTTGCTTCAGATTAGCCAGAGAGATCACATTATTTTTCTCTCTGTCAGAAATTTTTCTAATAAATAAATTTTTCTAATAAATTTTCAACATCCATCCAAGTGGGGTCAAAAGTTCTGAATATGTTCTCCAATCCTTTTATAATTAATATTGGTTATATTGGTTCTCCAATCCTTTTATAATTAATATTGGTTAATATTGGTTCTTCCTCAAATGATGGAAGATCCTCCTTGAATTTATTTAAATCTTCAGGGTTAAAAGTTGTATGGTGTCTTATAGACATCAAGTTCCCATCTTTATTGAAAGTTGGAACTTTCCTTAAAGGAAATAAACTATCTGAATTTTCTCATACTCCTGTCTCTAGGCTTCTTGCTCCATTCTCAAAGGGGTAGATATGAGAAAGGGAAGGATTGGGCATGCTGAGGGGGAGGGTTTGTTGTCGTACCATAGTGCCAGAAGGATCAGAGGTAGGAAGGGTATGGGAATTGAATTGGGCAGTATGGGAAGGAAGGGCAAAGGAAGAAGGGTTAGTAGTTTAGGGAAAGGATGCAGATGGGGTTAGGGTAGGAGGCATGGACAAGGTGTGAACTTGGATGTGAACTTAGGGTAGAGGGGATGGGGTAGGAAGTATGGAAAGGGTGTGAACTTAGGGTGGAGGGATTGGGATAGGAAGCAAGGGCAGGGTGTGAACTTATATGTGAACTTAGGGTGGAAGGGGTGGGGTAGGAAGCATGGGCAAGGGGAGGGACATGGGCTGAGGGGTCAGAGCAGGAGGCATGGGTAGGGGGGAAGTGGAGGTGAGGGGGTGGGTCAGGAGGCATGGGTAGGGGGGAAGTGGGTTGGTTAGGAGTGGGTGGAGATAGGGCTGAGGGGGCAGGGCAGGGGGAATAGGCAGGGGAAAGAGTGGGTTGGGTATGGGAGGGGGTGGTTTGAGAAGTAGGAGCCAAATTGTGTAGAGCAGGGTGGGACAGGGATTCTGATAATAATGGAGTATGGAGAGATAAATCACTCCTATTCCAGTATGTTCTTAACTCTCTTTTAATGCTTTTTATAGAAGCTATGATCTCCCCCAAACTTTCCTCTATAAGCTCAAGCCAGGTATTTTGTTCTGCATATTGCTGAATAATAGAAGGAACAATCGGTTGGTTTTCCTGGGAAATATGTTTTCCAAGGAGATACAATATTACAGCTACAACAATGAAAATCCCAAGGGGGAGTAGTGTGTCAAATAGACTTTGCAATAAGTTCTATGGGATGAGCCATTTCAGAGAGATAAGGAATAATATATTTACAAGTTTGGTCATGGAGTTGATAAGCCAGTTGTTAAGTAAGTTGTGAACCAGCTGTAACCACATATTTCCAAAGTAAACATGTGGGGAGCAGGACAAGGCCAAAACTTTCTCTAGGTTTTGTAGCTAAACAGCTTCCCCAGTCCTACAGCTTTTGGTTTAAAAAAAAAAAGAAGAAGAAGAAAAACAGCTGTATTCTATCTAATTTAAGGAGAGAGGGGAAAAAAATCCAAATTTACTTACCACTACAGCTGATCAAAATAAGCTATTAAAACCTGAACTTAGGGATAGTCACAGTAAAGAAAAAGTTTAGAAAATTTAAGAAGATTGGGGGTATTTTGTCACAATTGACACGGTCAACCAAAACTGTATGGATAATTTTAGTGTTGTGACCTAAGCTATGTTTAATTATTGGTTGCCATGGGATATCCCAAATAAAATATCCAAGTCAACTGGAATTATGGTGATTTTAATTACTATAGAGAGAAGGAATTAAGAAAGAGAGAGAGGGAAAGAGTTAATTTAAACTGCTCCGGTTCAGACTGAGCTAGCAGGCATTAAAGGCCTTGGCCAAGGGGACCTCCCCTGAGACTCAAGGGAAAGGGAAGTCAGTCTTATCACTCACCCCACGTGACTGTCTCAAGGAGGGAGCTCCTCCAGGCTCCAATTCCAGGATCAAACTGGTGCCCAGACAGCTCACAGGAAGTCACCAGCCAGATCAACCTCTCTGGGAAAAGAGAGCAAAGAGAAGAAGTGACGCACCCTATATAGACGGTTTTACATCACTTTCTTGCGTCTCATTTGTACCAATGGTAGCTTAGCTTGACTTAGGACAGCACAGGGTCTGTCAGCTGTTTCTGCACATGTCTGTTGAAGGCCATCCTTCTAGATACTTAATCTTTGAGTATGGGTGCAGACATTCCTGACCTTGTTAGACTAAGTAGAGTGGAGCAATGTAAAGTTCACAAGACATTCCTGATTCTGTTAGACCAAGTATCTCCATTGTTGCAATCAGGAGATTACAACTTTATCTTCCCCTAAAGTATGGTCTGATTAGGGTGGAGTAGTTTTAAAGTTCACATCAGCTAGGTAGAACAGGGGACAGAGCTCCAGGTCTGGAGTTAGAATGTCCTGGGTTCAAATGTGACCTCAGATATTTTCCATCTGAGTGACTCTGGGCAAGTCACTTAACCCCAATTGCCTATTCCTTACTTTTTTTTCTTCTTAGAATCAATATTAAGTATCAATTCTAAGATAGAAGATAAGGGTTGAAAAACAAATCAGTAGCAAAACAATAAGAAATCTCTTATTTCTAAGCAGAAGATCATTGATGATTACAAGAAAATTAAACTAGTGAAAGTATTTAGGAAGAAATGTACCTGCAATGGTACTACAACTGTGTTAATAATATGAAGTAATTCACTTATAGAGTGACTGACTCAAGAACATATGGCAATTCCTTTTAGAGACTGGACTGACTAAGAATGACCTATTCATGGATTTGAAGTGTTTGTGGCTTATTCAAAAGTGAAGATTTCTTTGTAAGAATAGAAACATTTCCTCTCTTCCTTGTTACAAGTTTAAAAGCCTGAAAGTTTGTATATATAGCGTTTATTGTTTAACTTGGAGTAGGTAATCATTCTTATGATAAACTTTAAAGAGCCATGCTGTTTACCTTTTCAGTTCCTTATTTAAACAGAAGCAAAACCTTACAGTCCCTAGACAGAAAAAGCAATAACCTGGGGTAGTTGGATAGAGCTTCAGGCCTGGCATCAGGAGGACTTGGTTGTAAATCTGGCCTCAGACACTTCCTACCTGTGGGACCCTGGGCAAGTCACTTAATTTCAATTGCTTAGCCATTATAACTTTTCTGCCTTAGAATTGGCTCTAAGGAAAGAAGGTAAGGATTAAAAAAAAAGGAAAAAAGCAATAATCTGGTATTTCAATCAAGTTCAAAACCTTAATTTTGTCTATTCAGAGGTTGTTTGCAGAGCTCCCAGTCCATTTAAAAGCACATGAACTTTTAGGGATGATGCTCAGAAGAGAGAATAGGTTAAGGAAAAGAATGCCTACATGTACCATCAGGGTAACCTTTGGTAGCTAC
Organism: Monodelphis domestica; assembly: GCF_027887165.1. Lineage (NCBI taxonomy): Eukaryota > Metazoa > Chordata > Mammalia > Didelphimorphia > Didelphidae > Monodelphis > Monodelphis domestica. The sequence goes on along the minus strand of NC_077228.1, from coordinate 495,068,950 downwards.
AGAGCAGAGAGTCTCCTAGTCACTGATAAGAAAGAGTTTCATTTGAAGAAAAAAGATAATATTATAATATAATGCTGATAATAATAGAACTTATGCAGGGTTTTATAAATATTATCTTATTTAATCCTCACAATAACCCTGGAAAGTAGGCGCTATTATTATTCCCATTTTACTGATGGTGGAATTGGGGCATGTAGAAGTTAAGTGGCTTGCCTGGAGTCATGCAAGTAATATGACCTTAGACACATTACTCAACCTTTCTAGACCTTAATTCCGTCATTTATGAAGTGAGAGCTTTGGTCTAGAAGACTGAGAAGATCCCTTCCAGTTCTAAAGCTATGTTCCTATGATATAGCAGCTCAATTCACAATCTGGAAAACATCTCAGCAAAGAAAATTCAGGGAATATTTTCAGATTCAGCAGCCCACCGGCCCCTGGAGTAGTGAGAACCTCTGTAAGTTTGCTCAAATTTCAAAATATTCCTGTTATTTTAACCCCAAATTTCCGACCTCGGGATGCCCTATTCATTCAGAGGAATTTTTCGCTGCCTTTTCTTTTTTTCTATGATCTTTAGGGAGACCCGATCTCTGTTGTAGTTCTAGAATGGCAAAGGAGGCTAGAGTAATTCATATGGAACAGCTCACTGTTACAAAGACCCATTCACTATCTCATCGCTGAATCTGTGCTTTGGGACAGAGCCTGGAAACTGGCGATGGATTCTCACCGAAGTCGCAACTGAAAGCTTCTAGAGATTGGTGTTATTTACAGGCCTTTCGCTCAGGTAGCAGAGTGATAATTCAGCACGGAAGAGGTGACAAAATTGGTACTTTTATCTTATTCTCCTCCAATCTGCAACTCTCCTGACCATATCAGAACCCAGAGATGCTATTTCCTTGCAACTAAGGGTCCCCTGGATTCTCCCTCGATTATTGCTTCTTATGCAAAAAAATTAAATCTCTCAAATTTAGTGTCAGGCCCCAGAATCTCTTCCTGGGTTTGTACAGTGCTCAGGGACCAGAGGCTTCCTAAATGATTTTCCACAAACCTTTGGTTCCTTTCCGACCTGGAGCCAATCTGAAACTTCAAGGATTTGGAGGACTGTCTGGTTTGGGATTGGTGCACTAGTGCGGCTGCGGTGGGAAGCCTGCGCAGGCGCAGGGCGTAGCAAAGAGGAGGAGGGGCCTGCTTCTGGTTTGGGATTTAGAGTTAGTGACTGTGGACTTTAGATTCACTTGCAGGAAACATTTATTTAACTCCTACTTCCCACCGCGGGAACTCTTCGCTGCTTGTTCTGACTCCTTCAGAAAGAGAGAGACAGAGACAGAGAGCAAAGGGACGAGGCACATTTTCGAGAAAGATCTCGATTCTCTAGTAGAGAACGGGAGACTCAAATTAAGAGGATAAATGAGGAAAGGAAGAAAAAAGTTCATAGGATCACAGAGTTAGAGCCAGTAAGGGGCTTGTTGGTAACTAATGGGCTCTGGGACTTTACCTTACCAAGAGACTTTTTTAAAAATTCCTAAGTGATCAGAAGAAAAGTAAAGGACAAAACAAGAATGGGGATACTCAAGTATTAGAGGAAGATGTCTAAACATCCTACAAGCAGCGTGGTTCCATGGTGTAATGGTTAGCACTCTGGACTCTGAATCCAGCGATCCGAGTTCAAATCTCGGTGGGACCTTTCTTTGTTATGCTTGGGCTCACCCCATAAAAGTGATGTTTTTAATGACAAACGTGCATTCAGCAACGTTCTCCTGCCACTGAAGGGCAACGGTGACTGTAGATTTATTGATTTCCTACTCTCTCTCCCCAATGCTTCAAAGAATTTCTGAGGCCCTGGGAGGAAGAAAACAAGTAACAGAAGACCTGTTAAATGCAATAATGGGACCAATTCTATACACATATAATACTATGCTGCTGCCTAATGTAAATTCAATGTAATTTTGAAGTAGCAGGGTGGAATAGTCAGTAGTAGTTCTAGAGTTGGAGGATCTGGATTGGTTTCATTTTAATTATTGAAGATAGGACTGTAATGTTGGCCAACTTCCTCAGGCTGTCTCAAAAGTTTTGTTTTTTCTTTCTTTTTTTTAAGACTACTTCCCCAAATCCATCCTGAACTGCATATGTAGCCTGTGAGCACAGGACATCTAGATCACATTTTCTATCTTAGCAAGTTTGAGCATGGTATTTGCCTCCTTTGTGTTTGTTCTTTCCTGATTTTAGGTGAAAACTATCTCAATGTGGATTTGTCTAAAATTGGTGGTAACCTTATATAAGAGTTGGAGAGATCTTTGTTTCCATTCGGTCTGAGCTAAGAGTGTTATGGAAAGGAATCCCTGGCAACTACTCCAGGGATCTTGGAAAGATCGTCCATTAACAAGATTTTAAAAAGCCTTCTAGTTTTACCAGGAATTTCTTAGATATCATAGAGCTGAGGTGAAATGTTGAATGAGTAATTAGCTTTATTGAAAACTGCTTTAGGTTCTCATGAGATTTTAAGTATGATCTCAGGAGACTGTAAGAATACTTAGAAGTCATTACCAAACCCTGTTGAATTTTTTTCCCCTCAAATTCACACTTGTGGATCTTCTTATGTTTAGCATTTCTTTTATATGTATCAATGAATTACCTATCCCATATATGATTCACATTATGCCTTGAAGAGCTTTTTTTTTTTTTCTTTTAGGGTAAAACCCAGGAGTTGGCTACAACTTAAGTCATAAGTAAAATTCTGGCGTGAGTAGTTAAGAAACCAAAAAGTGTGAGAACAGGGAGGGGAATCCCTTTTCATTAGAGGCCATTCCTCCTCTCCTCCCTCCACATCCTGGTTCAAATCACATAATTAGCGACAGAACAAAGCATTATGTTCCCTATGGGCCCAGAAGTGGGGTCCTCAGAGTCAGATGTGATTCAACTCTTTCAGAAATATTTCCATATATATAAACATACATTCTATGAGAGAAAGTGACATAGAGAAAGGATTTGGGTAAAAATCTCATTTTTTAAATGCTATTGTGGTGTGAGTTAATCTGCTGGGTGTGTATGTATGTGGGTGTGTATGCATCTCTTATATATATATATATATATATTTCTCTATATGTGTGTGTTCCTGATATATATAGAAATAGAGGCTTGTTTGAGGTTCACATTTAGTCATTAAGATTAGTTCTTCTGGCACCTACCCAAAGCTCCTCCTCAAGTATTTTGGGTTCTCTTACCATCCATCCTCATACTGAGGTTGAGCGAATTGGGAATGGGCGCACGGGAGGGGAAAAAAAAGAGTAACGAAGTTGCTGTAAAAAAGAAAGAAAAGTGAATCAGAAGGGAGTAACTTTCAGACCTTTGGAGAAAATTCCCCCGCCTCGCCTCTCCCGCAGTATTTCCTTTCTCGAAATCTGAACCTTTTTCTCTTTTAATTTTGGGTATATTTGGGAACAAGCCTTTAGTGCAGACCCATCTGGCTGTCAGGTGAAGAACAAGAGTGATTTCTGAAATTCTTCGTTTTCAGTGGAAAAAGTGAAAGGGATTGGCTCTGGGGAGAAGAGAAGTGACGAAACTTCGGATCTTTAAACGAAGTTATAACTAGCTAAAGAAAAACTTTGACTAAAATGAATACAGCATTTCTGCGTCAGATAAAATTCTTAAGAACTTTTCTTCCATCTGGCTCCATGGTGTAATAGTCAGTACTCTGGACTTTGAGTCCAGCGATCTGAGTTCAAGTCTCAGTGGGACTTGTCCTTTTTACTTTCTTTTTCCTCCCGGAATTACAAAGGCTGACTCTCCCTTTTTCTTTATCCCAGCAACAGTGTTTTTAAAGCTTTGTTCATATAGCTTTCAAATCAGTATTCTTAAAGCGTATCTACCACTATGCCATTATCCTTCCCAAGAAGCTCTTTAGGCTTCCTATTACCTTGTGGATAAAAGTTTCTCTGTTTGGTGTTCAAAACCCTTTATAATCTGTCTCCAGGTTACCTTTCTAAGTTATTAGAAGTTTACTTTTCATCCTAAACTTTACTTTTAGTCAAAATGGCTTTTGGGGAAAGATTTCATTATTTGACAGAAACTGCTGGGAAAAATGGAAAGCAGTCCCGCAGAGATTAGGCATAGACCAATATCTCACATCACACACTAAGATAAAGTCCAAATGAATACTTGATCTAGAAATAAAGACATAGAGAATATTATGAAAAATGAAACAAACTATTTAGGTTACATTAAATTGAAAAGGTTTGTACAATTGAAACAAATGCAGCCAATATTAGATGGAAAACAATAAATTTTGGGTAAAATTTATAGCAAGTGTCTCCCACAAAAGTCTCATTTCTCAAATATATATAGAGAATACAGTCAACTTTATAAGAATACCAAGCATTCCTTGATTGAAAAATGATCAACATGAACAGGCAGTTTTCAGAGGAAGAAATTAAAATTATCCATAGTCATACAAAATAAAATGCTTCCAATCACTATTGATTAGAGAAATGCAAATTAAAACAACTCTGAGATACTACCTCACACTACCAGACTGACTAACATAACCAAAAAGGAAAATGATCAATGTTGGAAGGGATGTGGGAAAATTGGGACACTAATAATACACTGTGGGTATAACTATGAACTTATATAACCATTCTGGAAAGCAATATGAAACCAGGCTCAAAGGGCCACAAAATTCTGTATACCCTTTGACCCAGCAAGATCACTGCAGGGTCTATATCTCAAAGAGATCAGAGATAAGGGAAAAGAATACCTGTATTGAAGTAGTTTTAGCAGCTCTTTTTGTAAGGGCAAAGAATTGGAAACTGAGGAGTTGTCCACCACTTGGGGAAGGACTGAATAAGTTGTGGTATACAGCTGTAATGGAATACTATTGCTTCAGAAGAAACAATGAACAGGATGAGTTCAGAAAGGCCTGGAAAATCTTATATGAACTGATGCAAAGTGAAGTGAGCAGAACCAAGAAAAGAAAAAAAAAATATATATATATGTATACAGTAACAGAAATATTATACAGGGATCAACTGTGAAGGCTTAAACCATTATCAGCAAAGCAAGTTTTGAAGATAGCCACAAGGGACTCTTGATTAAAATGTTATCCATAGCCAAAGAAGGAACTGTTGGAGTCTGAATGCAGATCAGAAAATGCCATCTTCCACTATATTTCTTTCATTAAATTCTATTGTATGTGTGATATGTGTCTGAGGACATGAGGAATATGGAAATAGGTATTACATGCAAGTATGGGTAAAACATATCAAACTATTCACTACTGGTAAGGGGAGGGGAGGAAGGCAGAAATTCTGAATTCTAAACTGTCAAAAAATTGTCAAAAATTATTTCTACATGTATCTGAAAAAAATTTAAAATTGGAAAAAATAAATACTTGTTTAAAAAAAAAAACAATAAAAAACCCAAAGTAGCTTGTTCTTCCCTTTTACAAGGCATTTCTTCTCTGGTCTGTCATATTACTTTTCTGAAGTGTTCCTTTGAGAATGGGAAGAGACATAGAAGAGGAAATCTTGATGACTTTTTAAATTCTGGTGGAGGTTCTTTGTGTTTGTTTTGTTTTATTTTGTTTGCAAAGGATGATGATGATGATATGGACATATTTGAAGTCAACAGGAAAGGAATTAGTAGATATGGGAGAGGTACAATATTAGAAAGAGAGGAGTGGATAATGATTAAGTTGTAATTTGTTAGAGAAAAAAGTAGGTGATACAATCAAGAGAATGTGTGAAAGGATTGACTCAGGGAAAGAAAAAGTTAACTGTCAAAATCTGTGGGGGAAAAAGTGAAAACTAGGGGATGATATTAAGGGATTTTGAGACAAAGATAATAACTACCACTCTCTTCTGAATATTCTCTTCTTGGATTGTCTGTTTTCTGGGTTTTTAAATTACTTTTCTCTCCTGGTTCTCCTTCAATCTGTTTCTTTTCAGTCTCTTTTGTCAACACCATCTATATCATGCCCCTTTATCCTGAGCATTCCCGTAGGCTCTGTTCTGATCTCCCACAACTATTAGTGTCCTCCTTCCCAAATTACCTTGTATTTCACTATTTTTAATTGTTCATATTTATTTATATGCTCATATATATACATTTTGTCCCTTCCATTAGAGTGTAAGAGTGGGGGTTATTTCTCTTTGTATTCATATCCCCTGTACCCAGCACAGTGTCTGGAATATACTAAGAGCTTACATAAATGCTTGGTGATTTATTGATTGATCTTAAACTTGGAGACAAGAATAATTAAAGAAAATATTATAACCTTGTTAATTATCATTTGATAGAAGAATTAGGTAGACTGATGGGCAGTTTGGCAGCTTGAGTGAGTCCAGACTTGGAGACCTAGAGTGTTTTGGATTATGATCCCTGAAAGGGATAAGAAAGGATTTCTCCTTCATCCTCTTTACCTTTCCACTTTCTCTGTAGCAATAACAATAGCAATGGAGTTACTTGCCCAGAAGACTATATATACCCTTATATACACAAGTCAGTTTGAGAAAGTTTTAGGAACAGATGAAGAAACAAAAATATACACTTTCCACCCAGACAGAGAGGCAGTTGCTAGACATCAGAAGCAGATCCCTGGAATGCTGATCCCTGGCAGCAGAAAAGATAGCTGCTTATTTATCCAAGGAAGAGTTAGCACTGGCAACCCAGGGTCAAAATGTGGAGGGAATACTCTGGAAGGCTGGCTGAATAATCTTTGTTCATCAAGAACATCATGCCCATGAAGAAGCTTTATGATAACTCATCTAAGAAAGAAAGGACACTGAGGTCTGAAAGTACTAGATTTTCCAAGTGCCTAGTGAAGCACACACAGGTACCTTGCTTCCATTGTACTTTGCATTTGTGTTGGCAGATACTGTATGGGTTCATGTGAGAGTATGTCCCAGGTTCATCAGGGGAAAATTTTGATTCTGTCCCATTGGTGGACTTTTAATGGGAACCACATTGGTGGTTAATAAAGAATTTAGACCCAAGATAAATAAAGAAAGCAAGAGAGAGTTTCACTGACTTTATGTCACTAGGCCTAATGAAGCCAATTGACAGATAAGTGAAAGAAACAATAGGCATAGTGGGTAGACAAGCTCTTTGAAAAATCAGAGAATATAACAAAACAGGCACCATAAGATGGAAAAAATGAGTTTTTGTCCAATTTTTTTAAATGGAAGAAAGGAAGCCTCAAAATATAGGCAAGTGAATTTAATTTCAATTTTGAGCAAAATATTGAAACATTACTAAAATATGGCTTAAAAATTCTTAAACATGAAGTTGTAATCATTAAGATCTAGTATATCTTTTCCAACATCAGATCATGAAGATATTTTTTCTTTCCATATTTAAGGGTTTCTAGACTGGTAGATTAAGGGAATAATTCAAATATAATTTATCTAGACTATATGAGAATTTGACAATGTTACTCATTCTATTCTTGTGGGCAATGGAGCGATATGACCCAGGTGATAGTGTTTGGGTACATTTGGAACTAGATCAATGGCCAGACCTCCAAAAGGTATATATATATATATATATACACACTTCATCTATATATATATATATATATATACACACACTTCATCTATATATATATATATACACACTTCATATATATATACTATACTTCATCAAGATATATATATAAGGATATATATATTAAATATATAATATATAATTCATTTAATAAAATAAATTGAGTTTGAAACAATGAATCTCGCCCTGTAGGATTTTGTACTAGTCTCTAGCTTTGCAAGGGAGAAGAGAATGGAAAGAGTGAAATGATCAAATCTTCAAAAATTAAAAAAATTATATAAATGTATAATAAAACCAGATAATTTTCAGATAATGCAGCACCAAAGAAAGATAGCTAATATAATGTACAGTAGACTTAGTGTTCAAAAAGGTATAGTAGGATAGAGTAATGAAATAAATTCAATAATATGAAATTTAATAGAAGAATATAAAATCCCTTACTTAGATTTAAAAAGGTAACTTCATATGCGGGAGATTTGGTAAGTGTGACTACATAGCAGTTCATTAGAAAAAGATCTGTAGGTCTAAATGATTTGCAAGCTCAATATCTATATGAATTGTAGACAAAACACCAATACATTTTTAGAGCCCTGGACTCTAGGACATGCTCCTGTTCTACTCCATCCTGCTCAGACCACATTTGTATCTTGCAATTTATTTTTTCAGAAGGACATTGACAAGCTAAAGAACTTCCAGAGAAGGCATGGGTAAGAAGACAATTGATTGTCCTTGGATTCTCTCTGAAGAGCATTTCTCTCCTAAGTGAAGCAGAAATACCATTCTGTACCCCATCATCTCTAAGAATAATTCCCATTACCTGTAAACAAGAGGATTATGGTAAAAGAAAGCAAAATCACTTCTACTGATTATGTCCTCATTACACATCTGCCCTCTTTACCCAGAAAAGCTCAAATCAACTCTACTACCAATGGTGTAGTGGATGGAAAAGAGGGGAGCAATGTGAAAAGGGAAGGGGAAGGAGAAACAAACCAAAAGAGAGATGCAGACAGAGACCGACTTTGTGAGTCTTAACTGGAAGACAAACAGCTTCATCTTCTGTGAATCGATAAATTTTTCCTTGGGAACACAATTATGGGATTTCACTGGATTAAATTAAGCTACAATTTGGGAGTCCAAGTATCATATATACGTACACAATCCAAACTTAAATCTACTATTCACATAACTCTCTTTCTCTCTCTTTGTATATCTGTGTAAAACATAGAATAGTCAAATATAACCCTCTAACATTCACTAAGTGGCCGGTCCC